>NW_009646587.1:8318-9058 GCF_000708025.1 Charadrius vociferus
GGGGTGGATGAGAAGCTGGGCCCGGTGGCCGTCAGCATCAAACGGGAGAAACTGGAGGACCACAAGGACCACGGCCCTCAGTACCAGTACAGGATCATCTTCCGAACCAGTGAGGTACGGTGCTGGGAGGGATAAAAACCAGTTTGGAGCAGGGGACTGGGAAAACGTTCCACGGGGGGGGCCGGCTGAGGGTCTCTCTTCCCATCTTGTCATCCCTCGGGCATTTTATTTTATTTTATTTTATTTTATTTTTTTCCCCAGCTCGTCACCCTGAGGGGCTCCATCCTGGAAGATGCCACCCCCACGGCCACCAAACACGGGACGGTGCGGGGACTCCCGCTGAAGGACGCCCTGGAATACGTCATCCCGGAGCTCAACATCCACTGCCTCCGCCTGGCCCTCAGCACCCCCAAAGTCACCGAGCAGCTCCTCAAGCTGGACGAGCAAGGGGTGAGCGGCGTAGGGGACGCGGGGGAGGTCCCCTGGGCTGGCGGGGGACGTCGTGGTGACCCCCCTCCCGTCTCCCCGCAGCTCTGTCGGCGGCACAAGGTGGGTATCCTCTACTGCAAAGCCGGGCAGAGCTCGGAGGAGGAGATGTACAACAACGAGGAAGCGGGTCCCCCCTTCGAGGAGTTCCTCTCCCTCCTCGGGGAGAAGGTTTGCCTCAAAGCCTTCAACAAGTACGCGGCGCAGCTGGACACCAAGAGTGAGTGACGCTTTGGGGGAGGACCACCGCTGGC
>NW_009646587.1:9092-9589 GCF_000708025.1 Charadrius vociferus
CCCCCACCGCAGATTTGGGGCTCTCCGTCCCCTTCCTGCCACCTGTGTGGGGACTGTGTCCCACCGGGGCTCCACCGTCCCTTGCGTCGCTGCTTCTAGTTGCTGAGGAAGAGGCACATAGGCAACGACATCGTCACCATCATCTTCCAAGAGCCCGGAGCTTTGCCTTTCACCCCCCAAAATATCCGTTCCCACTTCCAGCACGTCTTCATCATCGTCCGAGCCCACAACCCCTGCACCGACAACGTCTGTTATAGGTGAGACCCCCCCCAAACCCCGCCGTGCCGTGGCCGAGGGCCTCCGCGTTCGGGGTTAAATGGGACAGTGGGAAGGATTTCTTCACCCAAAGGGTCGTCGAGCGTCGCAACGGGAAAGCGGTGGAGTCACCGTCCCCGGGGGGGTTTAAAAGATGGGCAGATGTGGGACGTGGTTGGGGTGGGCGGGTGGTGGGATGTGGTTCGTTGGGTGGTGGGATGTGGTAGGGGCGGGTTGGTGGG
>NW_009646587.1:10601-11393 GCF_000708025.1 Charadrius vociferus
GCAGCGGACTCGGCAGCGGTAGGTTAACGGTTGGACTCGATGACCTTCAAGGTCTTTTCCAACCCAAACGTTTCCGGGATTCTATGACTTTATCAACCCCGAGTGACCCTAACGGGTTCCCCTCTCCATCCCCCCAAGCGTGGCCGTCACCAGGTCCAAGGACGTCCCACCCTTCGGCCCCCCCATCCCCAACGGCGTCACCTTCCGCAAATCCGACGTCTTCCGAGATTTCTTGCTGGCCAAGGTCATCAACGCGGAGAACGCCGCTCACAAATCGGACAAATTTCACACCATGGCCACGCGAACCCGGCAGGAATACCTGAAGGATTTGGCCGAAAACTGCGTCACCAACACTCCCATCGACTCCGTCGGGAAGTTCAACCTCATCTCCTTGGCTTCCAAGAAGAAGGAGAAGACGAAAGCCCGAGCCGGGGCCGAGCAGCACAGCGCGGGGGCCATCGCCTGGCGCGTCTCCGCTCAGGATTTCGCCCGGGGAGCCGAAATCGCTTGCGCTTTGGGTATCTCCAACGAATTCGTGGTCCTCCTCGACCTGGGCGCCAAGGAGGTGGTCTTCAACTGCTTCTGCGGGGACGTCATCGGCTGGACCGCCGACGCTTCCACCGTCAAGATCTTCTACGGCCGAGGAGATCACATCTTCATCCGGGCGGCCGAGGGCGGCCCCGAGGACATCAAGGAGATCGTGCAGAGGCTGAAGGTGAGTCTCCGAAACGCCGAACCCGAACGTTTTTACGGCCTCGGAGTTTGGGTAGGTCCTACTTCAACGCCGCCGAG
>NW_009646588.1:0-539 GCF_000708025.1 Charadrius vociferus
GGGACATTTGGGACATGGGGCATATGGGGGGACAAGGAGGACATTGGGTGACACGGGGACATGGGGGACATAGGACATTGGGGACATATGGGGGGACACAGATGACGTTGGGGACATAGGGACACAGGACGTTGGGGACATATGGGAGACAGAGGACATGAAGGACATAGGGGGACATATGGGAGGACATTGGGGACATATGGGGGGACAGAGAGGACATTGGGGGACACGGGGACATATGGGAGGACATTGGGGACGTGGGGGGACACAGAGGACATTGGGGGACGCAGGGACATATGGGAGACAGGGAGGACCTCGAGGACATAGGGACACGGGGGGACATTGGGGTACGGGGAGACGCAGACATGGGGACCGCGGGGGGGACAGGAGAGGACATGAGGTGGCACCCATGGCCCCGGGGGTGACCGTAGGGGACAGGGTGTCACGTGTCCCCACCCCTCAGGCTGCTCCAGAAGGTGTGACGGGTGGCACTGCCGGTGACAGCCCCCACCGCCGCCGGGTTCCGGCGGGGGCGGGGG
>NW_009646589.1:0-779 GCF_000708025.1 Charadrius vociferus
CTATAGGGGTCTAAGAAGGGCTATAGGGGACTGTAGGGACCCTATAGGGGCCTCTGAGGGGATATAAGGGGTTTCTAGAGAGCCTGTAGGGGCCTATGGGGAGGATATAGGAGCCTATAGGGGGCCCCTGGAGGGGGTCAATAGGAGGCTGTGAAAGGATGTAGGGACCTATAGGGGACATTTAGGGATCGCGTAGAGCGTTTGTGGGAACATGTGGAGAGATATAAAGGCTTATACGGGATTTTTAGGAGATCTATAGAGATCTATAAGAGCTGGTGAGACACTATAGGAGCCCACAGGGCCCTATAGGATGTCCATAAGGGCCTGTGGGGGTGTATAGAGGCCCATAGAGTGTCTACAACGGCCTATGGGGGGATATAGGGGCCCATAGGGTGTCTATAAGCACCTATGGGGGGATATAGGAGCCCACAGGGGCCTATAGGGTGTCTATAAGGGCCTATGGGGGGATATAGGGGCCCATAAGGGCCCTATAGGGTGTCTATAAGTGCCTATGGGAGGATATAGAGCCCCACAGGGACTTAGAAGGGTATCTATAAGGTCCGATGGGGGATATAGGGGCCCTATAGGGTGTCTATAAGCATCTAATGGGGGGATATAGGGGCTCATAGGGTGTCTCTAAGGGCCTATGGGGGGATATAGGGGCCCTATAGCGTGTCTATAAGCATCTAATGGGGGCATATAGGGGCTCATAGGGTGTCTCTAAGGGCCTATGGGGGGATATAGGAACCCTATAGAGTGTCTCTAAGGGCCTATGGGGG
>NW_009646590.1:0-1116 GCF_000708025.1 Charadrius vociferus
GCTGTTGTCACCATCACCGCCCCCTGGTGACACGGCGATGTCCCCAGGGGGTAAGTATGTGCCAAGGGCCATCTTGGTGGACCTGGAGCCGGGCACCATGGACTCGGTGCGCTCAGGACCCTTCGGGCAGATCTTCCGGCCGGACAACTTCGTTTTTGGTGAGTCCCCGTGTCACCCGCTGTCCCATGGGGTCCCCTGTGTCTGTGTCCCCCCCCAACCCCTGCCATCTCCTCCTAGATGACCCGGGGTTGTCCATCACGATGGGGTGGCATTTCTCTTTCTTTGGTGGCTGTGAAGCTCCTGGTGGTGGCCCTTCAGTTACCATCACCATGGACTGACTGGGGTGGTGGGTCTCCAGTGTCCCCACTGTGGTGGCCCATGGGGTCTTTGTGGTAGCCCATGGGTGCCTGTCCCAGTGGACAACAGGTCCTTCCTTGGTGGCCCTCAGGTGCTTGTCACAGTGGGGTGGCAGGTCCCTATTGTCCCCTTCTTGGTGGGCAGGGTCTTTCCTTATGCCCCCACTTTGATTCTGGGAGGGTTATTGGGGTCCCCAAAGAGGTTAGGGGTCCCCAAATCAGGGGGATGAGTGTCCCCTAGGAGATGGGTGTCTCTGAGGAGCTCAGGGTGCCCATGGGTGCACGGTGAAGGTCCGTGAGGAGCTTAAGCTACCCAAGGGTGGAATGGAGGTCCCCAAAAAGGGTAACAAAAGGTCCCCAAGGTGCTTGGGGTTCCCCACGGAAAGGTAATGGAGGTCCTCAAGGAGTTTAAGGTTTCCAAGGACCAGCTGGAAGTCCCCAAGAAGAGGTATGGTGGTCTCTAAGAAGCTCAAGTGTGGACTGGAGGTCCCCAGGGGTTGGACAAAGGTCCCTGAGGTGTTCAGGGTGCCCAAGGGTGGCATAGAGATGGAGAAAGGAGAGAGATGGAGGTCCCCAAGGTCCTCAAGAGCGGCCTGGGGATCTCGAAGGAGGATGATGGGAGGTCCCCGAGGTGCTCAGGGTCCCCAAGGGTCAGGTAGAGATACCCAACAAGGGCGATGGAGGTGCTCAAGGTTCTTGAGGGTGGGATGGAGGTCCCCAAAGAGCTCAGGGTCCCCAGGGGTGTGCTGGAGGTCCTCCA
>NW_009646591.1:0-780 GCF_000708025.1 Charadrius vociferus
TTTTGAGGAAGGTCAAGAGGTTTTGGAGGATCTCAGGAGGTTTTTGGGTGGGGATACCGGAGCTCCCGGTCGGTTTTGGGGTTGTCCCACTGACCATCCATGGAATGAACGGACTCGAAGGCGACGATTTTGGGCATCCCGGGTGGACTGCGCTTCAGAAGCTCCTCCAGATGTCGGGGGTCGTTGTGACGGAAGATGTGTTTGGGGACGCCGCTGCGCCGGATGCCCTGGATCATGGAGGCGTGGTTCCCCTCGTCCGAAAACACCTCGCAACCTACGGCCGGAGGACCCGGGTGTCCACCGCGCGTCCTCCACCTCCGCCATGACACTTCCCAAGATGGCTGACCATCTCCCAACCCTCTGGAGGACTTCCCCCAGGAGAGGACCGGGAGGTTTGGAGGGGTCTCGGCAGGTTTGGAGGGGTCTCGGGAGGTTTTTTGGGGGGGAAACGAGGGGTTTTGGAGAACCTCAAGAGATCTGGAGGAAGCCAGGAGGTTTTGGGGGCTCCCAACAGGGTTTTGGGAAGTCCCCTGAGGTTTTTCAGGGTCTCCTGAGGTTTTTATGGGGTCCCAAGAGGTTTTTTGAGGTCCCAGGAGGTTTTTGGGGGGTTCCCAACAGGTTTTGGGGGGGTCTCAGGGGGTTTTGAAGAACCTCAAGAGACCTGGAGGAACCCAGGAGCTCCCAGGAGGGTTTTTCTGGGTTCCCAAGAGGTGTTTTGGATTCCCCAGAGATTTTTATGGGGTTCCAGGAGCTTTTTTGGGGGTTCCCAAGTGGTTTTTT
>NW_009646592.1:0-7586 GCF_000708025.1 Charadrius vociferus
CCCAGTGATAGGATGAGGGGTAATGGGGAAAAGCTTGAACATAGGAAGATCCATCTTAACATGAGACGGAACTTCTTTACTTTGAGGGTAGTGGACCACTGGAACAGGCTGCCCAGAGAGGTTGTGGAGTCTCCCACTCTGGAGACATTCAAAACCCGCCTGGACGCCGTCCTGTGCAACCTGCTGTAGGTAACCCTGCTCTTTAAGGGGGTTTGGACTAGATGATTTCCAGAGGTCCCTTCCACCCCTGACCATTCTATGATTCTGTGGGTGGGAATTATCTTAATTTTGCACACCGTAAGGGGAAGTTTTGCAAATGTTTTCTACTCTTGCTATGACTGGTTCAGCTCCAACAGTTTTAAGCAAATTCTGGAGCAATGTATTGATTGTTTGTAGCCAAGACACATTACATGATACATAACATGCTGACAGCAATACTGGATAGATCGGGCTCCTACCACCAGTTGACTGACTGTTGTTAATATTGCCATTATGTTAATTCATAGGGTGGAGAGGTGTCGCGATGGGGGAAGACATGGACACTCAATATGAGCAATCAGCAAGCTTCGTTTATTGAATAGCACAGCTGTCTTTTATAATGGGCTAAAACATATTCCATATTTACTCTACTATAATTGGCTACTACATGTTTCATATATACTCTGCTATAATTAGTTATATGTGTTCCAACAACACAGCATTCTGATTGGTTCATCACTCCAGCCCTTAGCTCCTTATCTGTGGCTAGCTACCTCTTCTTCTCCCATGCAACTACTCCCTCTTTTCCCATGCCTGAGTAATCACAGGCTTCTCATTACTGTGTAGCACCTGTAGTCAGGGTCAGGGTGCCCTTGCCAATTAGCTCAGCCAGCTGGATCATATCTATGTTACCCTTCTCAGCTAGCCAATTTCCCACAGAGAGGTTGTCCCACAGAAATCAGTAATGTATATCACCAGCTTCTCTGAAGCCAGGGATTCACTGACAGAGTTTGGGGTCTTCCACTGCCTAGTAAAAGGGTACATTTGGCTCTTGGGAGAGCTTCTCACAAATTGGAAGTGGGAAGTCACCCTCACCCCCCTGCCAAGGGGGACATCATTAATGAAGAGGGGCAACTCGCAAACCCAGGGCCAGCAGGAAGAAACCATGGAGACACGATCTGCATCTCAGTTTTCCATTTGGCTAGTTCTTGGTTAGCTGACTCTGATCATAGACCAGAGCTAACTATCTCCCTCTAGTCACTGAGCAGCTACTATGACCTGGGATACATGTGTCATGGTTTGGCCTCAGCTAGCAACAAAGAACCACGCAGCCGCTCGCACAACTCCCACAGTCGTGGAAAAAGAAATCGCTAGTGCAAAACTCATGGGTTAAAAGAATGCAATTTAACAGAACAGCAAAAGGAAAGATGAAAACACAATTACAGTACTGCCACAAAGCACACCAACCAGACCCACACCACAGCCCACCCCTGAGTGGCAACTGCACTCCTTTCCCCAGCTAGCTCCTCTTATAGCTAGGGCATGGGTCAGGTGGTATGGAATACCTGCCCCCTGCCGGCTCCTGGGGAGATTAACCCCATCCCTGCCGGAACCAGGACAACATGTCAAGCCAGATTTAGGCTTTTATGCTTGCTGTCTAGCTGGAAATGCCTACAACTGAGCTTAGGAGCCTGGGTTTTCATTACTTTCAGCAGTGATTCAGTCAGTAGCATATAGAGCGCTATTCAACCCACCCTAGAGTGATGGTATCAACTAGTTCGAACAACAGCTCTTAAGACTCCATTGACTGTACTGTACTGACTGCAACAGACATACAGACCCACAGCACATATGGAAACATTTACATCTAGGTCTGAATCTAGAGCTTAATTCCACCCTGGGTTGCACTCCCCATTGTCAGGCGTCTGTTTTTCAGACGCTGTGATGCCAAAGTTAGCTGTCTGAGACTTATCCTGTGTGCTTATAGTCTGTTTGACTCTTCATCTCCTGCTTTTGCTTTATTAACAGCATGTTTTACAAAGTTGCCTGGACAAACGGGCCTAGGGAGGCTCAGTTGCTTACTAGAGGTCAGCAGCACAGAAAGAGAATCTGAATCTCCTGCATCTTCTGCCCCCAAATCACTAGGCAAAACTTATTCTCCTGTGGAAGATGTTTTTCATCAGATTTAGCTTATTTTCCAAAGAAAGTCTCTGAGATCTCTCTCAGGCTATCTCCAGAGGCTTGTCTTCTCCATTTGAAAATCTCTCATCTCAACTCTTACATTACCACTGGCTCAGGGAGGTCATGCCGTACTGTGGCATGCTTATCTTTCAACTTTGATGCTTTCTCTGTTTTTAATACTACATGTAGATGGTTACAAATCCTTAGGAAATTACAGATATGCTATATTCCCCTAGAAATACATAAATTAAGATACTTGGACTTTAAGTAATATATATGTTGAGGAAGTACTCAGGAGGAAATTTCCATTTTTTGTTTTGCTTCTTAGCCATTATGAAGGTCAGTCTTTGTTCACCTTTGTTACAAAGTAAATGTCCTGATAAATGTCAAAATTGCAGTGTATGCAAAATGTCTGTTGCTTTACT
Source organism: Charadrius vociferus (assembly GCF_000708025.1). Classification (NCBI taxonomy): domain Eukaryota; kingdom Metazoa; phylum Chordata; class Aves; order Charadriiformes; family Charadriidae; genus Charadrius; species Charadrius vociferus. The sequence goes on from NW_009646592.1 coordinate 2,586, forward strand.
TGTTTCATCAGTTTGGAGCTCAAGAGATACATCCTATGTGGTGAGGATATTAAGGGAGTTTGAATGGTGTTGAGGGAGATGAAAGACTGGTTCCCCAAACTCCAGCACTGCCGTTGTGGTAAAAGCTGTACATGCCATGAGTCAGAGCATCCCTGAAGTGCTGAACAGGCAAGCGAGACAAAAGATGAGAAAGGAAATGTCCACAGAGGCACTTGGCCAAAGTTATAGGATAGGTCAAGGGGAGAATGAAGCATGGATTGCAAATCTCTCAGCTTGTACTAAATGTTCTTGCCGCAAGGTGAAATATGAAAGGGACTTGTTCGTCTAGCCTTTCTATTTCAGTACCTATCACTACATGAGATTTTCCTATCTTTTGTCCAGACTAATTATACAGCTTTAAAGTTCCTGAGGTTTCTTCTGAACTTTCAGCAGTCAGAATGAGATGCAAAACAAAATGAACCAGGAGAAGGAAATTCCATGTGCTTTACCCTTACTGCAGAGATGTTCACAAGAAACATATGTGTCAACTGCTGATTTTCCCCAGGGAAGGCTACATCATAGTTTTGCACTGTGCTCTTAAACAAAAATGAACCTGCAGCCTACACACTCTGCTTTTCTCCCTCCCACCCCCCAAATGCATGTAAAACCCTAAAGTGTGTAGTCTTTGCTCTTTGTAAATATGCTTACCCGGGATACGAATTCAAGTCTGAGCTGTGCTTTGCTTGATCTGGAACTCACTTTGCCAAGAGGATGCAAACAAGAACATATAAGTGCTGACAGTTCTCCAATGCCATTTCCACAAATCCTCCTCCAGGGTCAGATAGATAATGAAACAACTCAATGGGAAATAGCACTAAAGTATCTCAGCCCACAGAACCGCAGGATATGCACCAGACACGCACGGGTGAATGCAGAAATGCTGAGAACATTTAGTAATACAGATAGGACTTTGGGAATCCTCATGCTTGTCTAGGCTAACTGAAGTGTAAATCTGGAGTAAATGGAGAAACAGTGATGCAAACTGTCATAACAGATTGAGAACCAGACTTAGAGCTCCAACCGTCTACCTACATGATAGGAAAAATCTTCATCATCTCTGTATCAAGGCATATTTCTTGATATTTTTATTTTGAATGCCTACTCTGCCTGTTTTAGCGGCGCTGAAATGCAAAATATTCATCTTACATTTTCCACAGCTGACTCCCATTCTGTGAATTCAGTTATGCAAGACTTGACCCAAATGATTCCTCTCTCTTGATTTTTTTTACTACTTTGCTGATATATGTAGGGAGTCTTTATGTCTGAGGCTGTCAGTGAACTAAGTTTGATCAATCAAATCTTTGCTCCCGAGACTGAGTTTTTGCTGCTGAATTAGAATGGCAGACTGTGGTCTCAGCTAAGTGGAGTAAGTAAAACAGCATGACAGCATGCAGCATTTTAGACTTGTAGCCTACAATTTCCCCTCCTGCCCAGAACTTATCAGGGAGATCTATTAAAGTCCTGCAAGCACAGGATTTTTCCATTCAGTTACCATTTCCTTTCCTATTCATTACTAACGTGCTATTAACCATTTCAACCACTGCTGAGTGTTGAGCTGATGTTTTCAGAGAATTATCTAAAATAATTTGAAGTCTGCCTTCCTGATTTTTAAGTATTTCCTTAAAGATCTTCATAACTACTATAAGAATATAATTTGTTTTCCTTATTTAGTAGGTAGCTTGGACCCCTATAATTATAGGGGGACTGTATACCACCATGGACCCAGATATGATCTCTGGGACTTCTTAGACACATTAGGGTCTCCAAGACTGATGATTAAATGCTTGTTATTGACAGGATTGACTTCAGTTTTCTCTAAGCAAAAGACAACTGGAGGACCTACAGTCTTATGCCGCAGTCTTTAAGCTGCATGTCATCCTCCTTTCCCCATTCGAAGGTTGTCTGTTGACTCCACTCTTCTCAGACAAGGAGATGGCTCTGATTTGAGACAATGTCATCAGTGGCCCAATTTTCTATCATTGGCTTTAAATATAAGACACCTCATTCAGTTATCCAGTACCATTTTTTTTTTTTGCTGCCAGAATGGCTATGGAGAAAAATGTAGGTTTCTTTCTAATATAATACCTGTTGTTCTTTGGGAGGTTTTCTGATTTTTATGCAAAACTGCAGTGTCCCACTCGGACCCACCTTTGACAACAAGAGGCATGAGAGGGTCTTAAACCTCTTAAAACCAGCTTAAAAGAGAAATGCTCTTCATATTGCAGCTCTTCAGTTTTCATATGGCTCTTGCTCATTGTGCTTTGATCATATTGACGCTGAATGCTCTCTTGCTATACCTCAGTGTGATATAATGTTTATCTCTGGCTAGTGCTGTCTGTCTATGAAGGAACGCCATGTGGTAGTCTGCAGAAAAGTCGATTAAACTAGCGGACATAAAACTGCAAACAGCTTTTACGTGTCTCTAATGGACTGGGACCACTTGGCTTTTATGATAGCTCAGAAAACCTTACACACCTGAGGTTCTGTAAAAATGAGGAACAGTTAAAAACAGGAAGAAATGTAAAGGACGAGGTGCAAAGCTAGATGGCTTTTGGCATTAGCTGTTCAACAATGTCAGACCATGGTCTTTTTACAGGTACAAACAAAATGAGCTCTCATTCTCATGGGAGAACTGCCTTTATCCCAAACATACCCTGGAAACTTGGTGATCAAAAATTTTATTGTTAACGGAGTCCCTTTCCATCTGTTAAAGAGAGGAAATGGCTTTGGTCAACAGGGACATTTAAATTGTAGGTTCAATGTTTGACTAAGGATGTGATTTGGCACTTTCCTCCAAGTTAGCAGAAATACTGGTCATTAAATATTTCCCCACATTTTGTTTAGAATGAATCATAGAATAGAATGATTCTATTGACGCTGAATGATCTCTTGCTATACCTCAGTGTGATATAATGTTTATCTCTGGCTAGTGCTGTCTGCCTTTTTCTTTCAGAGGAATTAGACCCTCAAGGCTTTTTGCCTCATCACCATGTTGCCACATGTAAGTTCTGCATGGTGCTGTTTTCCCTTTTAGGGCTCAGGACTCAGAAGGACGAAAGTTCTGCAAAATCCTTATCTCCTATCCTCAGCTGGCAGACACGTGGATTAATTCTCCAAGACAAGCTTAACAAAGCAGCATCAGAGAAATGACAAATTTCTATAAATAAAGCTGAATACTGCAAATGATATGCCTGAAAAATCACTTGATCATTAAACAATAGAAGATGCCTTCTGTAAAATAAATAAACCATGAATGGAGAAGGCAAATCTGTCTGAACAGTCCAGGAAGATGTTGGCCAAGTGCAAAGATAGTCTGTCATACACCTTTGAAAGATCCTGTCCCCAAAGCAAAACTGAAGTCAGTTTGACACCTGATTTATACCAACAGGGAAGACAGAGAAATCTCCAATGCTGGCTCAACTAGGTAGCAGACAGCAGGGGGTTTTATTGCAAGATCTTTTGACCATCATAAATTTTCATGCTCTGTACCTGGATACCATGGTGAATGGTGAATGGTGATAGATTAGATCCACTTTTCATTCTTCTCTGAGCCACTGTGTTAAAGGAACGTGACAATTACCAATCTAGTAATGAAAAAATAAAAACTCTGTGATGTCTTATTAATATTCTTGCACATAGTTGGAGGAAAAAAGTTAACTTGCAGATAGTATAGCTCAATTAAGTGGAAAACATACATCCTAAAGAAAAAACAACCCTAATTGCATAGCTTTGACCTAAAATGAATCAGGTTTGATCTTAACTGGCTGGGCACCAAAATATATATTCTATTATTTTTTATCTTGCTGTGGTAATTAATGTAAGAAATGTTTCATGCCAAGTTAGTTTTGCCTGTAGTGTCCTCAGATTAAAGGAAAATGGAAATAGCATCTCTGTCAGAGTGGTTGCACAGTGTTCTCATCCCCTGAAGGAAACCCAAGCTCTGCTGACTTAGAAGACTTCAGCTTTTGATCATGAGTTATTGGATATCGACCCATCATTCAGTCAGGGTTGCAGACTGACTGTCCTGAACTGAAAGGGTTGGAATCAGATCACATCCAGGGGGAACAGCTCTCCAAGCAAAACTTCCTTCCCATCTAAATCAAGCCTACAAATAGCAACTCATATCTCTGTCAGAGTGGTTGCACAGTGTTCTCATCCCCTGAAGAAAACCCAAGCTCTGCTGACTTAGAAGACTTCAGCTTTTTTTTTGAGTTATTGGATATCGACCCATCATTCAGTCAGGGTTGCAGACTGACTGTCCTGAACTGAAAAGGTTGGAATCAGATCACATCCAGGGGGAACAGCTCTCCAAGCAAAACTTCCTTCCCATCTAAATCAAGCCTACAAATAGCAACTCATATTTGTGTCCTGGTTTGAGGTAAAACAGAACCAATTTTGGTCAGTAACTTCGCTTCTTAGCTGGGCCTCTCTAACAACTGAAATTAACAGCATATTGTGCAGACAATGTTCACTCTCTCAGGGTGATAAGACCTATGTTTATAGCTGATGCCCAGGCATGGTATGCAGAGAGGACCTTGCTTATACTTATTGCTATAACAACCAAGGCCAACCAACTTTGTTATTTGCCCCGTTGGAGGGTCGGAAGCGGAAAAGCATAGTGGGGTCCCACCTGCAAGGAGGAGCGAACAGGACAGGTGACCCAAAACTGACCAACGAGGGTATTCCACCCCATCTGCCTCATGCTCAGTATAAAGGCTGAGGGATCGAAAGGTCAGCTCTCTCTTCCTGCAATGGCCGACGTCTGAGGAGGACTCTGTTCGTCTGCCTGCGATCCCGATCCTGAATGCAGATCCGGAATCCAGTTCCCGTCCGTCACTGAGTCCAGCCTGGGACTGCCCCAGTGCCAGCTGGTGTTGTGATTGTCATCTCGGGAGCTTGATACGGTTTTGTATATATTTCATTATTTCTTTTTTATTTTATTATTAATATTTCATTAAAGTA
>NW_009646592.1:7664-12676 GCF_000708025.1 Charadrius vociferus
TTCCAGTTTGCTCAGAGATTAGAACAGACACCTTACATCATGTCATTCTTAAGGATAATACTGTATCATGCCTTTAAACAGCTTTGTTTGAACTTAATGCAGTCAACTTGGTTTAACCTGCCAAATGTGTTGCAAAGTTTATTTGTTCTTCTTGTTGTTATGCGAAGGTTTAAAAGTGCTGTTTTGGTGTGGTTTGTAATTCAGATGTATAACATGGTGAGTTGGTTAATGGCTCTACCTGTATATCTCGGGCATCACGTGATGGATTCTGTTACTAATTATACTTTCGGTTTTACCTGGGGAATGTTTACTTCGCCCTTTGGTAATTATACTAACGCGACAGCACCGGAGCTAGGGCATTCATCAAATGTGACATGCTTCATGGAGCCAGGCCACAAAAATACAGGAACCTGTCATAATAACCTCACGCAAGACAGTAGACAATCCTGATGCTGTATGACATGCCAGGTAGCAGATATCACGCTTCCCAAACAGGTGAATGTAAAACTCAGTCTCATAGAAAGAGAAATTGTCACTCATAAATTAAAAAAAAAAAAAAAGACAACTATTTGTTCCAATTAAAACGTACATTGATTACTGTCAGGCTGTGGAAATGCTGACATGCGGGGATTGATCCTGCTTGGGGATGTTGCATAAAGCAGCAAGCCCCAAAACTGGAAGCTATTGGTCTTTCCAAACCCCCAAGGAGTAGCTGCTAAACTCAGGCAAAAAAGTTCTCCAAAGTTACACATCTCAGCCTATCACTTAAAAGCACTACTGGTTTGGGCAATGATAATCACTATTTTTGTTATTTTTCAGTACAGCATGCTACAATTTACACATTTTGGTATCAGCATAATTCACTGATCCTCCTGCAGTAAAGAGCAGTCTGCAAGACTTGGAGCTATATAAGGACATACTCAGTAAAAACACAGCAGATGAGATGATGAGCAAGAGTAGTCAGTGTCTATCCAAGCCCAGCTTGCTTCAACAGTACAGAAGGACTGCATCAACAGGTAACACAAGGGGAAGGTTTTGAGATGTGGCTGAAATCAACAGTGAAATAAAAGTAAAATAAGACAGAATGTTTAAAAAAAAACAAAGATGCTTTTAATAAAACTGCCTCCTTTTCAAAACTAGGGAATGGCTTTGGAGAAAACTATTTTCCCCCATGATGATTTGTCTCTCCTCAAAATTTTCTTTTTTTTTTTTAAGTTGACATTTTCTCCCTTCACCATTTTTTATATCCCTTTCCTTCTTTCTGCCCCATTTTTCCATAGGAGAAAGGAGAAACAAAATTAGGATAATGAAATTACAGTTGAACACTTTTAATAAAACTTCCATGACAAAAATCTCAAATAAACAAAAAATATTCTGATTTGGAAAGTCAGAAATTTTAATGAAAATAAAATATTTTATTTCTTTAGTAGATTTACTGGAAAATTCCCATATCCAGTAGCAAGTTCCTTTCTTTTCTTGTCCTAAAAGAAAAAGAAGATGGATGGTTTTGGTTGGTTGTTGGCTGTATTTTAAAGCTTGTTTTCCTATATGCCCACGTGCCAACTTGATTAAGTGTTGGGAGGAAAAGTCAAATAAGGATCTAAGTATAGATAAGTCCACAGTACATGAACTGCTGAAGTGAAAATACATTAGATGAGGGCTCCCAATGAGTGGTTCAGGTGCCCGGTTGAGTCTGGTAGTGTCACATATGTGGATGTTTCAGTGCCAAAGACAGTATAAAATGATACCTACATTTAGGTACCTGAATGGCCTGTTGGATATTACTCAGACTGTATCCCCTTAGGTATAATTAAATTGATTTTCCTTGTATCAGTTCATTCACCTTCAAAAAAAGAATACTAATATCTTTTGTGCATCACTTGGAAAATTCTATTTAATCCATTGACAAAATTATAGACACAAAATATTGAAATACGTTTACCTATCTACCTAATGTATTTATATGTTTTAGATCAGTAGATGAAGTGATGCTAGATACTAGGAAAATATTCCAATTGACTGGCCAGAAGGAAAGTAAAACTCAGCCTTCCCCTGGAAGAAATCATGACTGCTCAGCTGAGTCTTATATCCTTTAGCACAACAGATAACTCCTGTAGTAGGTAATAGTTTATAGCTGATTTTCAGGTAAAACAATAGATGTCAGTAGTTTGCTGATAGAAATTTTTGCTCTTTTGATGGTCAAGTTCTAAATTACTGACAGACATTTCATTGACAGCCTACGACAGTACTATATGGTTAGAGATGGGTAACAGTGCCCATCCAGTTTATGTACACCTAGCAGTCTGTGAGCCAGAACTTACAAACCTCCCAAAACTGCAAGTTACCTTGGAAAAAACTCCACCTAGAACTTCACACAGGCACATCCTTCTTCTTAATACAAGACATAAGAGATCTTCTATACCATGACAAAAATTGAGCAAACCCCCCCCCTTGATTATTGACAATTTGCAGCTGGAAAGAGATGCCTTATGATTAATGCCCTGTGAGGAGGATGCTGTAAACAAAACATTATTTTGTCATTATGTCATGTCATTATGTCACGTTATGTCATGGTTTGGCCTCAGCTGGCAACAAAGAACCACACAGCCGCTCACTCAACCCCCACAGCCGTGGGGAAAATCAGAAGAAAAAGGCAAAACTCATGAGTTGAGATAAAGGCAGTTTAACAGAACAGCAAAGGAAAGAGAAAAACAATAACAATAACACCCATAAAGGAATATACAAACGTGATTACAGTACCACCACTCACCGACCGGACCCGGACCGCCCAAGTCCACTCCGAGCGGTGACTCCCTGCCCCCTCCCCCGGCTAGCTCCCCCCTATAGCCTGAGCATGTCTCACATGGGATGGAATACCTGTGCCCCCTTGTCCCCCATCCTTGGGGAAATTAACCCCATCCTTGCCGGAACCAGGACATTATCCACCCCTTATTCCATACCATCTATGCCATGCCCAGATCTTACAGTTCCCAATTAATTACCACCACTTTCCCCTGTCTTTTATATATATATGTACATATATACACATACAGATTTAATTCCCATAGTCTATGAGCCATCCCTCTAAAATGTCCACTGAGTTCATTTAGTCCATCACTGTGGGCTCCACCTGTGAGAACAGTCTCTCAGGGCAGGCGAGATGGTGTGTGGTGCTGGACTCGTGCGTGCTGTATTTGGAGCTCATGGCTGGGGTACCTGGTGCTGCCCATGCCCACGGTCCACAGGTTGAAGATGTCGATCACAAGGAAGTTGCTGGACACCAGCTACTGAGGTCAGTTCTTCTTACATCACCGCTGCACTTTACTCAGTCTCATCAAAGTCCATCTGTCATTGGTTTGGGTGATTCTTACTGTAGCACCATTGATAGCAATTATAGTAATGATGACATACAGTGACAGGGTTATTTAGAACTTAACATCATAAAATTTGATTCATTGGCTATTCTCACCCAGAATCAGATCCCCATGAGGTACGCATTGTACCTCCCCATCCTCCCTCATCACCCACCAAGTGCACCCAGGTCCTTGTGCAAAAGCAATCCCACAGATGCATCATTTTGGGGTGGCTATGAAATGTAGGACTGTCTTGCAACAGTGATAAATATAAGGAGAGGTGTTATGAAACAAGAAGAGTGAAGATAACAGTACAGTTGCTAAACATATGAGCTAGGAGTGTACAGGCTGGAATTCATCTCATCCAACTTCATCCACTTACAGGATCATCGTCAGGTCCAAGTTAATTATCTAGGCTCCTTTCTAGTTGATGGAGAGAGATGGAAAGACCTGAAGGTTTATCTACCTTGTACCCATTATTGGCAGGCTGAAATACCCATGGCATGTGCCAGTGTGTGCCATCAACTTTAGTAAAAACCTTGATAACTAATTACTATATGCCTTACTTTTAGTCAATTTAAGTAAGGTGAGATGAATTCCATACCTGATATTTCCTATGGAGTCATATTTGCTTAATTTAACTATTGAGTCCGGAATTGGCCACAGTCCTTCAAAAATCCTTCCACTTTATAGGCTCAGGGAATGTAAGGCCAGGAAAAAGAGTATTAGCTCACCTAGTCTAACCACTTGGATATCATCAGCTATTTACTCCTGTCCTGGTTTCGGCAGGGATGGGGTTAACTTCCCCAGGAGCCGGCAGGGGGCAGGTATTCCATACCACCTGACCCATGCCCGGGCTATAAGAAGAGCTAGCCGGGGCCAGGAGAGCAGTCGCCACTTGGGGGTGGGCTGTGGTGGTGCAGGTCCGGTCGGTGCACATCGCGGCGGTACTGTAATCGCGTTTTCATCTTTTCTGTGTGCTGTTCTGTTAAATTGCATTCTTTTAACCTACGAGTTTTGCCCTGACGATTCCTTTTTCCACGGCTGTGGGAGTTGTGCGACCGACTGTGGTTCTTTGTTGCTGGCTGAGGCCAAACCACGACAGTCCTTTTTGGTGCCCAACATGGGGCACGAAGGGTTGCAATAACGACAGATTTAGCCAGAGCCTGTTAAAACGAATTCTTGAATACATTTCCCATATAGGTTAGATAGTTGCCGGTTACAATGTTGCTTTGTTTGTTTGCGTGGCTGTGTTTTGTAAATTCTTATATGCTCTATGTACTCCCTGTGATGCTGTTTGTTATCTCGGGGAGAGGAATCAGGGCTATAATTTTGCTGTCATGTGCAATATCAACTTATGATATGCTAACATCACTATTGAAGTGGCTTTGTTGGGGTGTCTATGCAGTATTGCTGTCTTGTCCATACCTTGGTTACCACCTTTCAGAAGTTACTAATAATATCACCCAATCTATAGGAGAAACAGAGGGAGATACTTTCCCCAGCTCTTTTGCCTCCCTTTTCTCCTTTGGGCAGGTATGACACCTCTTGAGAATTTCGAATATCCTAGGGATGCTCAAACCAGCATGTTCCTATTGCTATGCCTCCTTAATATTTTTCAGATCTTGTTTAGGGTTAAACAACTGTTTAAGACTACCA
>NW_009646592.1:17828-21738 GCF_000708025.1 Charadrius vociferus
CGGCAGGGATGGGGTTAATCTCCCCAGGAGCCGGCAGTGGGCAGGTATTCCATACCACCTGACCCATGCCCGGGCTATAAGAAGAGCTAGCCGGGGTGAGGAGAGGGGTTGCCACTTGGGGGTGGGCTGCGGCGGTGGGGGTCTGGTCGGTGCACATCGCGGCGGTACTGTAATCGCGTTTTCATCTTTTCCGTGTGCTGTTCTGTTAAATTGCATTATTTTAACCTGTGACTTTTGCCCTGACGATTCCTTTTTCCACGACTGTGGGAGTTGCGTGAGCGACTGTGTGGTTCTTTGTTGCTGGCTGAGGCCAAACCACGACACTGCCACACAATTATAACAGTACTAAACCCAGGCACTTGGTTTTGCTTAAACGTAATCTGTACTTGGCTACATTTACTTTTCAGTCTTGAACTGAAGACATCAAAAGCAAGAAAATTCCCCTCATTTCTGTATTTTGTTCTGAGAGTTAATTCTCTTCTCCACTATAAATGTGCACCTTTTTCCCCATTTGAATTTGCCTGGCTTCCAGCCACTGACTCTTGTTAAGACTTTATCTTCAAGATTCAAGATCCTTTTACAACCCAGCATATTTCCCTCAGGAGGCAACTTGCACATGGTCACAAAGGAAATATATAACAGAGCAAGGAACCAAATCTCAGACTCCGAAATCTCAGTGTAGTGCCCAGATCATCAGCTCATCCATGCTGTTGACAGCACTTTGGAGAATGGGGATGGATAATAGTTATGAATGCAGCATGCAGAAAGGGTTTTACAGGCGAGACTGTGAGAAAGGACAGTGTTACCTCTGCCTCTTCTAGTCACACATAGACCACTGCGTTGCAGCTGGGGGACAACAGACTTCAGCTCCATATGTCTCTGACCTCTCATGAGGCAGACTGTTTCCTACATATCTGCTTCAACCTGTTGCTACTGTAATAGCAAATGTTTGCCTTGATTGTTCTGACTTTCATGGACCAGATGCTATCTGAAACTTTGCAAGAGCAAGGTGCCCATGAACCTGTCATCCCTCCTCCTCTTCCATCTTCCATTGCTGGCATCCTGAGGTTTTTGTGGCAAAGACCCATGAAAGGGCACACAACTTTTATGGAAAGTGTCAAATTTCATATATGAGCACCTTCCCCCTCCCTGGAACTTCACCTTGCCATTGTGAACTGAAGCTCTGCTCTCTGTCTACTGCAGCCCCATATAAAAAGAAAATTTTTTCTCATCAATTACTTCAGAAGTGCACATTGCATGTTAATTGTAAAATAAACAGTTTAAATTCATTTCATTGAGCACAACATCAGAAAGAAAATGAGCCAACTGCAGTAGATTATTTTTGTTGGATAGGTTTCAATCATCTTTACTGATGCCCTTCATTCTTCTCCTGATTACCATCACTAAAAACCCCCATAGCAAATTTCATCTGAGTATCTAAAACCAGAGATATTTATAACTTGGCTGTGTTTGTCTGACATCTCTCCTCCCCCTTTCTTCCTTGCATTTCTGATCAGACTTATTTCAGACCCTGGTGAAATATGGAAAGCATCCATGCAAGGACTATGTACGGGGGAGAGTTGGGGGCTTCACCACCACCTTTTCTATCTGTACTGTAGATGGCCAAAGGAGTAGCTTTACTCCATTCCCAGTTGCTCTACCAGGGGTTGTCATCCCATGAGACTTGCTCTCAGCTGTTTATGTGAACGTTGCCTATTATCATTCAGATTCAGCCAAGTTAGCAAAGACTTCCTAATTAAACTGGTTAAGCTAACCTAGTTAATTTTCACTAAAGAAAGAGAGGTGCAGATGACACAAATAGTCCATCCAGCAGGCCAGCAAGAGCAGGAGTGAATAGATGGGGTCGACAGGGAACAGCAACTTCTTCAGCTAGTTGCACTATAGCCACAGAGATGTGTGATCAAGTCATTAATGCAAGTCCTTGTTTGGAATAAAAGTGGCATAGCTCTATTGACTTCATACTGATGAGGAGCTGGCTGACAAGGTGGATGCAAAAATACTAAGTTTCACAAGTCTCAGAGATGAGTGAATGTCACCTTTCTAAGTTTCTCTTTGATCTTTTGGTTGACATCCCAAAAATTAAGCAATTCATACTGAAGCCAGGAGTCTACATGTTGAGCCTACACGATCACTTTGTAGGTTGTAAGTCATACCTTAAGGCACAAGATAACTTGAAACTTAGCCCAGGCTTGTTTAAAATTCAGCTCAGGTTCATAAAACTACAAACCTCAGTGAACCCTGTGAACTTGGCTCAATTTTAGGGTTTGAACAGTCCAGGTCTAAACTAATTTAGAATACTATTTTTTTTTAATTTTTTTTTTTTTTCAAAAGGAGCCTGGGCAACAATTAAAAGCCTTGGGAAAAGTTCCTCTGCATAGGAAAACAGCTAATTCATCGAGTTATGGTTTCTTAATGGCATTCAATTAACACATCACCACTGTTAGCTGATTAAAAATTAACTGTGAATACACATTTAACATTTAGTACTTACAAACATTCTTTGATTTATTAAAATTGTCAGGAGTTAAGGAGTCTTGGGATAAGCAAGGAATATTTTCTTCATCTATTTTGGTAACTGTAATGAAGTAAGCAGCTTTTAATAGAGAATTCAGACTTGCTGAAAACTTTTCTGTAAAGCACATTATAAATCATCTTTCACATCTTAAATACTCACTTTGCTCAATTCATGTTGTTTGTGAAAGTATGTATTGTCTAGCAGCAGTTGCACTAGAAGAAACCCCCTTTTTCAGGAGTGCAAAAGAAGGGAGTGTTGTTTGGAAGATTCCTTCATGAGTGCAGCTGAGTTTCCACTCGTACTTGTGTTTGCTAATGGGGAATCTTCTCCACACTAACTTTTTGGGTTGCAATATACCAACAAATGCCACCACAGGCCTTTCACTGCATGGCATCCTGGTGCCACTGCTACATCAACAGGGCAAGAGGTGACACCCCCAGCATGTGGTCACAAGAAGCAGGAGGAAAGCTCAGAGAAGCACAGCCACAGGCTGCACAGTGAAGTACATCCTCCACACAGAGGGTTTTCAAGAGACTGGCAATCATACCTAACCTCTGATGTTATTTACAGGACCACCTCTGTCAGACCTGCTGATACAGACAGCCAGTATTCCCTGTCCCTCAAACCAGGACAATTTGACACCAGCATAGTTCCTCCTCTTAAGTGTGATCTTCCTAAATTGGACATGTCAGTACTGATGATGTACCCAGGGCTGACTCTGACTGCACATGCAGTTACTGCAATCACATGTTCAAATAGACATTTAAGCCTCTGAAGGAATATTTGTACTCTCAGATGTGGCTAATGTATTTATTGAACCAGGTCCAGGCAATGACAGGCATGAGAACACTGTGGAAATAGAAACAGTCCAACCAAGAAGTAGCAATAGCAGTGCAAATGCTCAACATTTCAGCTAAAGAAATCAAGGGGAAGAGGGCTTTCCTCCTACCTGAGCACTGACATTTCAGATCTGCCTGCTTTAGTCCATGATTGTGCCTCTCTGATTAAGTCTGTGACATATGGATGCAGATCATGAAAACAAGACCCCTACAAAACGAGCATTTGGTCAGCCTGCTCGTGAGATGCTAGCAAAAATCTTTTAAACACAGAAGTTGATTTCCAGCACTATAATTTTCTGCCTTTGCCCTCCCACATTGCTCTACCCTCAGTATAACACAAATATAAACAAGAAAAAAAAGGAAAAAAAAAAGGAAGAAAGGAAGAAAAATAAAAAGAAATAAAAAGCTTGGGAGTACTTTATATCATGTTCCCCTCTGACTTGCAACTTAGGAAGAAAAAGAGGATTTATGGCCTTTGGAAGGAAGGGCAGGCCGCTCACGAGAACTACAAAGAGGTAGTGAGGCTATGTAGGGA
>NW_009646592.1:22611-25216 GCF_000708025.1 Charadrius vociferus
ATGGGCCGAGGCCAATGGTATGAGGTTCAACAAGGCCAAGTGCCGGGTCCTGCACTTGGGGCACAACAACCCCATGCAGCGCTACAGGTTTAGGGAAGAGTGGCTCGAAAGCTGCCTGGCAGAAAAGGACCTGGGGGTGTTGGTGGACGGCTGGCTGAATATGAGCCGGCAGTGTGCTCAGGTGGCCAAGAAGGCCAACGGCATCCTAGCCTGTATCAGGAATAGTGTGGTGAGCAGGACTAGGGACGTGATTGTCCCTTTGAACTCGGCACTGGTGAGGCCCCACCTCGAGTACTGTGTTCAGTTTTGGGCCCCTCACTACAAGAAGGACATTGAGGTGTTGGAGCGTGTCCAGAGAAGGGCTACAAGGCTGGTGAGGGGTCTGGAGGACAAGTCTTATGAGGAACGACTGAGGGAACTGGGGTTGTTTAGCCTGGAGAAGAGGAGGCTGAGGGGAGACCTTATCACCCTCTACAGATACCTGAAAGGATGTTGTAGAGAGGTGGGGGCTGACCTCTTCTCCCTGGTAAAAAGTGATAGGACGAGAGGAAATGGGTTCAAGTTATGTCAGACGAGGTTTAGATTAGATATTAGGAATTATTTTTTTTTCACTGAAAGGGTTATTAGACATTGAAATAGGCTGCCCCGGGAGGGGGGGGATTTGCCATCCCTGGAGATGTTTAAAAAAAAGGGTAGATGTGGTGCTTAGGGACATGGTTTAGAGGTGGTTTTGTCAGGGTAGGTTGATGGTTGGACTTGATGATCTTAAAGCTCCCTTCCAACCTCAGCAATTCTATGATTCTATTCTATGACTTGCTCCTGGGGAATGCAGCAGTGTTTTTCCCTAGTACCGCACCTAATGAAACTCTTGCCATGATGCAGGGATTAATCTGATTATTTGCATTAGGACGATACCATTTCCCTTCTCTCCCTCCTCCTCTCTTCTTGCCTGCATGATTAGGGATTTATTGTGTTGAGCAAGATGGGTACTGTGTTAAGAAAAGGCTGTTATCCCTGTTTCAAGGAAGGGAAGTGAGGTGGGGAGAATTTCATGATTTAGATGGAGTTCTCTGAAGCACAGTCAAAAGTATCCTATCCATTTCTGCGGGCTCCAGATCAGCCTCTAAGCATAAGCCTGCTCTGCATAAGACATCACTGTGAGATAGAGATTTAAGTTGGCTCCAAAATAGCTGTGTTTGCACTGCAGCATCACCACCTGAAGAGATACTAGTTCTGCTGTGGGAGCAGACTGGCCATCCCAGCTTGGTGCTGGTAAACTGAGGTCCTGCAGCCTACTCATTCAGAGCTGGCTCAACGTACAGTGCTTCAGGGTGTATCGACCAAATTTGACCACGAATGCCCAGGATAACCTTCCTCAATTCACCCAGGAAGCAGTAAAATGAAAAAATAATGCTTCCATTCATAAACTCTACATTACCACTGTCTAGTCTTAAAGTACATCTGCCATGCTGATAAAACAGGGTTCAGGATGAATCCGAAAGTAGCTTTCTCTTTTGTCTTTTTTCTAGTCTTCTGCTGTATTTAGTGTGTCCTTCATCATGCCTCTATACAGATGCATGTATCATGGGGAACAAACAGGAGGAGCTAGAGAAGTGTGCACACCTCCAAGGCTATGATCTAATTGACATCACAGAAACGTGATGGGATGGCTCCTACAACTGGAGTGTTGGCGTGGAAGGTTACAGACTCTTCAGGAGAGACAGGCAAGGGAAATGAGGAGGCGGTGTTGCCCGATATGTCAACGACCAATTGGAGTACATGGAGCTTGGCCTAGGGATGGATGAAGAGCTGACTGAGAGCTTATGGGTCAGGATTAAAGGGATATCAGGAGCAGGGGACATTACAGCGGAGGTCTGCTACAGGCCACCTGACCAGGAAGACCGAGCGGGTGAGGCCCTCTATAGACAGATAGGGATGGCATCGCGTTCGCGGGCCCTGGTTCTCATGGGTGACTTCAACCACCCCGACATATGTTGGAAGGATAACACAGCCAGGCATAGGCAATCCAGGAGGTTCTTGGATTGCATTGAGGACAACTTCCTTCTTCAAGTGGTAGAGGAGCCAACGAGGAGAGGAGCTATGCTGGACCTTGTCCTTACCAACAAGGACGGACTGATAGACAGTGTCAAATTCAAGGGCAGCCTGGGCTGTAGTGACCATGAAATGGTTCAGTTTGAGATCCTCAAGGCAGCGAGTAAAGTGCTCAGCAAACTGACCACCCTGGACTTTAGGAGAGCTGACTTTGGCCTCTTGAAGAAGCTGCTTGGTATGGTGTCATGGGAAGAAGCGCTAAAGGGAAGAAGGGCCCAAGAAAGTTGGATAATATTCAAGGATCACCTCCTCTAAGCTCAGGAGCGATGCATCCCTACAAAGAGGAAGGCAGGCAGAAAAGCCAAGAGGCCTGCATGGATGAACAAGGAGCTCCTGGACATGATCAAAAGGAAAAAGGAGGCCTATAGGGAGTGGAAACAGGGGTGGGTAGCCTGGAAGGAATAAAGAGAAATTGTTCGAGCAGCCAGGGATCAGGTTAAGCATGTTAAAGCCTAGATTGAATTAGATCTGGCCAGGGACATCAAGACAAACA
>NW_009646593.1:0-4730 GCF_000708025.1 Charadrius vociferus
GCGTGCGCTCCCCTTGCACAGGCATGGATGCGCACCAGCCCAGGTGTGCACACGTGTGCGTCCGTGCTTGTGCAACGCAAGTACACGCGTGTGCTCCCCTTGCACAGGCATGTATGTGCCCGAGCACAGATGTGCACAGATGTGCATCCATGCTTGTGCAACACGAGTACATGCGTGCACTTCCATTGCACAGGTATCTATGTGCGCGAGCCCAGGCGTGCACACACGTTGCACGTGCGCACATGTGTGTGTACAAGCATGTATGTGCACGAGCCCAGGTGTGCACAAGCACATGCAGAAACATGTTGCACAAGCATGCATGTGCACAGGCACATATGTTGCACAAGCACCTATGTGCACAAGCACACATGCACAAGCACGTATGTGTACAAGCACGTGTGTTGCACAAGCACATATGTGCACAAGCACGTGTGCACACGTGCGCACACATCTCGCAATCCTCTGCGCACAAATCTTGCACGACTCCACGCGCACGTGTCGCACAAGCACGTACGTGCACGAGCACACGTGTACGCACACAGCGCACAAACACATGTGCATCTAGGACACGCGCGCACCTGTGCACAAACATGTGTGTTGTGGCAGCGCGTCCGTACACGAGCACGTGTGCGCGCATGTGTTACGCGGCCACATGCCTGCACACGCGAGGGGGCAAGTGGGGAACCCTCAACATCCTCTCAATGGCTCCATCACCCCAGAGGTGACGTTCCATCACCCTCAACATCCTCTCAATGGCTCCATCACCCCAGAGGTGACGTTCCATCACCCTCAACATCCTCTCAATGGCTCCATCACCCCAGAGGTGACGTTCCATCACCCTCAACATCCTCTCAATGGCTCCATCACCCCAGAGGTGACGTTCCATCACCCTCAACATCCTCTCAATGGCTCCATCACCCCAGAGGTGACGTTCCATCACCCTCAACATCCTCTCAATGGCTCCATCACCCCAGAGGTGACGTTCCATCACCCTCAACATCCTCTCAATGGCTCCATCACCCCAGAGGTGACGTTCCATCACCCTCAACATCCTCTCAATGGCTCCATCACCCCAGAGGTGACGTTCCATCACCCTCAACATCCTCTCAATGGCTCCATCACCCCAGAGGTGACGTTCCATCACCCTCAACATCCTCTCAATGGCTCCATCACCCCAGAGGTGACGTTCCATCACCCTCAACATCCTCTCAATGGCTCCATCACCCCAGAGGTGACGTTCCATCACCCTCAACATCCTCTCAATGGCTCCATCACCCCAGAGGTGACGTTCCATCACCCTCAACATCCTCTCAATGGCTCCATCACCCCAGAGGTGACGTTCCATCACCCTCAACATCCTCTCAATGGCTCCATCACCCCAGAGGTGACGTTCCATCACCCTCAACATCCTCTCAATGGCTCCATCACCCCAGAGGTGACGTTCCATCACCCTCAACATCCTCTCAATGGCTCCATCACCCCAGAGGTGACGTTCCATCACCCTCAACATCCTCTCAATGGCTCCATCACCCCAGAGGTGACGTTCCATCACCCTCAACATCCTCTCAATGGCTCCATCACCCCAGAGGTGACGTTCCATCACCCTCAACATCCTCTCAATGGCTCCATCACCCCAGAGGTGACGTTCCATCACCCTCAACATCCTCTCAATGGCTCCATCACCCCAGAGGTGACGTTCCATCACCCTCAACATCCTCTCAATGGCTCCATCACCCCAGAGGTGACGTTCCATCACCCTCAACATCCTCTCAATGGCTCCATCACCCCAGAGGTGACGTTCCATCACCCTCAACATCCTCTCAATGGCTCCATCACCCCAGAGGTGACGTTCCATCACCCTCAACATCCTCTCAATGGCTCCATCACCCCAGAGGTGACGTTCCATCACCCTCAACATCCTCTCAATGGCTCCATCACCCCAGAGGTGACGTTCCATCACCCTCAACATCCTCTCAATGGCTCCATCACCCCAGAGGTGACGTTCCATCACCCTCAACATCCTCTCAATGGCTCCATCACCCCAGAGGTGACGTTCCATCACCCTCAACATCCTCTCAATGGCTCCATCACCCCAGAGGTGACGTTCCATCACCCTCAACATCCTCTCAATGGCTCCATCACCCCAGAGGTGACGTTCCATCACCCTCAACATCCTCTCAATGGCTCCATCACCCCAGAGGTGACGTTCCATCACCCTCAACATCCTCTCAATGGCTCCATCACCCCAGAGGTGACGTTCCATCACCCTCAACATCCTCTCAATGGCTCCATCACCCCAGAGGTGACGTTCCATCACCCTCAACATCCTCTCAATGGCTCCATCACCCCAGAGGTGACGTTCCATCACCCTCAACATCCTCTCAATGGCTCCATCACCCCAGAGGTGACGTTCCATCACCCTCAACATCCTCTCAATGGCTCCATCACCCCAGAGGTGACGTTCCATCACCCTCAACATCCTCTCAATGGCTCCATCACCCCAGAGGTGACGTTCCATCACCCTCAACATCCTCTCAATGGCTCCATCACCCCAGAGGTGACGTTCCATCACCCTCAACATCCTCTCAATGGCTCCATCACCCCAGAGGTGACGTTCCATCACCCTCAACATCCTCTCAATGGCTCCATCACCCCAGAGGTGACGTTCCATCACCCTCAACATCCTCTCAATGGCTCCATCACCCCAGAGGTGACGTTCCATCACCCTCAACATCCTCTCAATGGCTCCATCACCCCAGAGGTGACGTTCCATCACCCTCAACATCCTCTCAATGGCTCCATCACCCCAGAGGTGACGTTCCATCACCCTCAACATCCTCTCAATGGCTCCATCACCCCAGAGGTGACGTTCCATCACCCTCAACATCCTCTCAATGGCTCCATCACCCCAGAGGTGACGTTCCATCACCCTCAACATCCTCTCAATGGCTCCATCACCCCAGAGGTGACGTTCCATCACCCTCAACATCCTCTCAATGGCTCCATCACCCCAGAGGTGACGTTCCATCACCCTCAACATCCTCTCAATGGCTCCATCACCCCAGAGGTGACGTTCCATCACCCTCAACATCCTCTCAATGGCTCCATCACCCCAGAGGTGACGTTCCATCACCCTCAACATCCTCTCAATGGCTCCATCACCCCAGAGGTGACGTTCCATCACCCTCAACATCCTCTCAATGGCTCCATCACCCCAGAGGTGACGTTCCATCACCCTCAACATCCTCTCAATGGCTCCATCACCCCAGAGGTGACGTTCCATCACCCTCAACATCCTCTCAATGGCTCCATCACCCCAGAGGTGACGTTCCATCACCCTCAACATCCTCTCAATGGCTCCATCACCCCAGAGGTGACGTTCCATCACCCTCAACATCCTCTCAATGGCTCCATCACCCCAGAGGTGACGTTCCATCACCCTCAACATCCTCTCAATGGCTCCATCACCCCAGAGGTGACGTTCCATCACCCTCAACATCCTCTCAATGGCTCCATCACCCCAGAGGTGACGTTCCATCACCCTCAACATCCTCTCAATGGCTCCATCACCCCAGAGGTGACGTTCCATCACCCTCAACATCCTCTCAATGGCTCCATCACCCCAGAGGTGACGTTCCATCACCCTCAACATCCTCTCAATGGCTCCATCACCCCAGAGGTGACGTTCCATCACCCTCAACATCCTCTCAATGGCTCCATCACCCCAGAGGTGACGTTCCATCACCCTCAACATCCTCTCAATGGCTCCATCACCCCAGAGGTGACGTTCCATCACCCTCAACATCCTCTCAATGGCTCCATCACCCCAGAGGTGACGTTCCATCACCCTCAACATCCTCTCAATGGCTCCATCACCCCAGAGGTGACGTTCCATCACCCTCAACATCCTCTCAATGGCTCCATCACCCCAGAGGTGACGTTCCATCACCCTCAACATCCTCTCAATGGCTCCATCACCCCAGAGGTGACGTTCCATCACCCTCAACATCCTCTCAATGGCTCCATCACCCCAGAGGTGACGTTCCATCACCCTCAACATCCTCTCAATGGCTCCATCACCCCAGAGGTGACGTTCCATCACCCTCAACATCCTCTCAATGGCTCCATCACCCCAGAGGTGACGTTCCATCACCCTCAACATCCTCTCAATGGCTCCATCACCCCAGAGGTGACGTTCCATCACCCTCAACATCCTCTCAATGGCTCCATCACCCCAGAGGTGACGTTCCATCACCCTCAACATCCTCTCAATGGCTCCATCACCCCAGAGGTGACGTTCCATCACCCTCAACATCCTCTCAATGGCTCCATCACCCCAGAGGTGACGTTCCATCACCCTCAACATCCTCTCAATGGCTCCATCACCCCAGAGGTGACGTTCCATCACCCTCAACATCCTCTCAATGGCTCCATCACCCCAGAGGTGACGTTCCATCACCCTCAACATCCTCTCAATGGCTCCATCACCCCAGAGGTGACGTTCCATCACCCTCAACATCCTCTCAATGGCTCCATCACCCCAGAGGTGACGTTCCATCACCCTCAACATCCTCTCAATGGCTCCATCACCCCAGAGGTGACGTTCCATCACCCTCAACATCCTCTCAATGGCTCCATCACCCCAGAGGTGACGTTCCATCACCCTCAACATCCTCTCAATGGCTCCCTCACCCCCCAGGTGACGTTCCATCACCCTCAACACCCTCCCA
>NW_009646593.1:5080-5585 GCF_000708025.1 Charadrius vociferus
TGTTCCACCCCCCTCAACACCCTCTCAAAGGTTCCATCACCCCCAACCTCCCCCCAATGGCTCTGTCACCCCCAACCTCCACCCAATGGCTCCATCACCCCAGAGGTGATGTTCCATCACCCTCAACATCCTCTCAATGGCTCCATCACCCCCAACCTCCCCCAATGGCTCCAGCACCCCAAAGGTGATGTTCCATGGCTCCATCACCCCCAATGGCCCCATTAGCCCAGAGATGATGTTCCATAGCTCCATCACTCCCAACCTCCCCCCAACGGCTCCAGCACCCTCAATGTCCCCATTACCCCAGAGGTGATGTTCCACAGCTCCATCACCCCCAATGTCTCCCCAATGACCCCATCAACCCAGAGGTGATGTTCCATGGGCCCACCACCCCCAACCTCCCTCCAACGGCCCCATCACCCCACAGAGGTGATGCTCCATGGCTCCATCACCCCCAATACTTCCCCAATAGCTCCACCACCCCAGACAGGTGATACCTCATGGC
>NW_009646594.1:0-4415 GCF_000708025.1 Charadrius vociferus
TGCAGTAACTGGGGGAAAGATAAAGGTGGCAGTGGGAGATTGTGACCACCGAGTCAATGAGAGACTGAACAGAACTGCTCCCCCCACTGTACTGGAACATGCACACATCAATTAAAGGACATTGTAGCTTTAAATGAAAGCGAGAGACTGTATTAACCAATAGAAATTGTTAAGATAAGGAACTAACTAATAAGTATAATTAAGCATGTGTATTTCTGTGTTTTGAACTATATAAATATTCCGAAGAGTTTGCAGGCTGGTGTGCTAGCTTTGTGGATTACCACCGAGCACCCATCTCTGTGCAGAAATGATATAAATAAATACCTCTGCTGTGTGTACATTGGAGTCTTGCACACCGAGTAAACGACCCCACTTTGGGACAACAAGGCTAGCAGTGAAGCTGGCTTGATGCAGTCTGGCTTAGGCACAGAAGTTCTCCAGTGGATCTAGTTCTAATTCTTCTTTAAAATTGTGTGACTATAAATTCATTCAAGTAAGCACAGTTTAAAAAGGGCTCCCCCCGCCTTAGATTCAAATCATTTTGCATGTAAAAAAAGCCAAGTTAAATATGAAACACCTCAGGCAATAAGAACAAAATGTGCTTGCCATAGGATAAGCCCTCTCAGTCTGAAAAAAAAAAAGAAAAAGAAAAAAAGTTAGCTGTGAAATGGTCAAATTAAACAATACAAGAATAAAGCTAGTGTATCCTTTCTCAGATTTAGAGTCACACATGACAGATTTGAACAGGCCGGCGCAGGGGCAGATAGGTCTATTTGATGACTTCACTGCTTATTTAAATAGCTGATGTTTTTCTCACTTGTCACAATATCTAGATGTCATTTCTTCATGTAGATAAACTGTCCTTTTGGCTGAGATATTTTTTAACAACTGAAATATTTTGGATCAGATACTGAGCACAGCATAAACCTAAGCATACTGTAAATATAAAAATAATTTGAAAAGAGCACTCCCAGTGTCCTGGTTGCAGCTGGGATGGAATTAATTTTTTTTTTTTCTAGTAGCTGCTGTGTTTTGGATTTAGTATGAGAATAATGTTGATAACATATTATTTTAGTTGTTGCTAAGTAATGTTTACATTATTCAAGGACTTTTTCAGCTTCCCATAGAAGCTGAGAGAGAGCATAGACAGGACAAGCTGGCCAAAGGAATATTCCATACCATAGACGGCATGCTCAGTATATAAATGGGGGTCGGCCAGGGGGCAGGAAACTGCAGTCACTGCTTGGGATGGGCCGGGCTGGGCAACTGATCATTGGGTGGTAAGAGCAACTTGTGTTGCATCACTTTATTTTGTATATTCTTTTACCATTATTATTAATATTATTATTATTTTTCTCTTCCATTATGGTTTTATTAAACTGTCTTTATCTGAACCCACAACGTTTTTTTCCCCCTCCTTTTCTTCCTCTTCTCCCTACCCAACTGGACAGGGAGAGGAGTGAGCGAGCAGCTGCATGGTCCTAGTTGCTGGCTGGGGTTAAACCACGACACCCAGTCAGACTGAGTCAGCTTCAATTTAGTTTAATAGTGCTAGTTCTAGTGAAAACAAATAGAAAACACTTGAATGTTACTAGAGAGTGATGAGAATAAATAATCTAGGTCTTTCAAAGGTAGCAAAAGTGCAGTAAGGTAAGAAACTTTCAACACATTCTTACAAGGCAACTGTTTTTCTTCCACTGAGAAAATTCAGGGCTCTTCTTGTCCATTAAGGATCCACAATGGTTCTTTAATTTTTTAATTATATTTTATTGAATTCATGCATGTAGTGCAAGATGTAATGTGCATTCCACAACTAGACAAACCTGAGTTTTCTTCCATTAAGAGTAGTGAATTGCTTCTCTCATTCCTTCTTTTGAGTCTTTTTTTCATTTAATCCTGTATTACATCAGCATACTTTTATAATATTGTTATTACAGATGAGTATAAATATCGTTATTTACAGAACTAACATGGGTAGCATTGTCATTCATTGGGCACCAAAGTCTTGTCTGCATGCGCAAATGAAGAAATAAATTAATGTGACAATATGAAGCCTTATAACTATTCCACATATTCCTATAGAGGTATGTTTATTCTTCATTTAAAGTATTTTTTGTTCAGTATCCTTTGGAAGTAGGTTAACCTAAAATGCAAAACCACACCATTTCTGTTTACACTGAAAGTTAATTTGGATTCAGATAAAAAGCAAATTTGAAATACAATATATTCTAAGTACTTTCACAGGAGAATAATACGAATTTCTCATTCAGTTTTAATTTAATACCCTTTAAAAGTAGATTCAAAAAATGCCTTCTCATCGGTAAATGTCCCACGTTAAGTTATTTAGAAATAAACCTGGAGTATTTATTCCTGAATTAACTATGTTTGTATGACTCCATATGTAGAAAAGATTTAGGTGTGGAATAAGGTATTCTGTGTTATATACTCTATTCTGGACTATTTCCCATGTAGAAAAGTCCAGTATGATTTGGTACCAATCTTGCCCCCTTTGCCTATGAAAATAGTCTCAGTGGGCCAGCTAACTGATGCAATCCTGACAGATGGGATCAACTGTTAGTCAACTGTCTTCTGCAGAGAATGCTTAATCCTGCTCTTGTCATCCTCATTCTTGCAAGATCTCTCGGTGTAATCAAGGATAACTTTTCCTGTGTGAAGATGTCAGGATTGGGCTCCATAATTAAATGAGCTGTCTACCCGAATCCAGTTTATATTCTGTTGATAACCTTATACTGCATTATACAGAATGCTATAAAACAAGGGATTTCAGCATTTGATTGATTGTTCTCTGAATCTTTGTTAAAAACTAACCATTTATGTCCTGATTTGGAGTCTAGTCCATATTCTACATTCCTTCTGCATAACTCATGCAGAGGATATAGCACTGCAAAGACTGACTAATTCTTTCTCTATTATGTTGACTCACTACTTGTTGTTCTAAGAAACAGGCTTCTTAAATGGTATTAAACAGTTAAATGGTTATTAAACAGCTCTCATGGTATTTTTTTTCTTTTTGTTTTTCCCCTTTTCATATTTACTGTTTTTCAGTCTACCCTTTACCGGTACCCTTAGCTCATCACCATCTT
Source organism: Charadrius vociferus (assembly GCF_000708025.1). Classification (NCBI taxonomy): domain Eukaryota; kingdom Metazoa; phylum Chordata; class Aves; order Charadriiformes; family Charadriidae; genus Charadrius; species Charadrius vociferus. The sequence goes on from NW_009646594.1 coordinate 3,105, forward strand.
TAGATGGCAGTAAGAAAAATACTGGTTGAATTATTCCTAAAGTGCGGGTCCCTCCCCAGTTAGGTGGCAATTTCGGGAATGCCCGGTTTCCACATATCCAGAACAACCCATCCGGTGCTTGCCAAAATTCTTTGGTTGTATCTTCTGTATTTTCCCAATGTTGTGAGATGTCTTTAATTCCTGAGAATGGATTCATAACCTCCCTCTTACATCTAAAGAGACTACTGTTTGTTACCCGGGTGCAATTTTTGGTCTCATTTTGTAATGCTAGATATGACCTTGGTTTTCGAGGAAACCAAGTTTGAGTGAAATTTGAATCTATCTTTAAGACCTTTTTACATGGGTCTCTCCCATTTCATCTGTAAAGTTCCCTCCCTCCCGGGTCAAACAGACTTTTCCAATTACTGTGGAACTTAACGCCCATCCATCAGGTCTCCTTTTTCCTCTCATGGTGAGGGTATAATTCCATTCGAGGATCTCAATTGGACTTAAACTTGTGCCTCTCCACGGCCACTCTTCAGTCATTAAAGGTCCCCCACAGACCCAACAGTCAGTCACATTTAATTCCTTAGCTATATCTGTTGCTAGATTTAAAACCAAGTTTTGCCCAAGAGTGGGGAATCCTAACTTTTTTTTGTAACTGTTTTTGCAGCTTCTGGTATATGCTCTCATTTTGTACTTTTAATTTTTTTCTTCTCTGTTTTATAACCTTTGCCACACTCTTTACTAGTTCTTCCTTCACCATATCTTGTACTCCTCCTCCGTCTGGAATATCCCAGTGACCTGCCTTAGTGAAGCAGAGCCATTTTTCTCTTCTAGGACAACCTACTCTTAATCTTGTTCCACCTATTCTTAAGTTCTGTCCGACCCAATATTCTTGTCTATCGTATTTGCACACTCTTAAACTCTCACGAGTATAACATTGGCAATTGATATGCGTATGCACGGTCATAGTATAAAAAGATCGTCTATCCCAGGAGACCATCTGGTAGCACTTCTGGCATTCGTCACCAGATACGAGAGATACCGCTAGTGATAATAACACTAGGAGTGGAGGTCCAGCATGGCTTCTACTCCTACCTCTCATGCCTACTGGGGTGCCTCCAACAGCCGAGAAATATTTCTTCTTGGCAGCGAGTACAGAGGCCAACCTGGTCTTGCTCTCCATTCTCTTTAGTTTGGTATCTCTGATTTTTGTGGCATGATAGGGTTTTGTCTTTTGTCCTGGAACTCGTATTGGAGTTGATATTTCAAGGATTTATAAACATTCTGGTTGGGTTGGTCCACATTAAGTAATTCTCTGTGGGTTCT
>NW_009646594.1:4732-9995 GCF_000708025.1 Charadrius vociferus
ATTGTGTGAGTCCACCCTTTTTCTTTTGTTCAAATTGCTGTTTCAGTAGTTAGCAGCACTTGGAAAGGTCCTTCCCAAGTAGGTCTTAAAGTTTCTCCCTTCCATGTTTTCACTAATACTCAATCTCCCATCTGGATATTGTGTATTTTAAAGTCTAATGGGGTGGCTTGTGGGAGTTTCCTCTTCTTCCGGAGTTGCTCTAATGTCTTTACAATGGTCAAAACATACTTACAAGCATAGGACTCTCCTAGTTCTGGGACTAGAATCCTTTCCCTATTGCCCATGTAGGGGAGCCCGAACATCATTTCATACGGAGAGATCTCCAAGTCTCTTCTTGGGGCCACTCTGATCCTCAGTAGTGCTAGAGGCAAGCATTTTGTCCACAGCATTTGTGTCTCTATGGATGATTTTTTCAGAGTTTGTTTTAGCGTCTGGTTCATTCTTTCTACTCATCCTGAACTCTGGGGATGCCATGGAGTATGTAATTCTTATTCTACTCCTAACGCGTTTGTCAAGCCCCGTATTATTTTCGACGTAAAATGAGTCCCTTGATCTGAATCAATCCTTTCACAAATCCCATACTTAGGGATTATTTGTTTGAGCAAAACTTTGTACACATTATTCGCAGTATCTTTTAGAACTGGGTATGCTTCAACCCAGTGAGTTAGATGGTCCACTATTACTAGTAAATATTTCCATCGTTGAACTGGTGGTAACTCAGTGAAGTCTACCTGTATTGCTTGGAAGGATCTTAGAGCTAGTTCTCTCCCACCACTCATCTGTTTTCTCATTACTTTTTTGTTTACTTTCTGCCAGATCAAACACTGATCTACCAACTGTTTAGCTACTGTATGTATTCTTATACACCCATAATTCCTCAAAAATTGGTCACATAAAGTTTGGGTTCCCCAATGGGTGATCTGATACAGCTGTGTCATTACTTCTCTAGCTAAAGCTTTATTCAGCATTTGTCTCCCATCCGGGAGTAACCAAATGCCTTCGGAAGTTTCTGTTTCATTTTTTTTTTTTTTTAATTCATCTTTTTCTGTCTGTGTGAACTTTGGAATCTGCTTTGAGGGCTCTTCTGTCAGTATTAAAGTTAACACGGTTATTGGTCCTTTCTGTGCTGCCAGTTTTGCTTGCTCATCTGCTAATCGGTTTCCTTGTAGTTCAAAAGATGTCCCCTTCTGATGTCCTTTTATGTGCACAATAGCAATTTCATTCGGTTTCATCAATGCTTCTAATACTTCAGTGATTAGTTTTTCATGTATTAGCCCCTTCCCTCGGGAATTTATTAGTCCCCTCTCTTTCCAAATTTTTCCAAAGGTATGCACTATTCTATATGCATACTTCGAGTCCGTATAGATAGTGCCTTCTTTTCCTTGAAGATAATCTAAAGCTCTCTTCAGAGCGTATAGTTCACAACTCTGGGCTGACCAATTTGCTGGTAATTCTCCCTCTTCGATTACTGCTTTTTCTTTTTCATCGATGACGGCATAACCACTTGCTCTCTTTCCTTCTATGCATCAGGAGGAACCATCTATAAAAAGTTTTCTTCCATGGGGTATTGGTGTGTCTATTAGGTCCTCCTTTACCCTGGTTTGGTAATCTATAAAGTCTAAACAATCATACAATCATAGAATGGTTTAGGTTGGAAAGGACCTTGAAGATCATCGAGTTCCAACCCCCCTGCCATGGGCAGGGACATCCTCTTTTAAATTTTTCATATAAGTTTTCTTCCAATATCTTCCCTTAAGTATTGTCTGTAGAATTTTTACCTCCTACACGAAATTTAAGAAAAGATCATTCAAGTATCTAACACAATGAGTAATTTATCATTTAAAAGACATTCTTTCAGCTCTACAATTAAAGTACAGCTGCTCCTTACAATTATACATAAAGAAAATTTCTATCTAATCTCATTGGTTAATCATGTCTTCCTTTTTTTACTGTGACTAGCTGTCTAACGTTGCATGCCTTTCACAATTACCTTAAGCACAGACCTCCAAACTTCTGCTGTTGTAGGTGTCTATAGCTAATTAATGGTAGAACAAACAGCTAGGTGTTCGATCTTTGGTATAAAAACAGGTAATTTATTTCTCTATTTAATATTACCTTTAGCCAGGCATGCTGCTGAGATGTTTCACTTTGCAGATTTTGCTTCTTTTTAAGATCCTGCAGGTTTTCTGCATTGTAAGATACACAAAGAATTTCACTGTGCATTAAGCCACCGTAATAAAATTGTTGTATCCTCTGGCAATGTCAGCTATTTTAAACAGCTGTGAAAACACTATCCAGCAGTAAATTCTTCTCAGTGGCAGACTTCTTTTAGTAAAGAAGTCAATGTGGACTTGCAGGCTACAGGGACTTCCTTGTTCACCTGGACACAGGTTTCCTTCCTGCTCAGCTGCTTTTTGAGTTCAGGAATTGGAAGGAGGGAGGGGGCAGGCCTTGCAGAGCACCATGGCTGTCAGCATCCTTCATGTGCTGGAAAGAGGAATGAAAGGTGTACTGACCTTCAGCACATGACCCAAGATCCTGTTGTGAATCTTGGTTATTTCATTAATGTTTTGCAAAGTGGTTTGAAACTTTGTAATAGATGGTGCTGGTAGAATGAAAATTATTCATATTGAATTTTTGTCCTAGTGTTCACACAGCTTATACTGAGGGAACAGTTCTGTTAACTCCTAATGATCCTATTAGGAAAAAAAAAACCAACAACAAAAACCAACAAAACCTGAATGCCTAAACAGTTGAGCAATTAGCCAAAGTCAACATCAGAAATCAGTGGTCTAAATGCAGACTTCTGGGATTTTTGTAGACTCCACCAAATCTTTTGGGATTTTGATTGTCCAAACAATGATATAAGAAGGTCTGTGTTCATCTGATCAACACTGCTGCAGGATCTGCCAAGAATAGAGGGAGGGGAAAAAAATATGAAGAAAAACGCACAGAAAACTCACAGAAATTGTGAGGGGAGGGGGGAGAAAATCTTGTGACAGTACCTGTGTGGCTTTAGATGGAACATAGAATCATAGAATGGTTTAGGTTGGAAAGGACCTTAAAAATCATCTAGTTCCATACCCTCTGCCATGGGCAGGGACACCTCCCACTAGACCAGGTTGCTCGAAGCCCCATCCAACCTGGCCTTGAACACTTCCAGGGATGGGAACTCCACAACTCTCCTGGGCAACCTGTTTCAGTGCCTCACCACCCTCAGAGTGAAAAATTTCTTCCTAATATCTAGTCTAAATCTACCCTCTTCCAGTTTGAAGCCATTACCCCTCATCCTATCACTACATGCCCTTGTAAAAAGTCCCTCTCCAGCTTTCTTGTTGTGAAAAATTGGCATAGTCGGCAGAATTGCCATCGATAAACTGCTGCAAAAATGTAACTGTGCCCCTTCCCAGGCTTGGAAGGAGTGGGCCCAAAAGTTTTGGAAGGATGAAGAGAAAGTGGTAGAATGCACTGAGCAGTTCAGGAGTGAGCAGAAGGTTGATAAGAAGTTGATAAGAGTAAAGGAATTGTCTGTACGATTTTAGGAGCTTGTTTATCATGCATGCAGAGGGAGGCTAAGGAATTCCTGTCTCCTGAATGAATTGCAGATGTAGAATATGTTGCTTTGAAGTCATACAATGATGTGTTACAGAAAAAATGCAAATTTAAAGAAGGAAAATGAGCTGCTTAATCTACTATTGTTGGCTGTTGGTGAAAAATCAATAGAAAATCCATTTTGGGAAAAGTTGCACTCTGCTGAAATCAGTGCTGACAGGTAGTGATTCCACAGCACAGATACGCAAAATCACTTGGCATACTAACCCTGAAATGTGGGATGGAGATATCACAGAATCACAGAATGGTCAGGGTTGGAAGGGACCTCTGGAGATCATCTAATCCAACCGCCCTGACAGAGCAGGGTCACCTACAGCAGGTTGCACAGGACGGCATCCAGGCGGGTTTTGAATGTCTCCAGAGTGGGAGACTCCACAACCTCTCTGGGCAGTCTGTTCCAGTGCTCTACTACCCTCAAAGTAAAGAAGTTCCTCCTCATGTTTAGATGGAACTTGCTATGTTCAAGTTTGTGCCTGTTACCTCTTGTCCTATCACTGGGCACCACTGAAAAAAGACTGTTCCCATCCCCCTGGCACCCTCCCTTTAAGTATTTGTAAGCATTGGTAAGATCCCCCCTCAGTCTTCTCTTCACCAGACTAAAAAGACCCAAGTCCCGCAGCCTTTCCTCATATGTGCCACGATTGAGAGACGGGACACAGCTTGATGCAAGCAAAACGTCGATTTATTGTTCACAACCACGCGTTTATATATGTTTTCATTAGCTGCGTGTTTCAAACAGATTGGTTCTTTTAGCTAAACATCGCCTGTTCGGCAACCCCTGATTGGTTAGTAACAAACAAAGGGCACTTTAAGTAAGTTTTCACAATCAGCAGTTAAGTCTTCATTGTACAACATTTGATACGTTCTGCTCCTCTTTTTAACATCTTATCTCGGTATGACTCATCAGTCAACATTCTGTCAGTGGTTTTCCATTAACCTCTTTGTCCTCCCAGGGTTTGTGGCCTACAAGTTCCAACACGTCCCCGTCTATCAGTTGGACAGCACTTGGAGCCTTGTCTTTCAGGCCTTGTCCCACACATATGAGAGATGTTCTAATCCCCTAATCATCATCTTAGCCCTTTGCTGGACTCTCTCCAACAGTCCCCTGTCCTTCTTGAACTGGGGAGCCCAGAACTGGACACAATATTCCACATGCGGCCTCACCAGGGCAGAGTAGAGGGGGAGGATGACCTCCCTCGACCTGCTGGCCACACTCTTCTTGATGCACCCCAGGATGCCATTTGCCTTCTTGGCCACCAGGGCACATTGCTGGCTCATGGTCATCCTGTTGTCCACCAGGACTCCCAGGTCCCTTTCCACAGAGCTGCTCTCCAGGAGGCCAGCCCCTAACCTGTACTGATGCATGGGGTTATTCCTCCCCAGATGCAGTACCCTACACTTGCCTTTGTTGAATTTCATAAGGTTTCTCTCCGCCCAACTCTGCAGCCTATCCAGGTCATGCTGTATGGCGGCACAGCCTTCCAGCATGTCAGGCACCCCTCACAGTTTTGTGTCATCAGCAAACTTGCTGATGGTACCCTCTATCCCTTCATCCAGGTCATTGATGAATATATTGAACAGGACTGGACCCAGTACTGACCCCTGAGGGACACCACTCGTTACTGACCTCCAACTAGACTCTGCACCACTA
>NW_009646594.1:11548-12233 GCF_000708025.1 Charadrius vociferus
CTGCGTCTTCCCGGTGTCCGGATCTTCCCATTCAAAGGCAATTTCATAATACAAGACTTCTCAGCTCCTGAGTTTACTAAAAAGGTGTAAGTTTCCTCCTGGAGGCCTAATTTTAAATTTATCAAGGGCCCACTAATTCTTTCTTCCCCCAGGAGTTAGAGCCCTTGACACCTTTAATCGGTAGCGTATTCTTCCTGTTGATGTATTTTAAACACTCGTTGATCTCTCTTTTGCCTGGAATACTCTCTCTTAAAAATGTTCTTCCTGCCCACAATAGTAACACTTTCTGCCGTCTGGGGCTCCTGGTTTCATTCATATGGGCTTTTTGAGCGGTGGCAGATGGACTCCTTGTATCGTGTATGGTCTTATCTCTGGCCTTGGATTCTGGGGCGCCTTATCTTTAGTCTTTGTTATTCCTTTTACAGTCGCTATCATTAGTTTCGCTTTTGCCCTCTGCTTCTCCTCATCGCGCCTCACATATACTTTTTGTGCTTCTCGTAACAACTCATTGATTCTTCTCTCATGCCAGTTTTCCAACTTTTCCAGTTTTTTCCTAATATCTGGCCAGGTATGGGTGACAAAACTTACTTTTAATATATCCTGGCCAGCCACAGTCTCTGGGTCTATCCCTGAAAACTGCTGAATACTCCTTCAGAGCCTCTCCAACCATTCTGTTGGAGATTCC
>NW_009646595.1:0-4187 GCF_000708025.1 Charadrius vociferus
GTGGTCCTCCAAGAGCCCTGTCAATACTCGAATCTCTAGCTAATGTTTCCAACCGCTTGGCTTCTCTACCGTCTAAGTCCAAACTATCGGCTCCAGTATCCCAGCATCGGAGTAGCCAAGTAATCACTTGCTCACCTTCTTGACGGCTGTAATCCTTACATATGTCTCGCACATCACTTAGGGTTAATGATTTAGTAGTTTCCTCTGTTATTTCATTGTATGATGTCCCTGGTTGACCACTGCTATCTAGCCCTATTGCATGTTTCCTCTTATGTATAGGGTTGACTAATACTGGCACTGATTGCGTCTGTAGGTCAGCTGCATCATCCATCACCAAGGTCAGAGTAGGTCTAGTAGTCACTGCTGGACGTTTCCCTCTACCGCAGAGCCAGACAATGAAAAAGATCAAACCCTCAAAACTTAACAACCCAAGCACAACAATCAAAAGATTCCAAGGGTATTCCAAGCTCTCAAAAGCTGTTACTATTGATGACATCGATACATACAAATTCTCAAGAGACGTCCCCTCCTTTGCTAAATGGCCCATAACATAACCCAAGGTATAATTATGCAGAATGGTCAGCAGAGGACTCCCACTGTCCCGAGGTGGGTCTGACCGCTGCAATCCTCGAGACGCCATTACATAAGTGACAAACAACGGAAAGATTACAAAAAACCCAATAACTTAGCAAAATACCACCACACAAAATAACAAGGCAATGTTTTTGAGTCCACATTGAGAAATTATAAGCTGCCTTAAAGGAGAGAGAAACAGCAACAAACTCCCCCACAGCTTCCATAGCTCCCGACCTAAGTTTATACAAAGATAGTGGAGAACTCTGACTAGATTCCTTTGAAACCATTCCAACAGAGCCATAGTGACTTTTCGACGAATCCAATAAAATCTGTTTAAAACTTCAACCCTTCAGAACTCTCTAATTAAAACCTACGGTTCTCCCAGCACTATTCAAATGAAGTGCAAAATATCACATTGAGTACCAAACTCATTACAATACCAGGTTGGGTGCCAAATGTCGTTACAATACCACGTTGGATGCTAAATTTGTTACCGTACCACGTTGGGCGCCAAATTTGTTATGGTTTGAGAGACCCATAACAATTTGTTGTCGTTTAGACAATCATTCTGTCACTCGATGACCCCTCCCCACCCGGGAAGGGGAATCAGGGAAAAGCAAGGAAACCCAGGAGCTGAAGTGTAAACAGATTCAATAGAATAAGATTAGATACTTAATATCTGAGATAATTAACAGCACTAAAGAACCAATATTGATCCCAACACCAATACAGAATATGCAAAGATTATACTCAGCCAATTCTATCAGTAGGAAGCCGTGCACTCCCAGCAGTGGACAGCAAATGTCAGACACTGTGAGCGCTACAGCTTCAGGGGGAGGGGAAGGCCTCAGGAGTCCGGCACCAGGGCACGAAGTTCTCAGGATGGCAGCCATCAAGGGAGAGAGAGAGCGTCGCAGCAAACTTTCTAATTTATAGTGAATGTGACATTGATGGTATGAAATAATCCCGTTGGCCAGCTTGGGTCAAGTGCCCGGGTCTCACTGCTCCTTGTCCCTACACCTGGCAAGCTCGAAAACACTGAGACCTTGAAACCCACACACCATAGCTGGCTGTAAAGTAAATATTTTCACAAATTCAGACACTGGAGTCTTCTAAAAGTGCAGTCTTCCCAAGTATTAAAATAGAAATTAGTCCTGTGTCGCTCAAACCAGGACAGAGGGGTAAGATTAAATATCTTTCTAATAAACCTGAAATTAAGAATCTTACACCACTCAAGCTGATTAGGGAATCCCTATAGCAGAATGGATATTGGCCTCAAATTTTCTAGGCAAATCGATGGAGCTTATCCTATCATCATCAAGATTAAAGTAGAAACTATAGGAAAAATAATACAGTTCCACACAAGAACAGGAATAGTACTAAACAGAAAACATCTGAGGGAGTTGTTTTTTTTTAAAAAAGAGTATTTTTTCCCCCACTTTGTCTAGTTCCAACTTTCCAAGTCACGAGATAGATACCAGAAAGAAAATTAGCTCATTAGGCATAATAGTTTGTTTAAAGGGAGCATTTTCCAGCTATATTTATTATAGTTTTTCTATGTATTCTTGTTTTGTTATTTTCCTTTTTCCAGAAAAAGTTGTTCATAAGATCTGAACAATCCGTAAGGGTTACGGAGAACAAAGTTGAGACAAATTGTACAATGTGTGGAAAATGTATATGGAAAATCTTTGTGGAAAAAATTGGCAAATGGTATTCCTCAGAGATTAGTGTACACAGAAACATATATAAGCTATGCAGAAAATCTTAGGAAATATGGAATTAACTCACAAGAAGACTTGGCTATTGCCATGCAGAGCACTGCAGCATTCTGCAGTCTGGTGCTCAGCTTTAGGAATGACAATCCCAGTGCAGAATTAGGCACCTCTGTCTAAGAACCTAAGTGACTTGTTTAGTTTCTGAATTGAAGGAGAGTTATGGTACTCATACTGATGAGCATCACAGACTGCTTATTTAGCATCTGCTGAAATATGTGGTGATTCCCCATTTCTTGGTATGCTTTATATAAAAGCATGTACACATACATTAATGTCAGAGATTGTAAAATTGGATCATGAAATGAGCACGGATTTAATTTGAAATGGAAAGAATTGGACTTTCCTTTCCATATTCCTGGACTGTATAGCTGGAAAACATTTATTAAAGACTCTAGAGCATACAGTGCATACTGCTTTGGACACAGATTACAACTTTTTCTAATTTAAATGATTTTCTGGCATTCTTTCTACCATAGTGTCTTGCAACAGTTTATAAATGGAACTACCTTTAATAAAAGCTGTTAAGCCAATGGTTCAAAGAAGAATTGAAAAAAAAATTATAATGGAATATATTCTCAATCTCAATCCAATAATGCTCACCTCTCCCCTTGTAACTTTTGGGTATCCCCCGAAAATGCAAAGACATTGTAAATGCAGTAAAGGTATTATGTGAATGTGGTTACTAAATATATTTCTTTCCTCTTATCTCACAAGTAACTTCATAGTTCATTTTCTTACAGGATTATCACAGCACTAACAGCTCCTTGTTTAGGGAAGACAGTGTTCTGCTTGAGGTTTTTTTTAATGCCCCCTTAAAAAGTCCAGCATTTCCCTTTTACAGCTTATTTAGGATTGGCTGGTTTTGTGTAAAGATGGTTTGTGCAGCAGTAAGGGCTCTGACCTTCATATATGTCCCTAACCTGGAACTGGTTAGACACTGGAGAGTAGAAAAGAGAACTGCCATACATGCTTGCTCTATTCTTTGCCCAGTTATCCCCTTGTAGCCACTCTTGAAGACAAGATCCAGGGCCAGACGAATCTTTTGGTATGACCCAGCAGCTGTTTTTATGTTAAGAGCACTCTTCAGCTTCTTCAGTACAAATTGTAAGTGGCTTAACTTAAAAGCACTTCTCATTAGTTTCCACTGGAGTCCACCACCCTGTTGGATTTCACACTGAGGCAGCTCAGGAGTATCCATATATTGCATTTTGCATTCTGCTGTGAGAGCAGTGATCTCCCATGAAAGAAAAGGAATAAAAAGAAGTCCCAAAAAAGAACAGTTTCTGTTCCCCTGGTAGTGACCACAGCTATTTGTAAAATGAACCTCTCAGAGCCCTCTGCCACTTATACAAAGCCTGGGAGCAAGAGCAAATACCATGATGGTTGAAATTTATATAACCCTTTGATAGGACTTAATCCTATGAATCTTCTTATATTGCACTAAATATTCTTGAAATATGTTCAGTCTTGCACTTATCTTTGGTCATTATTTGGTAAAAAGATACTGTTATATTCTAAATATAAAGATAAAATAAAGGACTTTAAATTAAAGATCAGAGATCACAACATAAGTTTTCCAGCATCAAAAATGTCTTTTTCACATTTTGCTGAAAAAGCAGCTGTGCATTAAAATTGCAAACAACTTTTTGTTTCTAAGGAGTCAAAAGTTTACATTTCTTAGTTACAGGCCTATATTATAGGCACAATCTGTGAACTGGGTTTAGTGTACTTCTGTTCCTGCTATAGCCATTAAGTGATTATTTGCATCAATAGGCAAGTTATACTGAAAAAGGATAAGATCAAATTTTTATCAAAAATTTTCAGGAAGCTTAATAT
>NW_009646595.1:4270-24339 GCF_000708025.1 Charadrius vociferus
TCAGCAGGCTTGTACAGTATATGTTATCAATCAGTGTTGCATTCTAACATGAAATAACCATAAAACTATCCAGAGATATGAAGATGATGGTGTGTGGCTATTCACAGATGTTTGAGGGTAAAGGAGGAGGGAAAAACAACTTGTTCTTGTGTTTGTACTTACATGATGAGCCAAGATCAAAAGAGGCCTCATCCTCCATGTGGTTGGTCATCTCTGAAAACTCTGATAAGGATTCAAGCTGATTTTAGCAGCAACCTTCTGAGCTCCTGAAAGGCTAATTTCTCCTAACTTCTGTTTCCTTTTTTTTTTAACACATTCTCTGTATTCCCACCATACCTGAAACTCAATTAGTGGTAATAACTTCTATGTATTATTTTTGTAAACTGTGTAATTAATAGTATACCAAGAGATTTGTCAGACAAAATAAAAGTACTCAAAGCAAATGGATTAACTAAAGAAATCTACTTACTTGAAGAAAATGCTGGACATTTATTTTTAGTTCATTGCATCCACAATTCCTGCCATCTATAAATCTACACAATTTCATCCGCAGATTAGGTTATCTGGCAATAAATAGTGTAAGCTCTTATATAAATTATTACATTAACAGTTTTCTGCATAGATGTAGTTATAAACATAACACAACTCTTACAGTACTGCCAGTCTGTATAAAGTTCAGCTAACGGTACGTACCTGCAGCTATCATGATTTAACAGTGTATTTACTAGGGCAATCAGGTACACACATAAGGAGTACAAACACAGAGACATCCCACCTGCAAGTGTGTATCTAGGGTGAATTTTTCCTGCTGTCTTTAAAAAAAGGACGTAAAGAGGAAGGTTTTCCCATTTCCTAAGCCAGTTAAAGATTGTGATAAATGACTGAGTCCCAAATCGGGTTGCAATTTAAGTTTACAATTTATTAAATGAATAAATGCAAGCAAACAGCGCTGGGTGCGCCGGGAGCCTCTGCTCTACCAAGATGCACACAGTACAGTTCCTGTTTCTGGTTTATATCCTTTCTGCTAATACATATTCATCGAAAAGGTGGGTCTATGAGAATAAATTCCAGGAGTAGTCTTATCTCTTTCTGCTCATGCCCTCGGGGTCTTCTTGGCTCCCATCTGGTGGTCTTCCTCGGCTCTGCTCGCCTTCAGGATTACCCCAGATTCCACGTATGCGCATGGCCTTCCTCGGCCCACCCTTAGGATGACTCTAGATTTTTATGGCTTGACACCATACGGTTAACAGCAAAACCGGTCCAAACTAACACACAAGTATGTCTTTTACAAAAAGCTAAAACTATATACATTAACCACTCCATTTCTCTTAGGCCTGCGGTTATACAAGGGTATATAAGACAGAAAGTCACATTTCACCACGCGGCTTAGCATTGGTCCATATTGACACGAATCAGGTGAACACATTTCACAAAGATCATCCTGAGTAGTGCAGAAGTTGAAAGCTTAGGTTTGTGTTTTACCAGATATGGTTGGTATTTGCCAAGAGATCAAATGGGACTACAACTTAGCCATAACTTAAATGGTTTAACTAAATTTGTGCAACATCACACCTTTAGTTCAGCTGATACAAATTTTAGATCAGGCCCAAGTACATTTTAGTAATTATAAAAATGAGGTCATTTACAGCTACTTCCACCCCTGCAAGACTGCTTATTTTCCTATCCTAGGCTCATACCTCTTTTAAAGTATTGTTAATTTTATGCATCATCTGTGGGTATAGCCTGTCATTTCTTTTTAAAGTCTACACATAGAGCATTTTTATTTCTCATTTTCGAATAGCTGTCACTGGGCCATTCTCTTTCTCTGTCCCCAGATACAACTTCTGACTTTTCAGAGGTGGGAAACAGAAATGGTATTCTCTCTGAATAGGGCTGGGGGAGGGTGCAGGGATAACCTTTGCTCTTGTTTTGCCCCAGATTCTCGGCTTTGCATGTGAATGGATACTCTTCTATTGAGGTCTTTCTTTTGGGGGATGAAACAAATTGACTGCAAAAGAATACCAGGGAATTCACTTTGTGCACTATCTCTGCAAAGTTTTTTTCAGAGACTCCATGGAAAAAAGAAATTCAGAAGCTTGAAATGCCTGATGCAAAACTTTCAGAATAGGCAGGATCGCCCAGCATTCCTCACGCACTGTTCTACAATAAAACTACATGCAAATCTCTCATCAACTACATGGTTTCTTACCAAAGGTGGAGTGTAAAATACGTTACTATAATTCTTTTGAAGTCCAACTGTCTTTGAAAGTTTTGTAGTTTTGCACTTGTTTGTTTAATCACTGCTCTCTAAGAAGGACAGAGGCTAGGTGCCTTTTTTTTTTTTTAGGTCAATAACTTGGGGAGTTTAACAAAATATGATGTGCAGAAAAGGATTTTTTCATCTTGAGAAAAGAACTCTGTGTGACAAAATGCCCACACTGTGTAGAGTATGATTATATACTACAATTGTTTTTCTCAAAGAAAGAACCTCATTATTCTCATGTTATTAAACATCACTTATGTCTAAGTAAATGTGCCTGGGTGGACGTGTTGCTACCAAAGTGTCTTTTGCCCCTTGCTAACATTTAGGCCTTTAAACATCTCAGAAATTCTTCCAGTTGTTTCATGTATGTATTTTACATGGAACACAGGAATGAATCTCATATGATTCAATATGAAAAAGCCGTAGAAAAAGATGACCATCACTACTTTTGGGGTTTTCTCAGTTACGAAGCACTTAAGTATGCAATATACACTCATTGAATCTTTCAGTGTTTTCAGGTGAGACAGTGACACTGTTACCTGTAAAAGAGGTCTAAGTCCTGAGACTATGTTTAGAGAGGAGACGCTGCTTTATTCTGGCCAGGGTGCACGGTGGAATATTTTCACAAATCATGCACACTGAACAGGACTCTCCGCATGGTTTATATACACATATTACAATATCATTATCATATTAGTACCACCCATCTCTATTTGATTGGTTAGTAATTTACATATGATTGCACAATCAGGTTGTAGCTACTATGCATGCTTATGGGAAGGGTCTTCACCTGAGCTAGGGTCTTTTTGACCTATTGGTGTGATTTTTAGTATTGTAATGAAGATAGTTCAGCTTAGGACACTCAGTATTTTCACTTTTCTGCCAAGTTGACTAAATTTTTCAAAACATAGATTAGTAGCACCTTCAAGGTCTGTATGCTTGTATGCTTCAGGATGTTTCACTTCAAAGAACGACAACAATACTTGCTTTCCTTGATTAGGAGTTTTTTCTCATACAGCTCAAGGATAGAATCCTCAATATCCATCAGGACGTCTCAAAAGTTCCTTTACTAATCATCCCTGATACTTGTGAAGAAAAAATCCCAAGGCCAACCATCTGGCCAAGTACACAACAAAATGGTCATATGCAAGACCCTGTATCAGAAGTTCAGCTAATGCCAATAGTTAAAAGGCCTAACTAACTTTAATGCTAACAAAACTGGCTAAGATTCTAACTATAAGACAACACCACTGTGATCAACAATAATGAATGCTGTGCTTTGTCCATCAACAACGAACTACTGTCAGCAGTGGAATCAACAATATATCAGGGCTATCCTACTTCTTTCTCCTTCTCTGATCCTATTTAGCAATGTCCTGGTTTGAGGTGAAACAGGACCAATTTTGTTCAGTTACTTTGCTTCTTAGCTGGGCCTCTTCTAACTACTGAAATTAACAGCATATTGTGCAGACAATGTTCGCTCTCCGAGAGTTGTAAGACCTATGTTTATAGCTGATGCCCAGGCACGGTATGCAGAGAGGCTCTTGCTTATACTTATTGCTATAACAACCAAGGCCAACCAACTTTGTTACTTACCCCATTGGAGGGTCGGAAGCAGAAAAGAGCAGTGGGGTCCCACCTGCAAGGAGCAGCGGACAGCACAGGTGACCCAAAACTGACCCACAGGGTATTCCATCCCATATGCCTCATGCTCAGGATAAAAGCTGAGGGATCAAAGGGTCGGCTCTGTCTCTCTTTCTTCAATGACTGACGTCCGAGGAGGACTCTGTCTGTTTGTCTCCCTTTGATCCCGATCCTGAATGCAGATCCGGAATCCAGTTCCCGTCTGTCACTGAGTCCAGCCTGTGTCATGATTGTCATCCTGGGAGCTTGATATGGTTTTGTATATATTTCATTATTTCCTTTTATTTTGTTATTAATATTTCATTAAAGTAGTTTAGTTCCTTCTAAACTCTTAAGTCTCTTTTTCCCTCCTCTGCCTCTCTCTTTGAAGTGGGGTAGAGGGGAGCATCTGTCAGTTCCATCTGGGGTCCCCCAGGTCCCCAGTAGCCAATTTGGCCTAAACCACAACAAGCAAGAATGTGAATTCTCCCTCTAACCTCTGAGATGCATTAAGAATATTAATAGTAAGTATGTGCAATCCAGAGGGTCGTTCCCTCTTAGCTTATTGAACATCTTTTCATAAGAAGCATATTACTGTATATTAGTTGGCAAGGTGACACAAGCTTAGTGACTTAAATGCATATTAAAAAATTAAACTATTCAGGTCTATTTATATAGATTTAAATATAGCTGTGTTTCATATATATAAAATCAATATGTATGTATAAATGTAAAATGAGCATATGCTAGTATTGGGAGGGTGGGCAAGGCTACTATTTTAATTAATTCTTTATAATTTCTGTAAAATAATGGTTTAATATTAAAAAAACCAAACTTATCTTGTCTTCTGGTTAGAGTAGTGTGTTTAAACTAAATTCCTAGCTTTTCTCATCTTTGTTTTTGAATAAGCATTTTCTGAAACATTCAGATGGTTTGATAATAGTGAACTTATAAGCACTGTAGATTTACAATTAAAATGTTCTTAATACTCATGACTATATTTCTCTTCACAAGCTGAGCATAAAGCTTAACGGCAGGTGAAGATTCGAGACTTTGGGTTGTGAGAATTAGCCAAGGGGAAAGGGCTCTCCTGTTGTTGATACTCTAGTTTAGATTCAGCTTTTCAGACAGGTGTACAGGCCCTCGTAACAAGTAGTTCTGCTTTTGAAGTTGAATAAAAGTAGTCTAGATTACCCAAATATTTTTTTTTAAACACAGTCAAATTTAACTTGGACTAATTAACTGTATAGTTAGAGGGTAATTTGCATGATTAACAAACATTGCCTTTTATCCTATGGAAAAAAAAAAAAGTAATTAAAAAGGAATTCCCCTTTTAAAATACAGTTTATTTTTGATATACTTCTTCTACATCTTTCTTCCTGTTATTTTACCAAAATAAACATACTTAATTGTTTTTTACATAATACTGGTAACAAGATCTATCTTGGCTCTATTACCTGTGCCAGTCCACATCCGATTGCACTGCTTCATTTCTCTCATGAATTAGCATGTAGCACTGTGTGTAGCACGTGCATGTTTAACCAGCAAATCTGAACCAAATGCAGATTTTCTTGAAAGGAATGGAAGAGGAAAATAGTCTGAATAGTTAATTTTACTTAATGAAAATAAATTTTACTTAGGGTTCTCAACTGTTCCTGGGACTTCTATATGATATTCATCGAACATCATATGGAAGAATCATTGTATCACACTCGTGTTTGTTTAAAATAAGTGCCACTAAACTGAACAAATGTTGGCTGTGTAACTCAGCAGACATTAATTTAACACAGATGTTTATGAGTTCTCTGATGTCTGTTTATTCTAGAGAAAACTTAATTGCAGAATTAGTATCTTTATCTCAAATTAGATTATGTATGTATGCTGTAAACCTGATGGATCCTAGATAGGAGATTAGTAAATATGAAGAACTCTGGATTGAGAGATCTATAATAAAATATAACTATTATAGAAGCAGAAGCATGATTCTCTGATTTTGTAAACAATGAAATCAAGGTAATTGTGTTTGGTTTCAATGAAAGCAGGATTGGTTTCTATATTTTTACTAATCTAATTTTGACACACAGGACTGTCTGTCTCCAGTTTCCATTATTCCTACAAACCCTTTTTATGTGGAGGCAAGATGGAACAACCCATTAAAACATCTTACAGCCACCCTTAGTATGTATGCTAACATTGAGATGAATGTATACTAACTTGACAGAAAAAGAAAATTATTGTCAGATGTTCAGAATTCTTATGCATATCCCTTAAATTAAATAGAAAATAGAGATTTTTCCATTGTGTTTTTAGACTGAGAACTTTGGGATTTTTTTCTGTGTGACATTCATATTCTAATGTCTACCCCATATTAAGTCTGAATATAATGAAGCAACAGAGTTAATATTGCTCACAATAATTCTTGAATAAAATAACGGTTTAGCAGAATACAGTCTTTATCTGAGCCAAATGCTTTTCAGGTTGCACTGCCTCCACTTCTGTTTCATTCCTTGCCAATACATCATTTGTGTTTGGAGCCATAAAGACCCCTCAAATTTGTAGAATTTGTTTGTAGAAAAAACAGAAAAAAATAGAGAACATATCTTTGGGCTTATATCCACCAATGATTAGTCTCTTACAATGGGTCACAGTTTTAATCTCCTTTCTTTGAGTTTGAGAGTTTAGGAATAGTGATAGCATAGTTGAAAAGGAAGTGGTTTATCTGATTTAAAAAAAAAATCATGCTTCTTCCATTTAAAAATGAGACAAAATGCAGTCTTCTGCTAAACTATACAGCCAGAGCACTTGGCTGAGATGTGAGAGACCCAGTTTCATGACCCTGCTTCAAATAAGTCAATATTATTTGGAGTAACTGGAATTGTTTTAACATAAAACTGGGGAGAGATCTCTGCTTGACTGGTAAATGTTTGTTATCCTGGTATTCAATAACACCGATCAAGGTTCACACTTTGCTTAGCGCCAAGGTTTTACACATCCTATCTATCTGGGAGCCCTTATTAATACTTTGTTTGGGGAGGGGGTTCTTTCTTCCCTTTTTTTTTTTTTTGTTTCTTTGTTTGTTTTTGGCCTTTGTAGAACTGATAAATCTTTCCATAAAAAGAATATAACAAGCCATAGTCTATAGCCTGGATTTTAACTTCCATAAAACTGAAAAAAAAAAAAAGAAAAGGTACTTATTGGTTCCACCTACAATGGTGTATAACTATTACAAGGAGAGAAAAAAATAGTCAATTAAATGGCACACCTTACACTAAAAGAATTCCAACTGTGAGAAACACTAGCTCACGGATAAAAATGTAAAGAAGACAAAGTCTTCAAAGCAAAGATAAAAATTTATTCAAGATCAAAATAAATGAGTCAGCTGAGTCGGGTGCATCTCAAAAAGAGCACACCTAGTTACAAAACTTCCGGTATTTATACCCTCCCCTAATTGCCCAGGATCTGTCCCCTTTTCCCATTGGTTTGGTACTTTAGGGCGCACATTTTTTCACGACTGGTTAGCCTATCACAAACTCGATTCCCATTTTTCTCCTTTTAAGGAGTTGTTTTTCTAAGTTACATAGCCCTGCTCATGTCGTCAATATACAAAATGGCTGAAGCAAAACAATCCCTGAGTTCACCTCTCACACAACTATTCCATCACTACATTTACAGAAACTTTTTGAAAAGTTGTTATTTTCCACAGTTTTCTTACTTTTCATAAAGCTTAAGAGATGGAGTACAATTTGGAGTATGCACCTATAAATTGATCTGCCAGGACTGAAGAATGTCAGTAATTGGCAAGCAAAGTACAAAACCTTTGTAAAGAAAAGATGCTCCCTTTCAAACTCTTAGAAGGTAACCGTTTTATTTTAAAATAAGTAAGGATAGATAACAGTAATAAATAAACAGCAAATACAAATGTAGTACATCGCATGTGCTTGATCTTTGATCCAGAGTTTTCCTGGTATAGAAAGTGTAATGGAAGCTCTAGACATTCAACATGCTTAAAAATCTGGTCACTTAAGCTAGAGACTAAATACAGAGCTAAGTGTGCAGCACCAATTTATAATTTGCCTCTAAAATTCTGGTCGTCAACCTCTTCCAACAAACTGTTATTTGTTTTTGCGATTGTAATTCCTTTTTCCACCTTCCCAGTTTTGCATGTGGCAGAGTTAGCCTCATACCAAAATCTGTTGTTGAGAAAATTATGTCCTTTTCTGGTAGAAAGACATTCTTATGTTCTAGGAACAAAGGACTTGAAGGCCCAACAAAAGCTATGACCTGGATCCCTATGACCTATTTGTGCAATTTTTTTTTTTTTTTTTTAATATTTTCACTATCAGTGGCTTGGCATCAAGCAGTAGGCTAGTAGGAGTCTGAGGGCACCTAGAAGAGAGGTCCACAGCTTTCATCTGTGGGAATCGTTTTTGTAGTGTTTTAGCATTTTCCAGATGGACCTGGCATGCAGGTTCACTCACAATGCTTTCAGACTTCCCCTGTGTCGTGGTTCCGTGGGCAGGGGACAGGTATTCCATACCATGTGATGCCATGCCCAGGCTATAAGGGGGAGCTGGCCGGGGGAGAAGGCAGGAAGTTTCGGCTTGGAGCGAGCTGGGGCTTCCCAGGTCCGGTTGGTGAGTGGTGGTACCTTAATCATGTTTGTACATTCCTCTATTGGTGTTATTGTTGTTTTTCTCTTTCCTTTGCTGTTCTGTTAAACTGCCTTTATCTCAACTCATGAGTTTTGCCTTTTTTTTTCTGATTCTCACCCACGGCTGTGGGGGTTGAGTGAGCAGCTGTGTGGTTCTTCATTGCCGACTGAGGCCAAACCATGACATTATGCTTATTCAAAAGTTTTAATTTAGCTGATTTATCAGCTCTAGAGCTAAATAAATAGTACCAGAAATTGAGAAAGAACAAGAGACTAAAGTAAAAGCTTTGTAAAAATAAAATTTGCATTGTGGATTCAAGCCTGTTTGCCAATATTGTGCCCAAAGAAATATAGAACTGCCAAGTTATAAACTCTGAAAATAAGGTTTAAAATAGAAATGCTGACAGGCCCTCATTTATAAGAAATGAGCTGGTCATTACTAAAATCAGAAACCAAACTAACACATGTCCTGGTTTGAAGTAAAACAGAACCAATTTTCTTTTCAGTTATTTTATTTTTGAGTTAAGCCTCTTCTAACTCTCTGAAATTAACGGCATATTCTCCAGACAGTGTCTGCTACCAGAGTGATAAGACCTGATGTTTATACTTGATGCCAAGGAATGGTATGCAGACAGGCTCTTGCTTATATTCATTGCTATAACAACCAAGGCCAACCAACTTTGTTACATGCTCCGTTGGAGGTCAGAAGTGGAAAACTGTAGAAGAGTCCCACCTGTGGGGAGGAGCAGACAGGACAGGTGACCCAAAACTGACCAACAGGGTATTCCATCCCATCTGCCTCATGCTCAGTATAAAAGCTGAGGGATCAAAGGGTCAGCCCTCTTTCTTCAACAGCCGGCGTCTGAGGACTCTGTTCATCTGCCTTTGATCCCAATCCTGAATCCAAGTCCAGAATCCAGTTCCCGTCCATCACTGAGTCCAGTCTGGGACTTCCCCAGTGCCAGCCGGTGTTGTGGTCATCATCCTAGGTGAGGGAGAGCATTGGTTGTTTTGCCTCAGCGGCCAGTCCAGCCCAAACCATGACACAAGACAGCCTGACATTGTCTAATAGCAAATTGTCTGAAATCAGTGTTTCTGCTATTTCTATCTAGGTTCATTCTAACAGGTGAAAGAAATCACAGAATCATAGAATTCTATGATTGCATTCACCTGTTAGTGTCTATTTCAGCATTGCAAACTTGCATTTAGCCTTCTTAGTCATTGAGATTCTCCCCTGCTGACTAGAAGAGAATGATTTAATATTGTGAGAAATTTCTTCACCAAAGGGGTTATTAAGCATTGAAACAGGCTGCCCAGGGAAGTGGTTGAGTCACCATCCCTGGAGGTATTTAAAAGATGTGTAGACATGGCGCTTAGGGACATGGTTTAGTGGTGGACTTGGCAGTGTTAGATTTACAGTTGGACTAAATGATCTTAAAGGTCTTTTCCAGCTTAAATGATTCTACAATTCAGACAATATTTTCAATTAAGTAATTCCTCCTTCAAAACAAACAATAGGTAGAAAGATGGACACAGAAGATGTAAGCACAGTGGACTCTTCATTTTCATACAAGCACTATAACTCTATTCAAATCCTTAGCAGCAACTTCTTTTTCCGTCCCTCAGAAAGGTAGCCAAAAAGGCAAAGCTTTGATTGCAAAATATTATTTGCGTTATAATATGCACAGATCATTTCTCTAGTACAAAATTAAGATTTCTAATAATAAATCTTATGACTTGGGAACAAGTAAGAACAGTTGAGCGAAGCAACTCAGCAAGCCAATAAAAACAGGTCAAGTCCCAAGAATGTTTTTAAGCAAATAGCTCAAAGTTTAAAATAATTACATATTTTAGGAAGGAAACCTAACATCTCCAGGTATTTTACCCAGATAAAAACTGTAAGTGTTTTCAATTAATTTGCTTTAAGCCAGAAGCTTATTCATGAACAGCAGCCAAGAACAAGTATTTCCAAAATTCATTCAATGTCATACTCTTGGTCTGCATACCTCTAAGAAGCGTTTGAGGCTGACCGTTTTTAGATCAGGCTTACAAAGCACATGAACTATGAATTTATTCTAATAGAGCAACAATATCTATTTATAAGAAAGAAGAAGTATTTTTTCCAGCTCTTATTACTTGATCACAATATGCAGCAAGTACATGAACTTGGAAAGAAACTGGAGAAGTGACTTTAATGTTCATCTGAAAATGCATTCCAATTTGGCCAAATGACAAAGTATTGGAAATCACCATTTGCTGTCTACCACACATTTCTGTCATTTTGGAAACACTAAAAAAAAAAAAAGCCTCTTCTGGCATAAAAATATTCAAATGAGTCAATGTATCCATTTAAAGATTAACTAATAAGTTTTACTGGGTTGAAAGTTTACTGGATTGTCTCCTGTCAAAGAGACATAACAGTGAATGCTACCAGAATACTAATGATATTGCAATGTCAACTGTTCTAGGAATCTCCAAACAGGACATTTGAAAGACCAGATTACTTTACTCACACTTAGATACTGAATAGCTTTATTTTCACAGCATCTAGCCATATCAGCCTTGCAACAAGAGTAAAATCAGTTAGCACTGATGCTTATGTACAGAAGGCATTTTGAAGAACTGAGGAATTTATACCTTTTGACTGATAATGCCCAACAACTGTAAAAGTTCCCACTTGTCTCAGTGGTTTGTGCTTCTTGGGATCTGGATTCCTGTGCTGTTAAAATAAACTGAAGTGTCTTTTACCACTTTTTCTTGACCTGAAATCTTGACCCCTGTTAAATCCAACCTAGATATTTTATTAGAGTGTAGTGGGCTTACCACTAAAGGTTTATTTCAAAGTTTCAGCTAGTACATCATAATACAAAACACTTCTGTGAAGTATTAATAATAATAAAAATAATTCAAAGGCGGTATGGTTAAAAATATGCCTGAGTAAATTATTGTTAGTGAGATGGTGGAGTTTACGAGCAATACTTGCAAAGATATAAAATATATCAGCTTCTTAAAAGACAAAATGAAGACCAAATTCTTTACCAAAGTAATTCTGTCCTAAAAAGGAAGTACAAATAGAAGGAGAAGAAACAAGCACAGAAAGGAAAAAAATGAAGGAGGATAACAGCATAATGAACTTTTATTTGGGGCAAAACATTTTAGGAGATGTGCTAACAGTTCTTTTCTGACTGATGAATGGTGATACAAATTATGCATTTATTTGTCCAGAATCATAATATTAAGTTATAGTATAATTCAGTTTCATTTCTAAATTCACTTAGAACTAAAGTGATAAAAGGATATAGAAATGAAACATACATGCTATTGTGAGAAATATTTAATTTTAAGTAGTTACAATATAATAATACAAATTAGCAGATATTCCATATATACACAGTTTAAGATGCCTAGATGAAAGGGACTTTGCAGAAGTTTATATGAGTATACCTTATATGTAAGCAGTTAGTCACTTTCAGGACTTCTTTTTTAGTCATTGATTATACTCTGCTGTTAAAGCTTTCACTCACATCATTAACAAGGAAAGCTGTATAACAAGAAAAGAAGCATCTCTTGAAGTGTGGTGAGTTGCACTGGAGTAAAATGAGACAGAATGGGATAGAAATTTAGTTTACAAAAAATGAAAGAGCACCTATCGCAAAAGTCCACTTATTTCTTTAAAGGATTCAAAAAGCCACTTGCAGGGATCAACAAATATTTTCTTTCTTTTTTTCTTTTTTTCAAAAGGGGGAAAAGAGAAGTAGTTATAGCTGGAATTCTTCCCCTAATTTCCTCTACAATATCAGACAATTACCACAACTGAAGATGAGCCACTAAAAGCAATAACAATACTTCACATCCTCGCTCCTCCTTTGACGCATGGTTGATAAACATTTAAGATTAAATGGACTGTGACTGATATGTGTGATAACTAAACAAAAAATTGTCTTCCAAAAAAACAGTAGTCAAATATATCTTCTATCAAAGCCACATCTGTGGACTCAACAAAAGTCCTTTAGAACTACTGTTCTAGCACACTGTAATCACTGAAAAAATAGAAGCAATTAGATAAAACATCAGTTCAGGAAAGTTTATGAAGAAAAACCCAAACTAAACGACTGTAGATTTAAAAAAAAATGTACTTTTTTAATATCTTACTATATTCTGGAGAAACAATATATTCATTATTACTATTCCACTTCCTGAAACTGGAGACTGCACCTATAATTTTTCTTCAAATACAATATATATTACATATAAATATCATATTACAAGTAATCTGATAAGAAATTAAGCATACATTTAAATACAAAATGTACTGGTGATACGGTCAAACATTCCATAAAAGGCACTGCACATTGCATTTGGCTTTTCATCAATGAAAAAAAAAAATGAAGAGAAAAATGTGCTAAGAATCATCAGACAAGTTCTCATAATAAAAATATCAAGAACTGAAAACTTAAGTTTGGCTTTTCACTACTCAAAATAATTCTCTAAAGTGCATCTTCAAAAGACAACCTTTTAAAATAATGGAAAAGAAAACAAACACAAAACAAAAGAAATAATCACCAGACAAACATTTCGTATTTTCCAAATCAGGTGGTGTCATCTCTTTCGTAATACTGGAGCACTGCTCTTGATAATACCATCAGCTCATTCGTTGATCTTTTAAACTTGATAAGAAAAGATGTATGAAATGTTCTGGATATTCCAGGAACTGGGCAAAAAAACCTTACAACTAAATTAACACTACTGTTCAGAAACCTTAAATCAAGGACAGTCTTTTCAACACACAAATCACAGAATGATAGGAGTTGGAAGGGACCTCTGGAGATTATCTAGTCCTACCCCCCTGCCAGAGCAGGTTCACCTACAGCAGGTTGCACAGGATGGCATCCAAGCGGGTTTTTAATGTCTCCAGAGTCGGAAACTCCACAACCTCTCTGGGCAGCCTATTCCAGTGCTCTGCCACCCTCAAAGAAGTTCCTCCTCATGTTTAGATGGAACTTCCTATGTTCAAGTTTGTGCCTGTTACCTCTTGTCCTATCACTGGGCACCACTGAAAAAAGACTGGTCCCATCCACCTGGCACCCTCCCTTTAAGTATTTATAAGCATTGATAAGATCCCCCCTCAGTCATCTTTTCTCTAGACTAAAAAGACCCAAGTCCCTCAGCCTTTCCTCAGAAGAAAGATGCTCCAGTCCCCTAATCATCTTTGTAGCCCTTTGCTGTACCCTCTCCAGCAGTTCCCTTTCCTTCTTGAACCAGGAAGCCCAGAACTGGACACAGTACTCCAGATGTGGCCTCACCAGGGCAGAGTAGAGAGGGAGGATTTTGCATACAGCAAATATGTACATCAGATGTCTGTCTGTCATGCCCTACATATTCCCAACAAAATATGCTGCTCACTAAGTAAACTATTAAATTGTAGACCAGAATCATTCCCAGACTTAAAGCATAAAACCACACAGAATACATTTTAAAATTACATTATTGAGGTGATTAAGGAGTGAATATTAGTGACAAGGTCAATAGCAAGGAAAAAACCCACAGCTGCTTTGCCAGCTACAATGAAAATACAAGTGCCTATGTTAGGGCTACAATAAGATCCCATGAAAGTTGCTGACAGAGGGTATAACACGACCTTTTCCTCTCCTCCCTACTTTCTATCATGAAGTGCAATCTACCCTTGCAACTCCACTTAATCGTTGTCTTGATATGACAGTTTTCAAGAAAAGCACATCTCAAAAGTTTAAGTGTTAATTGCAAGGTTATGATGTGCTTCAATAAAGCTGTAAAGAAACATAAAAACCTGAGTCTACACCCAATTAAAATTATACAAAATTTATTTCTACTTTTAGGATTTTATCCAGAGTCCTAAAAGGAGCAAAAGATTGTATTTTATGCATTTGAATATGTATCTTCATTCTTTTTATTTGTTCTGATTAAATAATAGCTTAGAACATAGTTTATTACTAGCAAGTGATTAATGTTAGTAAATAACTAGGAACTAAATATCTGAATGTATTCAACAGATATATCTCTGAAAAAAAGTGCTCATTTTGTTAATCAGTCAAATATATTAACTACCTGAATACACTTACTGAAGTCATGCAAGATGGAGATTTATAAAACCTACATATTTCACCCAAGCAGGTCAATGTTTAACTATTTATATTTTCCAGATTTGGGGTCCTCATATAAGTTCCATTTTAAAGGTTCCTATTTAGATTTTACAAGCAACTAAACAGTGAGCCAGCTTTACCTTTTTGCACGCTACCCAAAATTTGAGGGATACGGGAGCTCACGTTCATGTGCTCAGCATCACTCAGTTAATTTCTAATTCAGGCATGTAATTTTTTTAATGATATCCACAAATGGGAAACAACTGTAGTTTGCAAATACAAAGTTCCAGAGTAAAACTAACGGGATCCATATACAGTTTCACAAATTACATATACACTGATTAGAGGAATCCCAAGCACAAATACAGGCTCGGTGGGGAATGGATTGAGAGCAGCCCTGAGGAGAAGGACCTGGGCATGCTGATTAACCACAAGCTCAACATGAGCCAGCAGTGTGCAATCGCAGCCCAGAAGGCCAACCGTATCCTGGGCTGCATCAGAAGAAGTGTGGACAACAGGTCAAGGGAGGTGATTCTGCCCCTCTACTCCACTCTCGTGAGACCCCATCTGGAGTACTGCATCCACCTCTGGAGTCCTCAACATAAGAAGGACATGGACCTGCTGGAGCATGTCCAGAGGAGAGCCACGAGGATGATCCGAGGGCTGGAGCACCTCTCCTATGAGGAGAGGCTGAGAGAGTTGGGGCTGTTCAGCCTGGAGAAGAGAAGGCTCCGGGGAGATCTTATTGTGGCCTTCCAGTACCTAAAGAGGGCCTACAGGAGAGCTGGGGAAGGACTTTTTACTAGGGCATGTAGTGACAGGACGAGGGGGAATGGATATAAACTGGAAGAGGGCAGGTTTAGATTAAACATTAGGAAGAAGTTTTTCACTTTTGATCTTCAAGGTCCTTTCCAACCTAAACCATTCTATGATTCTATGGTTAAAGTTACACACCCCTCCATTTTTCTGCCTATGTTAGTCATTTATCAGATTGTGTGGTAGAACTGCATAGAACCTTTGGTATACATAAATGAAAATTTTCAGTACTTTCTGGACACATACTTCAGAATAAACTTTCAAAGTTAATAAGAGAACAGCTGTCAGCTTTAGAAACTAAGTGAAGACAATTTAGTTTCCTTCTTTTGGAAGCACACCATTTATTTACAGAAAATAAATATTTTGTGGAGAATAAAAAAAAATTAATACTGTCTTACCTTGGCATCTGATTTTTGCAGTGTTTCTGTTCCTAGAAGCATTAGCTTGCTCTGACACTTGGTAGAAAACAAACAAAACACGTTTACTTAATCTTGTCTTTTGTAGGAAAGAAACGTGATGTTTAGAAATTCCAACAAAAGTTGTTTACTATAGGAAAAAAGAGTTTTGACTTGGCTCCTACCATGTCCCTCAGAGCCAGACCCAGAACAGCAAAGAATAAATATTTTTAAATCATACTGCAGTTACAAAGTAGAACTTCAATAAATTGATAAGTAGAAAAGTAGCAGCTAACAAAAGATGATTCATTATTTGAGGAAAAAGGCAAGTTATGTGGGAAAAGTTGATATGGGGAAAGACACTGAACAGATGAAGAACATGAGAAACTGGGAAGTGAGGAGAGTCACAGACAATGACAAAGGATGAATGGGGAAGCTGCTGCCAAGTTCACACACTTGGTGCTACCATTCTGGCTCTCCAAACAGAGCAATTACAGTATAATACACATTTTTTGTTTCAACTCCTTTAGCAGGGCGATATACCATACACTTCAGAAATGGTCTGATTTCTAAGAGTGCTCTACATCAGCTCCCATTGACTGTAATGGGATGTATATCAAGTCCATAATTCACACCACCACAGATATCTCAGGCTTCAGCAGGACACCTGCTAAACTTTTGGTTTATAATTGTCAGCAATTTATCCCACCACATGAAGGGGCAGGATGCATTCTACTAAGCAGTAAAACTACTAAGCAGTAATTTAGAACCAAACACAATATAGGATTTCTCCAATAAAAATTGCTACTGCTGACATAGTCATTGGAACATTACATCATAAACCATATAACCTGAGGAGCTAATTCAATGACTATTAGATCTTTAAACTTTTTGCTGAAACATACTTGTATCCAGGATGCAACAATCACAAAGTAATAAAAATCCTAGTGCTTTTATCAACTTCCAAAAATAATGCACATTATCACTTCCTGTATTGTTTTGGGGACGCTGGGAACAAGATACAAGATTTCAAAGATTTCCAATTAAATTCAAAATAATAAACATTCTAACTTTCCTTCTAATCTGAAAATTTCAAAGAAAGTTCACATCCTCTGAAGTGGTGCCAAACAAAAACTTCTGTTGATAACTTATTACAATACTTCAGAAACCTAGATACAGGATTCCCTGCCATTTGTTCAATATTAAGATATGCATTGTGCAAATTTCTTAATAACATAAACAAGTGTTAAGTTTACATGTAACAACAAAAGTTTATCTTTCCCGGGATTCCTGTAAATAAAAAACTTGCTCTAAAATGTTGTTATTATTAGCATATTAGACCATATATCAAGAGAGAGAAATTTTATTCTTGAGGATGTAACTGTCAGCTTGCATGAGTGTATGCTAACAGCATCGTTCTTCTAAGCCTCTTTCACCTCCCATTCTCTCTCCTTTAAGATTCAAAGTACTTATGAACAGCAGTTGAATCCCATCTTTCACGAGGCTAGAGAGAAGGATCTCAAGTCCCAGTTTTCTGGTACTACCAGAACACAATTAAATTGCTTATATTTTCCCTAGTTTTAACTCCCATTCTATTTAACTAAATCATAACATCAGCACACTGTAAACAAAGTTTGATACTGCAAGGCATTCTTCACCCCTGCCAGCACTTCTACCTTTGGCCTTTTTGAAAATCTTCTTCTGGTTTTTGTTTTTTTGTTTGTTTGTTTGTTTTTTGTTGTGGTGGTGGTTTCTTTGGAGGGGGCGAGGTAAGCATGCAGTGAAGGATGGGGAGATGAATGAAAAAATGCTGAGAAAAGTTTACAACAAATGTAGTCCAACACTTGTTATTTGCATACCTTTTCCATCTGCTTCCAAATACTTTCACATTAATCCAAGAGTTCTTCCTTGGCATCTACAGGACAAACTGAGTCACTGATGATTTCTAGTAATTTTTCAGCCTATTAACAAGCAAATAGAACAGTTACCATGAAGATCTACAATAAATATTAATGGGCTACTGAATCATACCTGCTACTTTAGATCAAATATGTGACAGAGCAATCCCTTTGAACCCAAAGTTTTCAGTTAACTCCCTATATTTCTAGATAGCACCCAATCATTCAGTAAAATCAGCTAACCATATCACTATAGTAAAATTTGAAGACTGATGACTTTTTAATTGAATCACAAAGTCCTAAATTTTCAAAACTGCTTTGATCATCTGTACTCATGTTTTTTATTTTCTGACAACTTTATTAAAGAAACAATGAGAGAATAAGTACACATCTACATCTTTTCTTCCATTTATCTGCAAAGTTCTTAAGCATAGTTACTTCTGCTCTGTGTTCTAATAAATGTCCTAAAGTTATCATAAGGAGAAATAAATTCATCTGTTAATCAAAGACCCTGAATTCAAGCGTCCTGGAGGTTACTAGAAAAACAAACAACAAAAGAACCTGAAAGATATGCAGGCGACCAAGTAAAGAGGGCACCACGACAGCCAAGAGAATGTCATCACAGATTAAATTAAGAAATTTGAGAAACTGCTGGGTCAAATAGAAACACATACAAATTCTGAAATGCAATCCTAGTTAAATCTATAAAGAGATACATAGACAACAACAGCAATTAGAGGGGAAAAAACAGAAGGGGCAAAATGGCATTCAAAGGGAATTTCTTTTTTAAGGTAAAACAACCAACAGAAATTTCCTGACTCTACAAGATGCAGGAAGCCTTTAAAATACTTTAATGGATCACTAAGCCTGCCAAATAGGTAAAGATTACAAGAAGACATTAAAAAAGATAAAGATCTAAAGAAGAAAAACACATCTCTGCCTTCTTAATGATGCATAAATTCCTAAGTAAATCTTTTGTTCATTTTCAGAACAAAAATGAGGCATCAGAGAAAAATATGTTGAACAAACAAATCATTTAAAAGGAGTGAAATATTCAACTAGTCCTTCTGAAGTTCAAGTATGCCATGGTAGAGTAGCTAAGAAAAAAATTCAGAATGTCTCACTGAACACGAAGTATTCTAGAGAACTCAAAGGTACCAATACTTCTACTAAGCTTTCCTAGCAAATTTGTTGCATCAATAATTAAAAACAGAACACTAGAAAGTCTGGATTGCCATGATCTGATAAGGTCTAACAAGCACAGATTTTGCAAAGGAAAACCATTATCTTCTTAAGAGTCCTGGAATGTCTCCATAACATAAAAGAGAATTAGCTCGCATAATTTATTAAGACTTCTGAAATGCCTCCAGCAAAGTTCCCCACAGAAGGCTAATAAAGAAACTAAGAAGTCTTGTGATGTACTTTTTTTCCTCAGACCAAAAACTGGCAAGAAGACAAACAAACAAAAAAACCTGAACAGATAATGGCAAAAATTCTCAGCAGCAGAGCTGAGAGGACCTGAACAACAACAAAAAAAAACCAAACAAAAACCAACCCAAAAAGCAAAACCAAAAAAACTGGAAATTGGAAAGCGGTGTTCGGGTGGAACAAAAAGTCCTACCCCCCTCTCCCCCACCCCCAATAATATGATCCATCAACATGGAAGCACTATATGAAATAAATCTCTGAATATACAGCCAAAAAAACAACACCCCAAACAATTTAAATTATTATAACGATTATTGATCATAATGATTGATTTTACAGTTTCAAAATATACATATGGTCTTTCAGGTAGGCAGTGATGAAGTAGTGAGAAGAAGCCCAAGGGCAATGAAGAGAGATTTCAGGACCTTGGGACGATTGGTCAAGGGATCGGGAGCACAAGTAATGTTCTCTATCCTTCCAGTTGTGGGGAAGGAAGAGCCAGCAGATCAATGACTGGCTCCGAGCCTAATGCTACCAGCAGGACTTTGGGTTCTTTGATCAAGAAATGATTTACAGAACACCAGGCCTGCTAGTAGCAGATGGGAAAAGCCTAGTCTCACAGGGGAGAAAAGATTCTAGGACAAGAGTTAGCAGGGCTCATTGAGAGAGCTTTAAACTAGATTGGAAGGGAGATGGGCATGTAACTGGGCTCACTAGAGAGGCGCCTGGCTGTAGTAGCTCAGCACTTGCGGGGCATAGTGCTAGTATTTTTGAGAATCAGAAGGCCCACCACCCCTCTAGGGCAAAAACTACACACTCATTGGCCTCTCTGAAATGCCTATACACCAATGCACGCAGCATGGGGAACAAACAAGA
>NW_009646595.1:25348-26460 GCF_000708025.1 Charadrius vociferus
AAAAGGAAAACTAGGGAAAATGTGGGCCCGCTGTTGAACGAGACAGGTGCCGTGGTGACAGATGATGCAGAGAAGGGGGAGTTGCTGAATGCCTTCTTTGCTTCTGTCTTCACTGCTCTGGCCAGTCCTCGGGAGTCCCAGACTTTGCAGGTAACAGAGAAAGTCTGGAGGAAGCGAGACGTTCCCTTGGTTGAAGAAGAACAAGTTAGAGAACAATTATGTAAACTGGATACCCACAAGTCCATGGGGCCTGATGGGATGCGCCCGCGAGTGCTGAGGGAGCTGGCAGAAGTCATTGCTGGGCTGTTCTCCATCATCTTTGAAAGGTCCTGGAGAACAGGTGAGGTGCCTGAGGACTGGAGGAAAGCCAATATCACTCCAGTCTTCAAAAAGGGCAAGAAGGAGGACCCAGGGAGATACAGGCCAGTCAGCCTCACCTCCATCCCTGGAAAGGTAATGGAACAGCTCATTCTGGCTCCAAGCATCTGGAGGAAAAGAAGGTTATCAGAAGTAGTCAACATCAATTCACCAAGGGGAAGTCATGTCTGACTAATCTGATAGCCTTCTATGATGAAGTGACTGCATGGGAGGATGCGGGGAGGGCAGGGGATGTCGTCTACCTTGACAAGGCTTTCGACACCATCTCCCACACCATCCTCACAGGCAAACTTAGGAAGTGTGGGTTAGATGAATGGATAGTGGGGTGGATTGAACAGCGGCTGAAAGACAGAACTCAGAGGGTTGTGATTAGTGGCACAAAGTCTAGCTGGAGGTCAGTAACAAGTGGTGTTCCCCAGGGGTCAATACTGGCTCCAGTCCTGTTCAATATATTCATCAATGACCTGGATGAAGGGATAGAGTGTACCCTCAGCAAGTTTGCTGATGACCCAAAACTGGGAAGAGTGGCTGACATACCAGAAGGCTGTGCCACCATACAGTGAGACCTGGACAGGCTAGAGAGGTGGGCAGAGAGAAACCTGATGAAATTCAACAAGGCTAAGTGTAGGGTGCTGGATCTGAGGAGGAATAACCCCATGCACCAGTACAGGTTGGGGGCTGACCTCCTGGAGAGCAGCTGTGTGGAGAGGGACCTGGGAGTCCTGGTGGACAAC
>NW_009646595.1:26560-28825 GCF_000708025.1 Charadrius vociferus
GCATCAAGAAGAGTGTGGCCAGCAGGTTATCCTTCCCCTCTACTCTGCCCTGGTGAGGCTGCATCTGGAGTACTGCGTCCAGTTCTGGGCTCCCCAGTTCAAGAAGGACAGGGAACTGCTGGAGAGGGTACAGCAAAGGACTACAAAGATGATTAGGGGACTGAAGCATCTTTCTTATGAGGAAAGGCTGAGGGACTTGGGTCTTTTTAGTCTGGAGAAGAGAAGACTGAGGGGGGATCTTACCAATGCTTATAAATACTGAAAGGGAGGGTGCCAGGTGGATGGGACCAGTCTTTTTTCAGTGGTGCCCAGTGATAGGACAAGAGGTAACGGGCACAAACTTGAACATAGGAAGTTCCATCTAAACATGAGGAGGAACTTCTTTGAGGGTGGCAGAGCACTGGAATAGGCTGCCCAGAGAGGTTGTGGAGTTTCCGACTCTGGAGACATTAAAAACCCGCTTGGATGCCATCCTGTGCAACCTGCTGTAGGTGAACCTGCTCTGGCAGGGGGGTAGGACTAGATAATCTCCAGAGGTCCCTTCCAACTCCTATTATTCTGTGATACATATTATGAGGAGATACTACAGGCCTCTGTACTGCAAGCCAAATTGACTTGCGGTCCCTAATACTGTACTGTTAATTACCTTATAAAGTATATAAAACAAAGTGTCACATTTGTTCTGATGTTTTTCTTTGTAGCTTACAATTTCCCTGTTTCTGTATGGTAAGATTAGGATTCTATCTGTACGCGATACCTGAAAACTGAAGACTTTTTTTTTTTTTTGCAAGTCATTAATATTAATGCATTCCACTTTCAACATGTTATTCCATCTTACCTCATTTTAGAGCTACATAATTATGTAAAAAACACGTGCAGGGACAACTGTGCATTGTAGGTTATTTTCAAATAGTATGTTTATCTGTTGTAATTTAAAAATAAATTGAAGACTTTTTAATTTCATAAATGTACTAAAACCTTCTTTAAAAAGTTTAAAAAAACAAGGTGCTCTCAGACAAATGCCAACCATTCTGCCTTGAGTGCCCTTGACCCATGAAGATGGTCCCAGAACAGTGTTCGATCAGTGGAACACGCCTCTCCTTCAAAGAGGCACCCTTCCACGCAAACTGCCATGCCACACCCTGGTCACTCGCGCTCCCTAGGGTGCTTTTTTTTATAGGCAGGGGGTGGTCACCGTTGCTCTTTCAACGCCCACGCCTCCTCCCGTGAGACCTGCCAGCTCCTGGGAGGTCTCTCCACTGCCCTGACGTGTCCTTCCCTCAGGAAAGTTGCCTGTGTGCCGAGCTCTGCCACTCCGCTGCGGGTTGGCCCAGCTCTGGAGCAGGTCCCCTTGGCATTCACATTAGGAAGGAGAGTAACGAAAGCAGGATACAAATAACATCACAAAAAAGGTTAAACAGGGAGCTCCCATTCTCTGGAGTTTCTTCCATAAACTCCAGAACTACAGTCAGCACCAGGAAAACATGGGAAAAGAGATTATGACTTATACGCTAGGGCTGAGTTTATCCTTTTCCCACACAGGAACAAGCAGACATAGCCCCAGCATCCCCGTGTTGTAGTAAAATTGACATAAACTAGGAAAATGAAATGTAAAATGTAATCAAAGCAACCAAGGAAACCTGCTGCTGCTCAAGTCCTCTGTGCTGCCCCAACCCTATTTAATTATTTACCTAATATTAAAATAGAGAAATAGTAACTAGATGTGTTCTATCTATGATTCAGTTAAGGAGCTAACCACCAGACAATGTAGTATTCTTCATAAGCAGGGTATTCCTGTCAGGAGAGTGATGAACTGTAGGCCTGGTCAGCAAACCAAGAAAACCGCTTGGAACTGCCAAGATCAGAGGAGAAGTAGGTAAAAGGTAATTTCAGCAGGGGGAGATCGTGACCACTGACTCATTGACCACCTACCCAAATGATACCACCTACTCAAAAGAGAACAATGGAAGAAGACGACAGAGTCTGCGCACTAATTTACATGGGAAGCGAAGAAATTTTGACTAATCATTAAAGAGAATAACAATCAATATGTATTAATTGTTTGAATATGTAATAATCAATGTATAAAAGTGGAGATTTTTGGAACTAAGGTGTGCTCCTGTTTTGGGACAAGCACCCCATTTCTGCGCATTAATGGAATAAACTTGGAAATACCTCTGCTCTGTGTGTTATTGGCTTGCACACCGGGTAAAGAACCCAGATTTGGGACAACGCTCGCAGGCCTAACGGCCGCGAGTCTTTCCC
>NW_009646595.1:29094-32467 GCF_000708025.1 Charadrius vociferus
CTGTAATCGCGTTTTTGTCTTTTCCTTTTGCTGTTCTGTTAAATTGCACTCTTTTAACCCACGAGTTTGGCCCTGTCATTTTCTTTTTTCCACGACTGTGGGAGTTGTGTGAGCGGCTGCGCGGTTCTTTGTTGCTGGCTGGGGTCAAACCACGACACCGCCCATTACCATGGCAGCTTCACGACTCTTCTCTCAGTTCTGCTCGACCCACCTCCCCGTCTGTGCTCACTCTGCACTCACTAGCTGTGCTGGGCCACTCCCAGGCGAGGCTGTGCAGGCAAAAAAGAGGAGAGGTAACAGGAAGAATGGAGCCTTCACCCACTTGTCTCTTCTCTGGAGTGTTGGGTGGGGGCTCATGAGGCATCCACAGCGCTGCCTCGGGCCGACTCCTTAACGCTGGGTTCATGTCGGGGTCACAGACCCCACCCGGAACGGGAGCTGTCCCGGGTGGGCATGTTCGCATTTGGGTGGAAGCTTGTTGCCTGTACGGTGTATGGAAAATGACTGAGCTTTCTGTGGAGCTCTGGGGGGGAATTCTTGGGTGCAGTTGACCACTCTGCAGAATTATAGGCCAGGGACACCATATTTCTACTTGATCGGGAAGACACCCTTAGGCTAAGAGGTACTGCTTTGCAGCATCAGTATTGCTGAAGCCATGCTGCTTATAGCTGCGGAATTAACTATCTTCTGGATCACTGCCCTAAGCTGGAGAAGTAGAAGCCTCTAGGCTGTATTTTGACATATGGTACTGATGTGTCCACATATGGATGTGTTAAGCAACTCAAAGCTCTGTGGGTATAATCATAATATAAATGTGAGTTGAACACTCAATACTGTTCAACAGATGCAAGCCGACCAGTTCAGTAACAAATGCTATTGCACAGGTGTTAACAATTAGTATGTAAAAATCAGAGACAAAACCAGAAAAACAGATTATTTTAGGTGAGCCAGTTAAACAATGAAATAGGTAGATGACAGTGCTTAGAATTTAAGCTATGATATTTGAATGGGACCTTGAATCTCTTAACAACAACAGGGATACATTGGCTTTTGGAAGAAAATGAGGTGTAGTTGATCATCTGTTTTCTGGCAGTACCTTAAAATTTGTTGTGCTGAAATTTTTTGTATACATTCAGAAAGCCAAGGTGTTGTGGTTTAACCCCAGCTGTCAACTAGGACCACACAGCCACTTGCTCAATTCTCTCCCCCTCCCAGTGGGATGGGGAGAAGAATTGGAAAAAATACAGAAAACTCATGGGTTGAGATAAAGACAGTTGAATAAATAAAGCAAATGCCACGCATGCAAGCAAAGCAAAACAGGGAATTCATTCAGTACCTCCCATCGGCAGGCAGGTGTTCAGCCATCTCCAGGAAAGCAGGACTCCATCACGCGTAATGGTTACTTTGGAAGACACACCATAATTCCAAACATTTCCCCCTTCCTTCTTCTTCCCCCAGCTTTATATGCTGAGCATGACATCATATGGCATGGAATATTCTTTTGGTCAGTTAGGGTCAGCTGTCCCAGCTGTGTCAGCTCCCAAATTTTTGTGCACTCCCAGCCTGCTTGCTGGCAGGGCAGTATGAGGAGCAGAAAAGGCCTTGACTGTTTAGCAACAACCAAAACATCAGTGTGCCATCAACACTACTCCCATCCCAAATCTAAAACGTAGCACCACGCCAGCAGCCAGCAAGAAAGTCAACTCTATCCCAGCCGAAACCAGCACATTCTCCACCCTCTATTCCATACCATTTACGTCATGCTCAGGTCCCACGCTATCCAATACATCTTCATTAACCACCCCCCTCTTCCCATCCTTTGATATTATATGCAGATATCATTCCCTATGGGCCACCCCTGTGGAATGTCTGTAGAATGTCTGTTGAGTTCATTTAGCCCATGACTTTGGGCTCCATTTGTTATGGTGGTCACTCAGGACAGGAGAGGTGGTGTGTTGCATGGAGTTATCATAGAATGGTTTAGGTTGGAAAGGACCTTGAAGATCATCAAGTTCCAACTCCCCTGCCATAGGCAAGGACACCTCCCACTAGACCAGGTTGCCCAAGGCCACATCCAGCCTGGCCTTGAACACCTCCAGGGATGGGGCCTCAACAACCTCTCCGGGCAACCCGTTCCAGTGCCTTACACCCCTCAATATAAAAAATTTCTTCCTAATGTTTAATCTAAACCCGCCCTCTTCCAGTTTATAGCCATTCCCCCTCGTCCTATCACTACATGCCCTAGTAAAAAAAGAGTTATTGAGCACCAAAGCCTGCTCAGGTCGGATGACTGCTGCACTTGAACTGCTTCTTGTAAGGCTTGTCTTCCATTGGTTCATGTGGTTCCTCCTATAGTGATTCCTACAACATGCAACTCAAATCATGGGTTACAACAATTTAAAGGTATATCCATTACAATCTCCACCCATGGTCCCTCTGGACCAGAACATAGGGTTTAACATTGCAATGAACTCCTTCCCTTGTCCCTGCTCCATCTGTATGGGTGAAAGCAGAGTTTGAGTGGCTTTAGTCTACCAAGAATCTAGAAGTCTGAGCACAAAGCCACAGTGAAAACCCCTTTTCTTATGTTTGCACAAAATCCTAGCATATTCTTGACTAAAATGGGAGTAAGCTATTCAAGGGTAATTGTGGGAAACTTCTTGGAAAACAACGGACACGTACTGAAGGTCAACATGAAGGAGGAAATCATGCGCTGACATTGAAACTACTGCTACTCCTCAACAGATGCGGAATGTGTATTACTTAAAAGACTGACTTGGCAGAAATAGTAACAAAGTGTAGATCATAAGTTACAGCTGCATTTAACCAATAATAGTTTGTGTGTATAAGGCTAGAAACCAATGAGCACAAGCCGCAGAGCTAGCCCACGTTGTAGTACAAAGTATATAATGGCTTAAGTATTTTAATAAAGTGGCTTCAGCATTGATCATATTGGTCTGTGTCTGGGTCCGTCCGCAAATGGCGCCCAACGTGGGGAACGGCGCAATTTCTTATTGAAATTGTCGGCTTGCGATTTAAAGAAGAAGAAGAAGAAGAAACTGGCTGAGAGACGAATTGTGACCACAGAAAAAAAAAGAGAAAAAGGAAAAGAAGAAGAAGAAAAAATAAAAGGTGAGAAGCCAAACGTGTTTTGGGTCATGCGCTATCATGGGTAATAATTTAAGTTATGAAGAGCAAGCTATCTTGAAGCTTTTGCAACATTTTCTCTCTACGAGAGGACTTAAGTATGACCCTGATATTTTAAAGAAATTGCTTTTATGGGCAAAAGAAACGGGCATAGTGAAGGGCTGAAGGGCGCCCAGGATATTTTCCAGATGGCAATATGGGATAGTCTTGGCCAAGAATTATGGAA
>NW_009646595.1:35374-37729 GCF_000708025.1 Charadrius vociferus
CTTGGAAAACAACAGACATGTACTGAAGGTCAACATGAAGGAGGAAATCATGCGCTGACATTGAAACTACTGCTACTCCCCAACAGATGCGGAATGTGTATTACTTAAAAGACTGACTTGGCAGAAATAGTAACAAAGTGTAGATAATAAGTTACAGGTGTGTTTAACCAATAATAGTTTGTGTGTATAAGTCTAGAAACCAATGAGCACAAGCCGCAGAGCTAGCCCACGTTGTAGTAAAAAGTATATAATGGCTTAAGTATTTTAATAAAGTGGCTTCAAGCATTGATCATATTGGTCTGCGTCTGGGTCCGTCCGCAGGTAATCAAGGGAGAACAGAAGCTAGGTCCACCTTTTATGAAAAAAAAATTCCTCATTTTTCTTCTTAATCTCTTTAGTCCTTGAACATGTTTATCTTGAAAATCTACCACGTGCTTCAATGTATGAATGCAGTTACATGCACAGAGATGTCTTTACACATTGCAGGTACTAAGTGTCTTTTTTTCCCCCCATCGTATTGCATTGTCAGAGATGTATTTTTGTATATGCTAGGAAGTTTTCATTGTAGAAGTTCAATAATGGAAAATTATTATGTGCAGGGGTGGTATTTTAAGATTTTTTGAAAACTAAGTGCAGAGGAAAGGGCGTACTGAGAAGCAATAAAAGGGGTTCTTAAAATCCTTATTGCAATGTGCAATATTTACAGTAATAAGAGAAACTGACTGCATCTGAACAAAATATGATTCAGCAGAACTGCACAGATTGTGGAGATAGCTTTCTTTTCATATATATATATATATAAAATGATTTATTTATTAGAAAGGTGGTGTGGAAGTGCATAATACGTTTTGTTTTTTTTTGCTGTTTTTTTTAATGCTGTGAAACATTTCTGTGTTTGAGTCTCATTCACTAACATATCTCCCTTAAAAGCATAGTTGAAGAAATCTCATGCAGCTGTACAGTCATAGATAGAAGTAAAACAAATTGTGACTCTCTTAACCACATCTTCTAGATTGGCAATCATTCATGATGCTCATACTTCCCCCAACCAAAAACCTCTCTCATATAAAAAACAAATATTTCTTTTCCTGACTCCCATTTCCACGAAAGCATCCCAGAGAGTGCCTTAATATTCCTCTGAGTTTAATCTACACTCTAGCAGATTCTCTTACTTCAAAGTAAATTCTTATTCAAGCTGATTTGATATTTAAACATTTCTTTCATGGATTACTTCATTACGTAAGTCCTTTTCTGATGATTTTCCTCCTTCCAACAGCTTCCCCCCTGCCCCGCTATTCAAAGCTACTGCAGCCAGTTCTATTAACAAGTTCTTGGTACAAATTCTTCTGATAACTTGTCTTCTCTGTAACCTCATGTTGAATAAGCAATTCCTATTTTGAAGGAATGATAAGCATTTGTCATCTTTTGCCTAAAATAAACTCCCACTGTAGGATAAAAGCTGCATCTTATCCTTTCAAATACTGTCTGCAGACACTTCTACAGTAG
Source organism: Charadrius vociferus (assembly GCF_000708025.1). Classification (NCBI taxonomy): domain Eukaryota; kingdom Metazoa; phylum Chordata; class Aves; order Charadriiformes; family Charadriidae; genus Charadrius; species Charadrius vociferus. The sequence goes on from NW_009646595.1 coordinate 36,881, forward strand.
AGAAATTTCTGTTGATAGCCTGCCACTATCAGTTATTGTATATATAGAATTATTTACACTTTAAAAACAGGTTTGTTATCAATGATACATCCCTCAATATCACTTCATTGTGAATCCAGACAAATCTGTTTGTCAAAGAAACTGCCTATTTAATTGCATGGTTTATTTAGTGTTTAAGGCAACAGGAAACTAATACCCATTCAGGAACATTTAGACACATTTAAAATAAAGTGGTCCCTTTGTAAATATAGGTGCAAGCCCAGGTTCAAGGAGAAGATAAAATCTTATGACTTGCTTTTTCTAAAATATCTATCTTACTAATGCTTAACAGCGCTATGAGCTTCTCTGAATGAAAAAGAACATTCCACATTCATTACCTGGAAATTTGAGGTGCACAAATTCATGGGACCTGATAAGATAGATCCGCAGGTCCTGAAAGAACTGGCAGATGTTGCTAAGCCACTATCCATCATATTTGAGAAGTCATGGCAGTCTGGTGAGGTTCCTGATGTCTGGAAAAGGGAAAATGCAACCTCTATTTTCAAAAAGGTAAAAAAGAAAGACCCAGGCCAGTCAGTCCCACCTCTGTGCCTGACACGTTCATGGAGCAGATCCCCCTGGAAACTCTGCTAAGGCACATGGAAAATGAGGAGGTTATTGGTAACAGCCTGCATGGCTTCACCAAGGGCAAATCATGCCTGAAAAAAAGTAGTTATCTTCTATGATGGGGTTACAGCATTGGTGGATAAGGGAAGAGCAATTGACATCACCTACCTGGACTTGTGCAAAGCATTTGACACTGTCCTGCATGATATCCTTGTATCTAAATTGGAGAGACACAGATTTGAT
>NW_009646596.1:0-2695 GCF_000708025.1 Charadrius vociferus
ATTAACCCCATCCCTGCCGCAAACAGGACAAATGGGCAGCTGCAAATAATTAATAAACTTTTAATGGAGCTTTACAATGTTATGCTTCTTCAAAAGTTCTGATTTTTTATTCTTTGGAAATAATCTCTTCACTCTTCTTATAAGTAAATCCTGTGTACCAAATACAGCTCAGAGACCAAATTCACGTTGTTTCTTTCTCCAAGGCTAGGGTTTTCAGAAGCCACCATTACATTCATTTTTTGTCTTAGAGGCAAAGAAAGAAGGAAAGCAAGAAACTGTTTCCCCATATTTTGTAATATCTGCTCTCCAAAACACATTTCCTATTTTTCCCTGTTTGCTTCAGTGTTCAGAATTTCAAAGCAGTGGAAACTGGCTGCTGGAGTGGGAAAGAGGGAGAGTTGTGTACTTTCAGTAGGAAAATTTCTATTGGTACAAACAACGTGGTCCTTTCCACCTGGACGGAACTGATTGAGAAACACTGCGTCTATGAGGTCTTCTGATCCACGGTTAGGACTGAGTTCACAGAATGATTTGCTGAAACCGTTTAACCCCTTAGAAAAGTTTGTAAAACACAGGATTTGGGAAATGGATCAGGTAACAACAAATCAAAACAAAATAGAAAGGTCAGCATAAAATGTCAAGAGATAAATGTGTTTTGGGGGAACATGAACAGCAGTAGTCTGATTCCTCACAGAGCCATTAATGACTTTGTAGAAGAGAGGAACTTGATGCATTCCAGACATGTCTGTAAATATTACACTAGTCTTGTCACTCAGTGGCCTAAAGTCACATTATATAGACTTTTAAAGGCCAGCACTTATAAAGACTCCTAGTCGCTTGTTAACGATTTGCTTTTCTTTCATTGCTACAGTAAAAGAGTAACTTAGACTACTGATTAAGCCATATTAGGCACAGGGATATGATAGACCAGAAATGTCTGTGCCACTAGGGACAGCAGATTGCAAAATGCAGACAGAGGAAGGGACAGGAAATAGAAGAAATAAGGCAGCCTCTTAGTGATTCCTCTTTCTCCTCCCAAACTTTCTCCTACAGCTGAGCTAGAAAACTTCCCAACTTCTTCTAGGTGCAGATGTCTCGTAGACTTTTTCTTTCCTAGCTCTCTCATAGACATTTTTGAAAACTTCTAGGTTTTATTTGAGTGCAGAAACAAAAGCCTTCAAACATATATCAAAACCTCATCTTTTTCATGAAGCATAGACCTTTGCATTGCAGCTAGTCACACAACACAGACCTATCACATGAATACTGAAGTATGGAACTAAAAGCCACCAAACATGATCACATAAAGCACTAGCAGTCCTTAGATAGTAAGGATCTTGTGCTTCAGCTGATGTGGGTTCACCATTAAATGGTGATCGACAATGAAGGCCTCTGTACCCTCTTACAAAAATTAATGTAATGATAAGCAAAAATACCTGAGGAAGGTAAGATAGTAAAGGGGTAGCTTTCATCACATGCTCATTTGTGACAAAACAGGTCATACACACAACATTCATGAGTATTTTCATAGAAAATCAATTTCCTACATCTGCCTTATGCCACAGTCCCTTTGTTTTCAGCTGGTGGAAAATAATGACCATCCACCAGAGTTGCTTGAAACACCAAAAAGCTTCTCTCTAATGAAGATCAAGGAAGATATAGGTATCTCTCCAGCAGTTTGTGCCATCATGTTATTAGTTAATTGGCCATTTGCATGGGTAAATGACCAGCTTGTGATAACTATATATGCACTGTTAACTATCTTCCTGAGTTCCTATTGTTCTGAAAAATGTGTGCCACTGCTTTTAGTTGCAGTATCCAATTAGACTTTAAGAGTGTGCTCATAGAAGAGAATATAACTTAATTACAAAAGCTAAAAAGCTCACTTAAAATAATTGTTTATTTATGGACACCATTGTCTCTCATTAGTTGTGGCATAGCAATTTCCTTTCAGACAGAATATATGGCATAAATCTATCTGTCCAGATATGCTTGTGATCTCTTTGATATGCAATCACTTTCAAAAATCTCTAGGATGGATCAGGCATGTCCATACTGCAGCAACGCAAAACTGTGTCTTAAAGGCACAATCCGCCCCCTAGAATCACAGAATCACAGAATGGTCAGGGTTGGAAGGGACCTCTGGAGGTCATCTTGTCCAACCCCCCCGCCAGAGCGGGGTCACCTACAGCAGGTTGCAAAGGATGGCATCCAGGTGGGTTTGGAATGCCTCCAGAGTGGGAGACTCCACAACCTCTCTAGGCAGCCTGTTCCAATGCTCTGCCACCCTCAAAGTAAAGAAGTTCCTCCTCATGTTGAGATGGAACTTACTATGTTCAAGTTTGTGCCCGTTACCTCTTGTCCTATCACTGGGCACCATTGAAAAAAGACTGGTCCCATCTACCTGGCGCCCACCATTTAAGTATTTATAAGCGTTGATAAGATCCCCACTCAGTCGTCTTTTCTCCAGACTAAAAAGACCCAAGTCCCTAAGCCTTTCCTCATTTGAGAGATGTTCTAATCCCCTAATCAACTTTGTAGCCCTTTGCTGGACCTTCTCCAGCAGTTCCCTGTCCTTCTTGAACCGAGGAGCCCAGAAATGGACACAGTACTCCAGATGCGGCCTCACCAGGGCAGAGTAGAGGGGAAGGATGACCTCCCTCCACCTGCTGGCCACACTCTTCTTGATGTACCC
>NW_009646596.1:2925-10258 GCF_000708025.1 Charadrius vociferus
CCCTCGTTACTGCCCTCCACCTAGCCCCCGCCCCCCTAACCACAACCCTCTGAGCTCTATCTGTCAGCCACTGTTCAATCTACCCCACTGTCCATTCATCTAACCCACACTTCCTAAGCTTGCCTGTGAGGATGATGTGGGAGACAGTGTCGAAAGCCTTGCTGAAGTCGAGGTAGACAACATCCACTGCCCTCTCCTCATCCACCCATCCAGTCACTTCATCATAGAAGGCTATCAGATTAGTCAGACATGACTTTCCCTGTTCAATATATTCCCCTGTTCAATATAAGTGTAGGGGACTGCATCTGGGGAGGAATAACCCCATGCATCAGTACAGGTTAGGGGCTGACTTCCTGGAGAGCAGCTCTGTGATTCTGTGAATCCATGTTGACTACTTCTGATAACCTTCTTTTCATCCAGGTGCTTTGAGATGACATCCAGAATGAGCTGTTCCATCATCTTTCCAGGGATGGAGGTGACGCTGACCGGCCTGTAGTTTCCCGGGTCATCCTTCTTGCCCTTTTTGAAGATTGGAGTGACACCTTGATCATCTTCAACCAAGGGAAAGTCTTGCTTCCTCCAGACTTTATCTGTTACCCGCAAAGTCTGGTACTCCTGAGGGCTGGCCCGAGCAGTAAAGACTGAACCAAAGAAGGCATTCAGCAACTCCGCCTTCTCTGCGTCATCTGCCACCACGGCACCTGTCTCATTCAACAGCAGGGCCCTAGTTTTCCCTAGTTTTCCCTTTGCCTCCTATGTACTTGAAGAAACCCTTCCTATTGGCCTTAGCATCCCTCACCAGGTTGAATTCCAAGGCTGCCTTGGCTTTCCTTGTTTCATCCCTGCATATCCTGACAGAATTCTTGATACTCTTCCTAAGCAGTCAGTCCCTTCTTCCACCTACTGTAAACTTCCTTCTTCCACCTGAGTCTTTTCAGAAGCTCCCTGCTCAGCCATGCAGGTCTCCTGCTTCCCTTGCCTGATTTCTTTCTCTTCGGCATGCACCGATCCTGAGCTTGGAGCTCGATCCTGAGCATTCCTCTTGCTGAAACCTATGGTAACCTTTCTGTCAACTTAACTAAGAGGAAGCTTGAGCCAGTGGCTTCCTTCCTGCACTTCTTATCTTGACCAGTTACTTTTGCTCCTACTGACAAATGTTCCAGGTCACTTTAGTAACATTAAGACCTTTTTCAGCACTGGGTAGTACTAGTATCTGCTGTCATTTTAAACGACAATGTCATAATATTCAGTAATGCCAAAAGTGAAACTTGATTGCCTCTTCTTTCCTCTCATCTTCCGCTGCTTGGATAACTAAAGTGCCAAGATCTGAAAGTGTTGCAACATCCTGGTGTTGCTACCTTGCTGCCTGCCTAAATCCGGCCTGTTTGCCAGTGGTGAAGAAGGCTAAGGGGGATTTTGGTGAATCAGTCAGAGGCGAATTGAATGGTGGAAATGATAAGGAGTAAGACTGATAGCTGTGGCTCAAGCACCAACCTGGGATGGAGCTGAATTTTTATTTTGCTGTAATTAGCACTAAGGGGGTGGAATTGGACAATGTTGCCCACCTTAGCGCCGATTTCTTTCCATCTCCTCCAGAACCCTGTGGAATTTCGGTATTGATTTCTGTGGCGTGTTTGCATATGTCTCCAAAACTAACTAAACAGGAGTCAGGCCAGGGAAGTAGAGGAGGAAAAGACAAGCACGAGAACCAGCTGAATATTCCTGCCAAGTTTTGCTAAAGATGTGTGGCTGGCTCTGTTATTCGGGTGCCGTGGCATTTGCTGGTGGGCTGTAATAGACTACAGGGGCTTAATTATTAGCATCAGGGCATATGGTTGCTGGATGATCAGCTAGGAAATGTAAATGAAGAACTACAAATATATGAGTATATTTTTCTTACCATGGGACTCTCTGACAGATATGGTGTTGCGACGGGGGAAGACATGGACACTCAATATGAGCAATCAGCAAGCTTCGTTTATTCAATAGCACAGCTGTCTTTTATAATGGGCTAAAACATATTCCATATTTACTCTACTATAATTGGCTACTACATGTTTCATATATACTCTGCTATAATTAGTTATATGTGTTCCAACAACACAGCATTCTGATTGGTTCATCACTCCAGCCCTTAGCTCCTTATCTGTGGCTAGCTACCTCTTCTTCTCCCATGCAACTACTCCCTCTTTTCCCATGCCTGAGTAATCACAGGCTTCTCATCACCGTCTAGCACCTGCAGTCAGGGTCAGGGTGCCCTTGCCAATTAGCAATCACAGGAACTGGGTCCAATGTTTCCCAAGCTCCTGCTCGGCCAGCTGGATCATATCTATGTTACCCTTCTCAGCTAGCCAATTTCCCACAATATGGCATGTATTGTGGGCTGGAATCAGAATAGGCTGTGGTGTCCTCAGCAAGAGAAAGACAAAGAAAGAGAAAAGAATTGGAAAGTGGTGGCCCTAACATTTGGTGCTCAGTGTTCAGGTTTAGCAAAAATAGTTATGCTGTAAGGGAGGGAGGTACTGAATATCAGAAAATGTATCTGATGTCTGCCTGTTTCCATTGCCACCATCCAAAGTGAAGGGTTGGCAGGCCCACAGTGGTGGTGGCTGGAAGAAGTAATTGCCAGGCAACTGTCAGGAGTCTGGCAGCAGGAGAACATACAGGGGCTGGAAGGAGCCAGGGGACAGAGCGGCCTGGCAGGACTGTGGGCTGCATCTGGGAAAGGAGCTGTGAGGGAGCTTGAGTTTTGAAAGCAGCATCACAGTCCCATCCTCTCTCACCACATTCCCTGCACAAGAAGGCATCAGCCTGCTCCTTTCTCCTCTGTACCAGTCTCCTGTGAGCAAAGCTTTTCTTGGCTGGATACACTCCCGTGTGGTTAATGCTCTCAGGCCACCTGGGCTCTGGGGATGGGTTTCTGCTGCACAGGCTTTTCTTGGCCCCTGTCACAAGGTAATTATATCTTGACCCTGGTGCCTTGACACAGTTCTTGCCTTGGTCTGTAAAGTCCTGATAGAGGTGTATTTAACAGCTGAAACACAACGCATTCAGATTTGTTTATGTAGATCTGAGCAGATCTTTTTGAATAGGTATAGTACTTTTTTTATGGCTGGGAAAATATAGTTTCCTTTTATTATTTTAGTATACTTTATCATTTAAAAGCACAAGCATGCAGGCAGAAGGATATCATGGGCAGGTGCTGGGGAAGGGGCTTCAGGTTTTGAAAGTCTCTGCAATAATATTGATCCCTTCCAGACCTTTTTTCTCAGCTGAACTCCTCACATATGTCCTGTTCCTCCATGCCCACTCTCCCTTGCCACCTGAATGTGTCTTGCTGCTGCAGCAAAATTAAACACTGTCACCATTGGGATAAAGACAAACTGTGAGTAGTTCAGGCTCACCTAAATTTGGGTACTGTGGTTGATTGTGACCTTTAAGCGGGGCAAGGAAGTATGACACTGCACTTGAAACTGGATTGAGAGCAGTGGCTGCATTCTATGGAAATCAAAGACTCCAGGGTGGGGTTTGCATGACTGAGGATGAACCTTTCTAACCTGCCTCCTATGCAGGTGCGATTCCAGCCACAATTCCAGCCTCGTGCCTGGAGGGACACAGCTCTCCTTGCTGTCACCCTATGAAGTTTTGGGTCTCCAGACAAATGTACAACCAGCAATCAGCCTCCCCTCCTGTGTCTGACAGCTTATCCTGCTATCTAGGCCCCTTCAGCCACAGGTCCTCCTGCCCTGAGCCCCCTCAAACAAGGATTGTTAGTGCAGTCCTGGTTCTCTGCACTTCAAAATGATCTCCCATTTCGAATCATCACATGGCAATGTAGCATACTGGTAGCTGCATGAGGTGTATGTAACTCCATGTGCTTTTGTTTAAAAGATCACACCAGTAGTGCTAAATAGGCTCAAGAAATAAGCAAACATAATCCCTGATAGGTCCTTGCTGCTCTGCAGTATTAGAGATAGAGTTTTCCTTTGCGGCCTGATAATTTAATCTTTCTTTGACCCTTTTCCCTATTAGTGTTGATCAAGCAAAACCATTCAGAATATCAGTGAGAGGAAGCCAACATTATTTACATTAAATTTTGAACAAGTGAATGCCCTAATAAACCAAGTCACAGAGGACACAGAGCATGCTTGTTTTTTCTTGCGAGCTCTCTGCTTTGTTGTGAAGGACAAATGTACTGTTCTTTCTACCTTCTAAACACCTCAGACAAGTTCAAATGAATTTCTGCAACTCTCTTAAGAGGAAATATTTAGTACCAGACAGAGGCAATGGTGGAGATTTAAATGCTACTTCTTAGTAGCCCATTGGTTATTAATAACTGCTATGGCTTATTCCAAATAACTACAAGTAGCAACAGCAAAGGTGATACAGGCTTCCCAGAATGGCAAAAGCATTTGCTGAAGGAATAACTGGCACTGTTGTGATAAAATTAAGCCTTGTAGATTTTGCAGTTAAATGCTTTGTCAAGCTCTTCCCTCTACACAGATAATTGGTCCATACATAACCTGGGCTAATACTCAAATGTATCTTAATTACCTTTTTGCATCATATGCATATTTAGTTTTAAACAAAAGAAGAATATTTCATCTTTCACTCCTTTGAGGATTGTTACTAAATTAGCATCACAGACCCACATTTTCATCTCTGTTGAGCAAAACTGAGAGCATGGACTATAAAAGAGAGAGAAGAGAAGGCTGAGGGGAGACCTTATTACTACTTACAAATATCTAAAGGGTGGGTTGAAGGAGGATGGAGCCACACTCTTCTTGGTGGTTCCCAGTGACAGGATGAGGGGCAATGGGTACAAGTTGGAACATAGGAAGTTCTGTTCCAACACACGGAAAAAACTTCTTTACAGTTAGGGTGACAGAGCACTGGAACAGGCTGCCCAGGGAGGTTGTGGAGTCTCCTTCTCTGGAGATTTTCAAAACCCGCCTGGATGCAGTCCTGAGTAATGTGCTCTAGGCAATCCTGCTTTAGCAGGGGAGTTGGACTAGATGATCTCTAGAGGTCCCTTCCAACTCTGAAAATTCTGTGATTCTGTGAAAAGAGCCAGTGCCAACCACATAACCCTGGAGCTGCTCAAAGTCCCAGACACAGTAGCAACCTAGAGCAGAGCTGAGCTAGCTGTAGGCCTCAGCTGGTCATTTGCTAACAGACCCCTGATGGACAGGAAATACAGAATAATATATTTAGCATACATACCCTCTGTCCCACCTCTTAGGAGGGGCTATTGGACAGGGCTAACTTTATGACCAGGCTAAAAAAAATCCAAACTGGGCTTAAGGAAAATATCTTCCATGTTGAAAGTTTTGTCACAGGATGCAGGACCCCGTGGTGGGTTGTGACAAACTGCTCCATAAATTATGTGATGCAACATTCACACTGGAGCAGTAATGGGGAACTGTCATCTTTTTTCCTGCCTTGTCTTGGTACTGGGAAAGACATTGGCTTTGGCCATGGCTTTAGATTGTGACACAGGGAAAATCCCAAACCCCAGTAAGGGCTGGGACAGTATGATATCCTGGGGATTTTCATCTTGAGGCAGTCCTTGAATCCCAGGGATGTCACAGGCCATAGTCTGTGACTTTTCATGATTTCCCAGTGGTTAGGAAGATCTCTGGTTACTGGCTTTCTTATCAGCCAAAACACAACGAAAAAAAGTAACCCATTCCTTCAAAGAACGGCATGCAGGACTTCAAATAAACAAGTATTTTATAGTGAGAGGCCAGGTAAAACCACATCCAGAGATCTGAAATACAGAGCTTTGTGTATGCAGCCTGTGTACATGAAAGAAATGTTCTAAGTCTTTTCTGTAATTACATGAGAATAACTTTATTTTGATCTTTTGTCCATGAGCCAGCAATGTGCCCTTGTCGCCAAAAAGGCCAATGGAATCCTGGGCTGCATAGGGAAGAGTGTGGCCAGTAGGTCGAGGGAGGTCATTCTCCCACTCTACTCAGCACTGGTGAGGCCACAACTGGAATACTGTGTCCAGTTTTGGGCTCCCCAGTTCAAGAGGGACAGGGAACTGCTGGAGAGAGTCCAGCGAAGGGCAACCAAGATGATTGAGGGATTGGAGCATCTCCCTTATGAGGAAAGGCTGAGAGAGCTGGGACTCTTTAGCCTGGAGAAGAGAAGGCTGAGGGGAGACCTGATTATTGCTTACAAATATCTAAAGGGTGGGTTGAAGGAGGATGGAGCCACACTCTTCTCGGTGGTTCCCAGTGACAGGACGAGGGGCAATGGGTGCAAGCTGGAACATAGGAAGTTCCGTTCCAACACACGGAAAAACTTCTTTATGGTTAGGGTGACAGAGCACTGGAACAGGCTGCCCAGGGAGGTTGTGGAGTCCCCTTCTCTGGAGATTTTCAAGACCCGCCTGGATGCAGTCCTGAGTAATGTGCTCTAGGCAATCCTGCTTTAGCAGGAGAGTTGGACTAGATGATCTCTAGAGGTCCCTTCCAACCCTGACCATTCTGTGATTCTGTGATCTTCTCTCCACAGAAAACTGTCCATTAGATGATCTGCAATATGTTTGTTGCTATATGTGGGTGAGTAGACAGCTGACCTAAAAAATCATGGTTAAGCTTCTCTCCTTTATGCCTATCACCAGAATATCATAAATCCAAACAATTTGGAACCACATCACCATTTGGATAAGGGAAAGGTTTTTTGTGGCAATGCTTGCTAGTGGAATGTGGATTTTTCAAATATACTATTGAAGTTTTCTTTTTCTTCTGTGTCCTGGTTTGAGGTAAAACAGAACCAATTTTTGGTCAGTAACTTCGCTTCTTAGCTGGGCCTCTCTAACAACTGAAATTAACAGCATATTGTGCAGACAATATTCACTCTCTCAGGGTGATAAGACCAATGTTTATAGCTGATTATAGCTGCTGCCCAGCCATGGTATGCAGAGAGGACCTTGCTTATACTTATTGCTCTAACAACCAAGGCCAACCAACTTTGTTATTTGCCCCGTTGGAGGGTTGGAAGCGGAAAAGCATAGTGGGGTCCCACCTGCAAGGAGGAGCGAACAGGACAGGTGACCCAAAACTGACCAACGAGGGTATTCCATCCCATCTGCCTCATGCTCAGTATAAAGGCTGAGGGATCGAAAGGTCAGCTCTCTCTCTTCTTGCAATGGCCGACGTCTGAGGAGGACTCTGTTCGTCTGCCTGCGATCCCGATCCTGAATGCAGATCCGGAATCCAGTTCCCGTCCGTCACTGAGTCCAGCCTGGGACTGCCCCAGTGCCAGCCGGTGTCGTGATTGTCATCTCGGGAGCTTGATACGGTTTTGTATATATTTCATT
>NW_009646596.1:12595-15910 GCF_000708025.1 Charadrius vociferus
CAGCGATTAGTTTTAAAGAACTTGGCCTACGCTGTTTCTTCTCTGTGCAATGCCCTCGGGTCCCTCAAGCTGGGCGGATTCCTGCACGCATATCAGGAGGGACACGGAGCTTTTGAAGTTAGGGAGGATGCTCTTGCATCAGCAGATTTGGTCACCAGAAGGTAACATGGCAAATGGCACAGGTGTTCCTAGGAATCACCTTTTCTTTTTGCCTTCAATCTTCCACTTCAGAAGTATTTCTTTGTTAACAGGCAGAGGTTGTGGGGAGTAATTACACTTCTGCTTGTGCTGATGATTACAGAGGGACACGTGTCCTTGGAAGGAAATGCTCAGCCTGGACATTATATGTACTATTTAGTAACAGGTCTTTTATTGTTCCCTCACTTTGCAGTCCAGGTCCATTTGTGACACACAAAATGAGTTCTGTGTTTTGGCTTTGAAACTAGAAAGAGGTTTCTCATCAGAAAAAAAAAAAAAAAAATCATTGTTCATATTGAGATTAATTGCCTTTCTTGGAAGATAACTGTTCTCTAGGCGCAAGCACTACAGAGATGCCTCATCTAGTTTTAAATGCAGCTGAAGCAGAGTTTGTTCTGACTCCACAGTGTGGATGTAGCTTTTACGTGTGTCCTGGTTTGAGGTAAAACAGAACCAATTTTGGTCAGTAACTTCGCTTCTTAGCTGGGCCTCTCTAACAACTGAAATTAACAGCATATTGTGCAGACAATGTTCACTCTCTCAGGGTGATAAGACCAATGTTTATAGCTGATGCCCAGGCATGGTATGCAGAGAGGACCTTGCTTATACTTATTGCTATAACAACCAAGGGCAACCAACTTTGTTATTTGCCCCGTTGGAGGGTCGGAAGCGGAAAAGCATAGTGGGGTCCCACGTGCAAGGAGGAGCGAACAGGACAGGTGACCCAAAACTGACCAACGAGGGTATTCCATCCCATCTGCCTCATGCTCAGTATAAAGGCTGAGGGATCGAAAGGTCAGCTCTCTCTCTTCCTGCAATGGCCGACGTCTGAGGAGGACTCTGTTCGTCTGCCTGCGATCCCGATCCTGAATGCAGATCCGGAATCCAGTTCCCGTCCGTCACTGAGTCCAGCCTGGGACTGACCCAGTGCCAGCCGGTGTCGTGATTGTCATCTCGGGAGCTTGATACGGTTTTGTATATATTTCTTTTTTTTTATTTATTTTATTATTAATATTTCATTAAAGTAGTTTAGTTCCTTCTAAACTCGTAAGTCTCTTTTTCCTCCTCTGCCCCTCTCTCTGAAGAGGGGTAGAGGAGAGCATCTGTCGGTCCCATCTGGGGTCCTCCAGGTCCCCAGTAGCCGATTTGGCCTAAACCACGACATTCTGAAAACAAGTATTCTGAAAAAATACAGAACACATAAACCAATAATTTCAAAGTTATTCCTTGAACTTTTCTAAGCAAAGTATTTCTGAAGTGGTAATGGCAGCAGGAGCAGCAGAACCAGCTGCAAATCATTGTTATGCTCATTCATTGGGATTAATAAGGTCAGAGCAATCAGGTACCATTGTTTTGTCCCCGAATTTAATTCCTGTATACTCCCTGCATTTGTTTTTCTTGATTTTGCAAAACTTTTTCTACATTGCAGCTCTCGAGGATCAGTGATACAGAAGAGGTATTCTTTCTAAACCCTACATTTCTGCTGCAACAGGAGTTGTAATTGTGTCTTCTCAGGACTTTTTAGAAAGCACCACACAACAGTAAAACCTGAGGGTTGTTGTATACATGTAGAACCTCTATATGTTGGTTTAGGAATTCCCAGACAGTTCTCAAAGGAGAAATAATAATCAGTTTCTTAGGAGAACAAACATCTAATACACATAGAAAGCAGGCTGTGATTTCAGAATTTGTGATTTCAGTCTTTGGCAATTATACTAGTTTAATTATATCAGTTAATGCATCACCCCTTCAGATCTTCCAACACAATGGTTTGTGCAGCTGCTGCTGAATCAGACTGAGGAGATCATAAGCTTCAGAAAACACAGTTTTTGGAAGCATTTCTAAAAATCATATCTGTTTATAAGCTGGTTCACAGTGCCTTACGGCATTGCTGCCAAACAGCTGTGCCAGCACAATTGAGGAGAGTGACACAGGGTGGGAATGAATAATGGGTGGGAAGGATATGAATATCTTACATTGGCATTGCTGCCAAAGACTTTGTCTTTTAACAGATGATAAAACTTTGACTTTGTCCTTTACAGCCACATAGTAAATTGCATAAGGCACTGCAAGGTAGTATGCAGCATGTAAAGATGTAACAAACAGAAGCTATTGGACAGTAAATTTACTGGTTTTCCTTATTCTGCCTCCTCCAGTTTGTTGCTATTGTGTGTATTCAAATACATGGTTTCAACACCCCCTTTATACCATTGTACAAATACTTACATCCCCCACTGATCTTTGTCCAGAGCTGGTGTCTTATTCTTGACAGCATGTCCCAGACATGTTGTATTTGCCATTATAGACAGCTAAAAGCTTGCAAAGGTCTCATTTTTTTCCCAGTTCCCCAGCATCTTGGTGACAGGCACAGCCAGCAGCATTTCAGCCTCTGGGGTAACAGGTCAGCATAGTCACTGGTAACATCCCAAATCTGTAGCCTGCATTCGAAGTGGAGCAGGTATTAGGATCAGCCCATAAAATATCACCAGATTTTGTGTAAGCCATTCAGTTTACAAGGTATTATTTCCTCCCTAAAACACAACTTGGTGGACCAAGCATTACTTCAATGAAAACTGTCTCAAGTAAGTAAGCCTAGAGGTGTGACACTAACATAGTGGTATGACAGTGGCACAGATTTGGAAATCCAGTTTACTATTGCAGATACATGTAGTCCTGCATTAAGCAGCTGCTTTTACACACACACATGCAAACGCACACTTCACTCTTTCTGTATTTGCAGTCTAATTGGCTTGAGTGAAAGAAATTATGCCATATATGGGTTATGGTAACTACATAAGTGGTAACTACATAAGCTACTGAACGTGTCTAATATCTGCCACAACCAAGCGTAGATCTTGCTGAACCCTCCTGGGTTGTTAACCCTGCCTTGCCTTTCATCATGTGTGCAGAGACACAGAATATCCTAGCACCCACATATCCTCCTCACTGCTTTTCTCTCTTCTCTCTTCGGCCTAATGTTAGATATTGAATTTTATGTGGGTTATATACACAGAATGAGTATGCTAGGTCAGGAAGTTTCCCCTTCTAAACAAATTCATCGTTAACTCCTGTCTTTATTTCTTTCTGTTTTAAACAGCGGTGACAAATTTTTATCCA
>NW_009646597.1:0-946 GCF_000708025.1 Charadrius vociferus
CACCCATGGGTGCCTCCACCCCCCATTGGTGCCTCCATCCCTCCCATTGACCCCTCCATCCATCCCTCTCCCCCTTCGTTGATCCCTCCATCAACACCTCCATCCCTTGAGGTCCTCCATCCGCCCCGTTGGCCACTCCATCCCCCCGTTGACCCTCCATCCACTTCGCTATCCCTCCGTCGATGCCCCCTGTCCCTCTGTTCACCCCTTGAGCCCCTCCAACCCACCGTTGACCGTCTCCATCCCCCAGTTGATCCCTCCATCCTTCCCTCCACCTCTTGAGGCCTTCCATCTCCCCATTGACCCCCTCCGCTTCCCCATTTCTTCTTCCATCTCTTGAGTCCCTCCTTGCCCCCTTGGCCCCTCCATTCCCCTGTTGATCCTCTATCCATTCCTCCACCCCTTGACCCTCTCCATCCCCTCATTGGCTCCTCCATCCCTCCATTGACCCCTTCCATCTCTCCCTCCACCCCTTGAGCCCCTCCATCCCTCCATTGGCCCCTCCACCTCACCATTGACCCCTCCATCCATTCCTCCATCCCTCTGTTGACCCCTCCATCATTTTGTTGACTCCTCCACCCATGCCTCCATCCCTTGAGCCCCTCCATCCCCCTGTTGACTCTCTCCATCCCCTGTTGACCCTCTCCATCCCTCTGTTGAGTTGACCCTCTCCATCTCCCTGTTGACCATCTCCATCCCGCTGTTGACCACCTCCATCCTTTGAGCCCCTCCATCCCCCCGTTGACCCTCTCCATCCCCCATTGACCATCTCCATCCCCCTGTTGACCCTCTCCATCCTTCCCTCCACCCCTTGAGCCCTTCCATCCCCCTATTGCCCCCCCAGTCGCTCTGTTGACCCTCCACCCATCTCTCCACCCCTCCCTTGACCCACCGTTGGCTCCTCCACCCCTCTTTTGACTCCAGAGCAGCAATTTCAAATCCACAT
>NW_009646597.1:2961-6274 GCF_000708025.1 Charadrius vociferus
GCGCCTCCAAGGCGCGGCGGGACCAGATCAACGCCGAGATCCGCGCCCTACGCGACCTCCTGCCGCTGCCCGAGGGCGACCGCCCGCGCCTCTCCTACCTGCACGTCATGGCCCTCGCCTGCATCTACACCCGCAAGGGCGCCTGTCTCCGTCCCGGTGAGGTTGGGTGGTTTTCGGGGCGGCGCGGGATGGGGAACGGGGTTGGGATGGGATGGGGATGGGGATGGGGGGAAGGAATCGGTACTGGGATGGGAGAGAGCGTTGGGATGGGAGAGAGCGTTGGGATGGGATCGGGCTCTGCCACCGGGATGGGACTGGGTATAGGCACTGGGATGGGGTCGGGCTCCGCCACTGAGATAGGACCGGGCATTGGCAGCGGGATGGGACTGGGCTCTGCTATCGGGATGGGACTGGGGTCTGCCACCAGGATGGGTTCGGGCTCTGCCACCGAGATAGGACCGGGCATTGGCACCGGGATGGGAATGGGCATCGGGATGGGACCAGGCATAGGCAGAGGACCGGGTATCAGCACCGGGATGGGACCGGGAATCAGTATCAGGATGGGACCAGGCGTTAGCACTGGGATGGGACCGGGGATGGGCACTGGGATGGGACCGCGGGAGAGGGACCGGGACGGGGGTAACGGTGACAGGGACCGGGATGGGGACCAGGAGAGGGAGCGGGAGAGGGACCGGGACGGGGGTAACGGTGACAGGGACCGGGATGGGGACCAGGAGAGGGAGCGGGAGAGGGACCGGGACGGGGGTAACGGTGACAGGGACCGGGATGGGGACCAGGAGAGGGAGCGGGAGAGGGACCGGGACGGGGGTAACGGTGACAGGGACCGGGATGGGGACCAGGAGAGGGAGCGGGAGAGGGACCGGGACGGGGGTAACGGTGACAGGGACCGGGATGGGGACCAGGAGAGGGAGCGGGAGAGGGACCGGGACGGGGGTAACGGTGACAGGGACCGGGATGGGGACCAGGAGAGGGAGCGGGAGAGGGACCGGGACGGGGGTAACGGTGACAGGGACCGGGATGGGGACCAGGAGAGGGAGCGGGAGAGGGACCGGGACGGGGGTAACGGTGACAGGGACCGGGATGGGGACCAGGAGAGGGAGCGGGAGAGGGACCGGGACGGGGGTAACGGTGACAGGGACCGGGATGGGGACCAGGAGAGGGAGCGGGAGAGGGACCGGGACGGGGGTAACGGTGACAGGGACCGGGATGGGGACCAGGAGAGGGAGCGGGAGAGGGACCGGGACGGGGGTAACGGTGACAGGGACCGGGATGGGGACCAGGAGAGGGAGCGGGAGAGGGACCGGGACGGGGGTAACGGTGACAGGGACCGGGATGGGGACCAGGAGAGGGAGCGGGAGAGGGACCGGGACGGGGGTAACGGTGACAGGGACCGGGATGGGGACCAGGAGAGGGAGCGGGAGAGGGACCGGGACGGGGGTAACGGTGACAGGGACCGGGATGGGGACCAGGAGAGGGAGCGGGAGAGGGACCGGGACGGGGGTAACGGTGACAGGGACCGGGATGGGGACCAGGAGAGGGAGCGGGAGAGGGACCGGGACGGGGGTAACGGTGACAGGGACCGGGATGGGGACCAGGAGAGGGAGCGGGAGAGGGACCGGGACGGGGGTAACGGTGACAGGGACCGGGATGGGGACCAGGAGAGGGAGCGGGAGAGGGACCGGGACGGGGGTAACGGTGACAGGGACCGGGATGGGGACCAGGAGAGGGAGCGGGAGAGGGACCGGGACGGGGGTAACGGTGACAGGGACCGGGATGGGGACCAGGAGAGGGAGCGGGAGAGGGACCGGGACGGGGGTAACGGTGACAGGGACCGGGATGGGGACCAGGAGAGGGAGCGGGAGAGGGACCGGGACGGGGGTAACGGTGACAGGGACCGGGATGGGGACCAGGAGAGGGAGCGGGAGAGGGACCGGGACGGGGGTAACGGTGACAGGGACCGGGATGGAGACCAGGATGGGGACCAGGAGAGGGACTGGGACGGGGGTAACGGTGACAGGGACCGGGATGGGGACCAGGAGAGGGAGCGGGAGAGGGACCGGGACGGGGGGAACGGTGACAGGGACTGGGATGGAGACCGGGATGGGGACCGGGATGGGGACCGGAAGAGGGACCGGGAGAGGAACCGAGAGAGGGACCGGGATCAGGGATGGGATGGGATGGGGGGAACAGTGACAGGGACTGGGATGGGGGGAGCGGTGACAGGGACCGGGACAGGGACCGGGATCAGAGCTGGGACCAGGGGAGACACAGGGATGGGGACCGGTGACAGGGACCGGGATGAGGGTCAGGATGAGGACCTGGGATCAGGACAGGGATCGAGATGAGGGCCAGGGACCGGGGATCAGGGCGGGGACAGGGGGACGGGGACAGGGACCGAGACCAGGGACAGGGACTCGGGATCAGGATCGGGCCCCATGAATGGGACAAGGACCAGGGCTGGGGCAGGGGGACCAGGACAGGGACTGAGACCCCAGGACTTGAACTGGGGCTGGAACTGGGTCAGGAACCAGGACAAGGACCAGGACTGGGGCTGGGGATCAGGGCTGGAGCCAGGGGACAGGGATGGGGACAGGGACAGGAACTGGGCATGGGGACTCCCATGGGTCCATGTGGGTGATGCTGTGGGTCCTGCCAGGGCCACCATGGGTCCGCCTGGGCAAGTCTCTGGGTGCCACCGGTGACTCCATGGGTGGTGCTTTGGGTGGCCCAGGGCTGGGGGGACGGGACGGGACTGTGCAGGGTGCTGGATGGGTGCTGGATGGGTGCTGACGAGTGTCCCCATTGCAGGCCCAGCGCGGGGAGCACCCCTGGAGCTGCTGGGGGGGCCGGAACTGGCCGACCTGGTGGCGTCGCTGCCCGGGTTCCTGCTGGCCGTCACCCGCGAGGGGAAGCTGGTGGGCGTCACCGACAACGTCGCGCAGCACCTGGGGCACTCCATGGTGGGCACCCGCACATGGGGATGGGGTTGGGTGCTGGGTGGGTGCTGGGTAGCGGTGGCTCTGGTGCTGCAGGACGATGGGTGTTGGGTGCTGGGGGGCACTGGGTGCTGATCCTCCCCCCCCCCAGATTCCTGATGGGTGCTGGGGGGTGCTGGGGGGCACTGGGTGCTGATCCTTCCGCCTCCCCCCGTGCAGGTGGACCTGGTGGCGCAGGGTGACAGCATCTACGACCTGCTGGATCCGGCCGACCACCCCCTGGTGCGACATCAGCTCACCCTGCCCGGGCCCCCCCAGGCAGGTGGGTGGGGGCTCCGAGGGGGGCAGGGCCGGGG
>NW_009646597.1:6578-7509 GCF_000708025.1 Charadrius vociferus
CCTTTTGAAAGAAGACAGGCCCAAAGTTGATAGCTCATGTGAAGGGGTTCCAGGAGGCAGTGAGGATCAGCATCACTTTTCCCAGCTGGCCCTTTTGGTTTGGGAGCAGTGGGGGATGGGTGGAAGGACAGATGGATGGATGGAAAGATGGAGAGATGGAAGGATGGAAAGATGGACAGGGGGAGGGATGGAGGGAGAGATGGAAGGATGGAAGGACAGAGGGATGGAGGGAAGGATGGAAGGATGGATGGACAGAGTTGGAAGGATGGAGGGATGGAAGGAGGGAGGGACAGAGGGATGGAGGGAAGGAAGGAAGCGTGGAAGAAAAGAGGGACGGATGGAAGGACAGAGGGTTGGAAGGACGGAGGGAGGGAAGGATGGATGGAGGGAAGCATCGAAGGACAGAGAGAGGGATGGAAGGGCAGAGGGAGGGTTGGAAGGTTGGAGAGATGGATGGAAGGACAGACGGAGGCCGGAGGGACCAACGGACCTCCATGCCCTCCCCCAGCGCGCCTCTTCCGCTGCCGCTTCACCACCTCGCGGGCCTCGCGCCGTCCCAGCGCCGGGCGGAAGCTGGTGCTGCTGCGGGGCCGGTTCCAGGCTCCCCCCGGTCCCCCCGGGGCCCCTCCGGGGCTTTTCGTCGCCTTCTGTGCCCCCCTTGACCCCCCACCTTGGCCCTGCCCCGACTGCCTGCTGCTGCCCGCCTTCCAGAGCCGCCATGCCCGCGACCTCGCTCTGCTCGATGTCTCCGACAGGTGAGGACCCAAAGGTCCGGGGTTGGGGGTGTCCCAGACCTCCGGAAAGGGGACCCCAGACATCCAATGGGGGGAGCTGGGGGCGGGCAGGTGAAGGAGGCGGTTGTCTTGTCCCACAGTGTCCTGATCCATCTGGGCTACGGGCGGGGGGAGCTCCTGGGTCGCTCCTGGTACCG
>NW_009646597.1:7598-8084 GCF_000708025.1 Charadrius vociferus
CACCCCCCCCCGCAACTGTCCCGTGGCTTCCCTGGCATCTCCTTGTCCTCCCTTGGTCTCCAGGGGTCTCCGTGTCCCCCCCTTGCCGTCCCCAAGGTGCCCTGTGGTCTCCCTGTTCCCTGGCTGTCCCCTGGTCCCCAAGGGTGTCCCCCATCGCCCTGGGTGTTCCTTGGGTTGTCTGCTGTCACTCTGCACCCCCCAACATCCTTGGTGGCCCTCATAGCCCCTGGGGTCCTCCATACCCCTGTCTCCTCCCTGGGTGTCCTCCATATCCCTGTTGACCCCCATCCCCATTGATGTCCCCAATGTCCCAGTCATCCCCGTTGATGTCCCCATGTCCCCATCCACCCCAGTCATCCCTGTTGATGTGCCCGTGTCCCCATCCATCCCAGTTGTCCCTCTTGACATCCCAATGTCTCCATCCACCCCAGTTGTCCCTATGGACATCCCCAGGTCTCCATCCCCCCACCCGCCCCCTCCCTCACC
>NW_009646597.1:8484-9285 GCF_000708025.1 Charadrius vociferus
CAGGGGGGCGGAGCCATGGGGCCTGCGGCAGCAGCTGGCGGCCGAGGCCCCCCCGGGCCCCCCCGAACCCTTCGGCCCCGGTCTTGACTTCCCTGGTGCCGGCGTCGGAGCCGGTGGAGACCTTGGTGTCGGTGCTGGCCCTGGTGTTGGCCTTGGTGTTGGTCCCGGCGTTGGATCCAGTGTTGACCTCGGTGTTGGATCTGGGCTTGGAGACGACGTTGGAGTGAATGTCGGCGTCAGCGTTGGCCTTGGCCTTGGGGTCGACATTGGATGTGGCGTTGGAGCTGATGTTGGACACGATCTTGGAGCCAATGTTGACCCCGGGCTCGGAGCTGGTGTTGGACCTGGTCTTGGAGCCAACATGGGACCTGGTCTTGGAGCTGCCATCGGACATGGTCTTGGAGGCAATGTCGGGGCCAACGTTGACCCTGGTCTTGGAGCCAGCGTGGGAGTGAACGTTGGACGTGGTCTTGGAGACAGTGTTGGACATGGTCTGGGCACTGATGTCAGTGCCGGAGTTGGCATTGGCGTGGGAGCCGGTATCAGAGTCGATGTTGGCCTCGGTGTGGCAGCTGGCACCAGCACCGATGTTGGCCCCAACCTTGGGGCTGACATTGGAGCTGCTCTCGGAGGTGGCGCCGCAGATGACATTGGAGCTGGTCTCCAAACCAATAGTGGAGCAGACGTTGGCACCAGTCTCGGAGCCGGCGTTGCACTCAGTGTCGGAGCCAACATTGGGCCTGGTCTTGGTGGCGGCGTCAGAGCCAGCGTTGGGCTCGGCATTGGGGCTGTTGGCCCCGC
>NW_009646597.1:9506-10346 GCF_000708025.1 Charadrius vociferus
GGGGGCCCTGCGGTGGGAGCCAATGTTGGCTCCAGTCTTGGATCTGGTGTTGGACTTGCTGTTGGAGCCGGCGTTGGAGCCAACGTTGGCTCATCTCTTGGATCCGGTGTTGGACTTGCCGTTGGAGCTGGCGTTGGAGCCAACGTTGGTGCTGCTCTTGGATCTGATGTTGACGTTGGCGTTGGACTGGGTGTTGGAGCCAACGTCGGCACTTCTCTCGCATCTGACGTAGGAGCTGGTGTTGGACTTGGCATTGGAGCTGCTGTTGGAGCCAACATTAGCGCTGGCGTTGGCTCTGGGCTTGGATCCGGTGTTGGACTTGGCCTTGGCGCCAATGTTGGCTCCAACATTGGCTCTGCTCCTGGATCCGATGTTGCTGCTGGCATTGGACTTGCAGTTGGAGCTGGCGTTGGAGCCGGCGTTGGAGCCAGCGGTGGCTCCGGTCTTGGCTCTGCCCTTGGATTTGCCGTTGGAGCTGCGCTTGGAGCCAACGTTGGCTCCGGGTTTGGACCCGATGTTGGTACTACTGTTGGACTCAGCCTTGGAGCCAACATCGGAGCCAACGTCGACTCTGCTCTTGGAACCAGCGTTGACACCAGCATTGGACTCGGTGTTGGAGCCAATATTGGGTCTGGCGTCGGATCTGGTGTCGCACTTGGTGCTGGAGCTGCCATCGGAGCCAACGCTGGCTCTACTCTTGGATCCACCATTGGCCTTGGCCTTGGCCCCAACGTTGACCCAACTCTTGGAGCCAGCGTTGGCCTCGGTGTTGGAGCTGCCGTCGGAGCCAACGTCGGCACCGCCCTTGGCACCGGACTTGGCCTCGGAGCCAACCTCACC
>NW_009646597.1:12149-13567 GCF_000708025.1 Charadrius vociferus
CCAAAAGTGTGTCTGTGCCACCCCCGATGTCCCCAACGTCCCCAACCCAAGGGACCGAGGCACGATGTGGCTTGATGTCCCCGATGACCCTGACCGGAGTGATGGAGACGTCATGGCTTGATGGCCCCATGACCCCAATGTCCCCAAGTCATGGGGCTGAGGCACAATGTGGCTCAATGTCCCCAATGTCCCCACCCCAAAGGATGGAGACATGCCATGGCCCCATGTCCCTGATGTCCCCAATGTCCCCAATGTCCCCACCCCAAAGGATGGAGACATGCCATGGCCCGATGTCCCTGATGTCCCCAATGTCCCCAACCCAAAGGATGGAGACATGCCATGGCCCGATGTCCCTGATGTCCCCAATGTCCCCAACCCAAAGGATGGAGACATGCCATGGCCCGATGTCTCTGATGTCCCCAATTGTCCCCAAAGTGGGGACGTGGGCACCTGTTGGCCCAAGCCATTGGGCTGGGCTGGGTCACGGCTTGATGTCCCCAAAGTCCCCCAAGGGACTGTGAGATGTCATGGCCTGATGTCCCTCATCTCCCAAATGTCCCCAACCAGAGGGACATTGTGGCTCAGAGTCCCCAATGACCCCAACATCCCCAGTGCCTCTGACATCCCCAGTGTCCCCAATGTCCCCAAAATCCCTGATGTCCCCAATGTCCCCCACCCAAGACGTTGAGACACGTCACAGTGTGGTGTCACCGAGCCCAAGGGACTGAGACTCGTCACAACTCGATGTCCCCAACGTCCCCTGAGGGACATGGGCACCTCATCACCGCTGTGACCCACGGGACCAAGACCTGGGACAGCTCAATGCCAACATCCCCAGTGCCTCTGACATCCCCAGTGTCCCCAATGTCCCCAAAATCCCTGATGTCCCCAATGTCCCCCACCCAAGACGTTGAGACACGTCACAGTGTGGTGTCACCGAGCCCAAGGGACTGAGACTCGTCACAACTCGATGTCCCCAACGTCCCCTGAGGGACACGGGCACCTCGTCACCGCTGTGACCCACGGGACCAAGACCTGGGACGGCTCAATGTCCCCAAAGTGTCCTCGAAGGATGCGGACACCACCTGAAGGAACTGAGACATGTCACAGCCCGACGTCCCCAACGTCCCCAAGGGACACGGGCACCTCGTCATTGCCTCGGCTGGAGGGACTGAGACACACTATGGCTTGATGTCCCCAATGTCCCCAAGGGACGCGGGACCTCCTCATTGTCCTGGATCAGCAGACTGAGACACATCGTGGCTTGATGTCCCCAGTGTCCCCAACCCAAAGGACTGAGACCCGTCGTGGCCCAATGTCCCCAACATTTCCGATGTCCCCGAAGGATGTGGGACATCGTCGTGGTCCTGGATGGAGGGACGGAGACCCACCACAGCCCCATGTCCCCAACATCCCCG
>NW_009646598.1:0-25061 GCF_000708025.1 Charadrius vociferus
AGGAGAATGCTGTGGGAAAGTGTCAAAACCTTTCCTGAAGTCCAGGTAAACAACATCCACAGCCTCTCCCTCATCCACTACGCGGGTCACCTTGTCACAGAAGGAGATCAGGTTTGTCAAGCAGGACCTGCCTTTTGTAAACCCATGTCCTTCATGGTCACCAACGTGATGACAGGCCCTGATGGCCCTGGCTCCCTCCCTCTGTCCTTGCTCTCCCATGTGGCCACAAAACCATTCCCCATGTGGCCACAAAACCTTTCCCCTCAGCCAGATTTTAACTACTTACCCCAGCCAGGGTTAGATCACTGAGCCGGGAGGTGACTCACAGCTCCAGGCAGGTGAGAGGAGTCACGAGAGGACCAGCATCAAACATCTCAGCAAACTCAATGCAGCAAGACCACACCTGCTTCAAAAATCCCAGGGAAGAAAAGCAAATGAAGCAGCTCCAGTGTAACTTGGCCATCTCTTCTTACTCCACGGCTTGTGCCACTGGGCTCGTCTTTGTACAGCTCACATCCACGCTGCAGACCTTGTGTTTGCCCCTGTGTAGTGGCCATGTGCTTTAAAATGAATGGCCCTCATCACTTCCACTCACGTATTGTCTAAGGAGTGTATCCTAAATATAAATAACATTGCTGGGTCTGCTGAAGGTACCTCCTGCAGTTTAATGTTCTTCAAAGAGCGCTGGAGGGAAGCGGCTCAGTCGGCTCTGGCACATTCCCATCTGCAGGATTTAACGTGATTCCTGAGCTGTTAGCAGACCTAACCCAGAGCTATGGTTTTCATCTTTTTTCCTTCCCCTCCTTAAATAATACATACGTGAGTGAGCTTTCCTAAAGCAGTGAACATGTTTTTGATCTCAATTACTGGTATCAGCTATAGCGAGAAAATTAAAATTCAGGATTTGTTACCAACACTTTAATTATTCAGTGTTATCAAGTTGTCACCAGGCCTTTAATTATTTTTCAGTTTATACCTAATTTCCCCCACTATGATTGCTTTAGTGATGTTAAGGTAGATCTGTAACTGTAATAGAAAACGTCCAAGTCCTTTATGATGTTGGGGATTGGAAACGACAATGTTAATAAAATTCGCTCGTCTCCCGTGCCACCAGCCGTCATCAATATAGTGTTCATCTGCAGTTGGCATGCTATTTAATTATGCTCTTTTGGTACCAATAAACACTTAATAATATATTCAAAATGAATAAACAGGATATAACACTGTCTGTGATTCTGCATCTGCTTAAAGATTGGGCACAAGACCATAAAATCTCACAGCCAACCCCTAGCAGCAGCGGACTTTGCATTTCAGACGACGGCGTGACACTGGGAAAGTTATTTATATGCAGGGTAGGTGCACCCATGACGCTGGTAGTGTTCTGGAGATAAGGAAGAGATTTCACAGGTGGTTAACACCAATTAGGCAGCTAGTTACCGTTTTTTATGGAGATCATTTGTTTTAACACACTAAGCAATTTTGATTCAACAAAACCTTATGCAAAGAAGGAAACCTTGGTTACAACGAGGAAGCTGGTGCAGAAATCACAGATCTCACCAGACCCAGCAAAAAAAGGCAATTTGCCAAGATTATTGCCAAGTCCAGGGCAGGAAAAGGGTAGGATTATTTTACCTGCAGGGTGGGATTATTATACCTGCTGCTGATCCTCATCACTGGAGGAGTCCCTGAGGAGCTCTTCCCACTTCTGAGCACTCAATAACCCTGCATCTCTGAAGGCTTTTCCCCTAGAAGGCCATTACCAGTCAGGGCACACTTTGTCTCCGATGCACAGGCAATATTTCATGGACACTTGAGGCAGCTCTACCACAGACCAATGGCCAGGTGACACTTAGTACCCATCCCCATCTGCCCTTCACCCCGGCCAGGCCCATAGCCCCACCTGATGTACATGCCCAGGAGGACCACGGACATCCCCAGGCTGTGCAGACAGGTTCCATCAACGTTGTGCAAGCAAAACGCTCTGAAGACCAGCTGGGTTGAGGTTTTCATGCCTTTCCCTTTGATACTGCTCATGCTAACAACACACCGGGGAAAAACGTCCAGCAGAAGACCCGCCCAAACTGTCCGCAGTGTCACCAGCCAGGAGGGAGTGGATGGAGGCACTGGTGTGAGAGGTGCTGGGAACAAAGCTGGGCTGGAAAAGTAGAGAAAGGTTTGGGGGAGAGCTGCTGGTACTGTGTGTAGGGAGGGGTCCCTGCAGTCGGCCTTGGGAGAGGAGGAGGCTGCCCTTCTCCCAAGGAGGGGAAATGGCCACATTCAGCTAATCAACATGACAAGGTGGGCGAGCAAACAGGAACAGAAGAGGCACACAAAGCACGCCCTGCTACTCTTCCAGGTATCGCCCAGTAGTGAAAG
Source organism: Charadrius vociferus (assembly GCF_000708025.1). Classification (NCBI taxonomy): domain Eukaryota; kingdom Metazoa; phylum Chordata; class Aves; order Charadriiformes; family Charadriidae; genus Charadrius; species Charadrius vociferus. The sequence goes on from NW_009646598.1 coordinate 2,377, forward strand.
CAACCTGCAGCAGCTCACCAGGACACTGGGGTATTACTACCGTTTTCTTTATATGTGATGGGGGGATCTTATTAATACTTACAAATACTTAATGGGAGGATGCCAGGGGGATGGGAGCAGTCTTTTTTCAGTGGTGCCCAGTGATAGGACGAGGGGTAATGGGCATAAACTTGAACATAGGAAGTTCCATCTTAACATGAGAAGGAACTTCTTTACTTTGAGGGTAGTGGAGCACTGGCACAGGCTGCCCAGAGAGGTGGTGGAGTCTCCCACTCTGGAGACATTCAAAACCCGCCTGGACGCTGTCCTGTGTAACGTGCTGTAGGTGACCCTGCTCTGGCAGGAGGGTTGGACTAGATGATCTCCAGAGGTCCCTTCCAACCCTAACAATTCTGTGAATTCTGTGAATTCTGGGATCTTAAAGTCCTTTGGCATATCTCATTGCTTCCGTCTTGGAAGATTGCTTGGAATCACTTGGAAGACCCTCCAAGCCACGAAGCCCTTCCCAGCTGCTCTGCAGACCCCTGGGGCTCTCCTCTGCCACCACATCCATCCTCACTGTCCTCCTGGGCCACTTCCAACTATTAGGACTTGGAAAATTCATCCCACTCATTTCTTTGCAACAGGAAAATGCATACATAATCCTGGTCCTGCTGCTGAGGAACAGCAAAATAAGGAACTTGTGTCTCAGCCTGCTCTGTTTTACACTGCGTTTGAGGATCCTGAAGATAAAACATGGGGAGAAAAGCCCAGAGCAGGTCAGCGCCTCTAGTCTGGGGTCTCCTAGTCACCGGTGTAATTTGCTTTTTCAGCTGGAGGGTAGTTCTGTGTATGGCTTACAGGTGCCTGCCCACTGTGTGCTGCTTGGTGTTCAAATACACCGCTTGGCATGATTTTCTTTCTTACTATCTAATGACACTTCTTGCCAGGAATTAATTAGCGGATGTACGAAATAACTTTTCTAACCAGCACCTCCATTTCCAGCCTGCAGCACCTTTGGCAAACAAATTTTACATGTTTGAGATTTAAATTCCTGTTAAATCATTAGAGCTGATCTTCCAGAGGTGGGGAAGCCAACACGCTACCCATGTGCTGAAGATTGTTGCATATTTTATACCGTTCCCCTCTCCGCTAATTGACTTAACGCCACACACAGCTGGGAGCGTATTTGCATCCCTGAAAGGACCACAGCGTTCCAAAGATGCGCTTTTTCACGTACCAGTCTGACAGCTTGACTCACAACTGGCTCCTCCTGAAAAAATACCCACGCCACACAGGTGTAGATGATTAGCGCCTGAACCAGAACTAACTTCTCAGAAAATTGTACTTATTGCAGGACAAATTGAGTCTGCTATGGCAGAAGCCAGAATAATTGCTCAGGGGAGCACGGGGCTTATCCAGCAGTTAATTCATTATTTGTACCTTCTCAGAGCCAGGACAGAAACAGCAGGCAAGGCAGCGGCAAACAAGGTACAAACTCCAGTATCTCAGGATCAATTTGTTCAGATAAAGGCTTATTGCCATCACAGCAAGGTTGCAAAACACCTCTACGAGCGCTTATGGGTGGGAAAACAAGAGGTGGGAGCCATTTTACTACTGTCCTTCAGATTTGTGAATAAGCTATGTGGACTTGAACGCAATTAATACTGCATTTTGGGCTTTGCCATGCTTTCCTATGCACCCCAAAGTCAGAGTCTAGAGGGAGAACGGATCTCAAGCTGGGAGGGTGGATCCCATCTTTGCAATGGTGCCAGGACGAGGTAACCAGCACGCACCAGTGGCAGCTGTGGCTGGTCTTGTCGTGTGTCAAGCCTGATGCTTTTAGAAACAAATAGCAGCTTGAAAAAAGTGTTAACAGCCAACAGCACCAAAAACGATGCAGACGCTGAGCTCTGCCATCTTTCTAGTCACGCTCACCATACCAAGGGCTGACTTTGCTGCCCCCTCCTGAGGATAACCCTTTTTGCTGCTCTAAATACACCTCCTCAAGGGATGGAGGGTTCTCCACAGCTGCCTGGGGTGACCCCACGTCGGTCCCTGTCTCCACGGCCTGCTCTGCCATTCCATCAGTGCGTGCGCACCCCAGGAGCCGCTCTCACCCCGCCTCCCAGCAGCGACTTTCACCCCAAGAAGTGATGTCCCGTGGCCATGTGAGGAGACACGCCGTGGTGCCAGGGGTCAACTTCTTCAAAGGTTTCCAGAAGATCTGGGAAGCCAATTTTTTAAAAAAATCATGCCATTCGTCAGGCGTGCAAACAAGCTCAGGCACACAGGCACTGCGTGAAGTCCAGCCTGGCCTCGGGGCAAAACAAAGCTGCTCCTCACTGCAACATCACCTCTAACAGACTCGACAAATTGGAATACGATGTGTCTCCATTGAGTGTGGATATTTCCTGACTGGTTTTTTTTTGGAGTCCTGACCGGTGCAGGGAATCACCATGAATCTTCATTTGCTTCGCTGCCTTCACACTGGGTTTATTCTAGCATATTTTTTTAATACTATATATACATTACTTTGGCTAAGATTCATATAGATCTTAATTTTCACATCAGCTTAATCTGATCTATTATTGCTTAATACTTTTATAGAGTTTAATCATTTATTAATGCGGAACAGTAAGAATACTGCCAATGCTTTCATTCCCATGAAATGAAACGCAGAACAGCGAAGAGCACAAGGTGGTCTCGGAGCAGACCAAGACGATGTGGTTGGGGCAGTCACATTTGCTCCTGTGGGTGGCTGGGGAGCTTCCCTACCCGATACAGGCGTGGGATAGCTCTTTATTTCAATTGAGAGAATGTGTTAAGTTAAAATAATCTCAGGTAGATTTATGTTATTTGTTCTGTGCCACTACACAGCCATTTTTGCTAAAGTAAGTGATAATTAATCTGGTCATCCCCCTTGTAATTATAGGTAGTGCAAATATAGTAATTTTTCTATTCCCTGGAAATAAATACTTCCCACGTGGAAAAGCAGTTATCATAATGTGAGCATGTTTGACTCAGTAAGGGCACTTGTATTGCACTCTATTAGCACAGCCATCTTGCCATCAGTTCCCCAAAGGAACAGAAGAAAATGCAATATGAATTCACGCGCTGCACTGGTCGGAGAAATACCTAGAGAGAAAAGAATAATAAATCCAGTCTGCATCACACTACTCAAAACACCCAATCACACTCATTACTGGCTGCAGCACAGAAAGGCCACCACAGACATCTGCCTCTCCCTTGAAATGACACCATCATCTTTAGTCGTTTAATGAATCGTATCCTCACTTCGACTGGACCTACCTTTGTCTTTGGAAAAAGCATAACCCAGGGAAGGAAGAGCAACCAGAGTGAGTTAGCACATCTGGGAGGTGAGCAGCAAAATCCATCCATGAGCTAAACGAGGGACAAACCAGCTAAAAAACGAGTTGTATTTCCCTTCGGATCCTGCAAACACTTAGAAATATGCTCACCACTACATATGTAAAATATCCGCACTGGAATTATTGACTAGTGAAGTGTTGGAGGAAAAAAGGAATGAAAAAAACCTGCCGGTGAAGATCCTTATATGATCTCAGCCTGTGCACGGCGGGCCCTGCAGAGACTGAGGAGACACGGCCAGCCGTGAAATGGGCATCAATAAGTAACACCGATACCCACACTGTATCGGCGCCAGCAATTCTGCACTGTAGTTATGGATTAGCACCTTGTTTTCAGTCCATGCCGTGCTGCTGAGCCTCCAGATGAGTTTATTTTGCTCCATTTTAACCTTGAAGGCAAAACTCTTCTTTTAAATGTTAAAAATTACATATATTTGGGAGGGGGAAAAAAATGTAAGTTGTTGGGAGACCTCATGAATGTGAATACCAGTGCTCCAGCCAGCACTAATACGAAGCACTGCCTTGTGCGCAAGGTGGGTTTCTGTCCTTCACCCCCGGCATGGCGAGCAGCTGAACCCGTATCCATGAGGAATGGAAATGTCCATGTGTCGGTGATGGCTCTGGGTGAGAAAAGTGATTGAACACATTACAGGTCAGAGAAGGTAACACTTCCAGAACTGTCCTTTGAGAACAGGAATGAGAAAGGGATTGATTTCACCTTTGAAAAGAGTCTGGCTTCATCCTCCTTCAACCCACCCTTTAGATACTCGTGTGCCATAATAAGGTCTCCCCTCAGCCTTCTCCAGGCTAAAGAGTCTCAGCTCTCTCAGCCTTTCCTCGTAAGGGAGATGCTCCAATCCCTCAATCATCTTGGTTGCCCTTCGCTGGACTCTCTCCAGCAGTTCCCTGTCCCTCTTGAACTGGGGAGCCCAAAACTGGACACAGTATTCCAGTTGTGGCCTCACCAGTGCCGAGTAGAGGGGGAGAATGACCTCCCTCGACCTACTGGACACACTCTTCCCTATGCAGCCCAGGATTCCATTGGCCTTTTTAGCAACAAGGGCACACTGCTGGCTCATGGACAATTTACTATCTACCAGGACCCCCAGATCCTTCTCAGAACTACTTCCCAGCAGGTCCACCCCTAACCTATACTGGTGCTTAGCATTCTTCCTCCCCAGGTGCAGCACCTTGCACTTGCTTTTGTTGAACCTCTTTAGGTTCTTCTCTGCCCAGCTCACCAGCCTGTCCAGGTCACACTGGATGGCAGCACGGCTCTCACAGCCCACCCTTCCATGGAATGCCACAGAAAGGGGCTGAAACCCAGCATGGCTCTGCAAAGAACTCTCCACCAAGTCCTCCTCCACTCATGGTCAGATTCCCCCCTTCCCCGGCAAGGGCCAGCGGGTGCCATCATTGCCATGTGTCAGCCTCTGGATGCCCCCAGGGGATTTCATAGTTGTTGTCTCTGCTGATGCTCAGCTCCTGCCCCACTTGTGTAGAGAAGACAAGTGATTTGGGGAGCTTCAGGCACAGCAAGGCACTGACCCCCGGTCCTTGGTGAAGTCAAAACAACAGAACTATCAATCTCACTAAAAAGCAACATATCACCCTCACAAATTAACCCAGATTTTTCACCTCACGCCTGCTGGGAGAGCCACCCCGAGCCAGCACCGCTCACACGGCAGCAGAGAAGCAGAAACCAGCTCCATATTCTTGCAACCAAGGTCTGCTTTCAGCTGGGAAGCAAATGAACTCCTTTGGAAAGCCGGACATTCTCTCCACACAGAAGAAATTTCACAGCAGTGTCTAGGTCCATTCATGGAAATTGGTTGTTTGATGGAAGTAATTCAGGAGTGGGTCCCCGCACCCACGGCCGGACAACACTGACATTTCGGTTCTCTCCTGGCCACGCTGCAACAAATGGAGCTGTCAGGTCAGAGCGCGCCGTTTCATTTTCATTCAAGCACCTATTTAATATTCATCATGTTATAGGGGGACATTTTTATGTCAGGAAAAAAACATAAGTACTCTCCCAAAATGACTCAAGGGCAATAAAGAATAAATTGTCTTTAAACCTGTGTAAGGGATGCTGAAGTCACAAACAAGGCATAAAATAATATGGAGCTGGAAAGTGCTTTTTCCTTATTAGGTTTATCAAAGTAAAACTAGGCTGGCAAGCTTGTTCTATCAAGCAAATGGATGTGGTAAAAAAAGGAAATGAAAATTCTGATCCATATTCATTGTTTCAGCCTCAGCAAGAGAGAAAAAAGCTCCACTTGAATTCTCTTTTTTGCTTTAGAAAGCTGAAGTTTTACAAATACAAAAAAAAAAAAAATGAAGCTGATAAGGAAGCAAAAGAAAATCAAAGATAATTAATAGAAACAAAGCAAGCAGCAGAAGAGGCCAGACAAAGTGTCTAATATTAAACAAAATGCGAAACGCGGAACATGCTTGACTGCACCAAGCCGCAGCTCCAGACATCGACAGCATCCTAATAGGGAGATTTCTTTTCCAAAGCTCCCAGCGCTGGCCCTGCCAGTGCCGCTGCTGTCCCTGGCCTGTGGTCGACAGCCACCAGCCCCTGCATCGGCGACGCAGCTTACCTCCAAACATAGAACAGATTTTCCTTTTCTGTTTAAATTAGGTTTTAACACAGTCCCGGTGGTACTTCCTGAACAGTAACACCCATGGACCCATCCCACTCGTGAGATAAAACCAGACTATTTCCCAGGTTAAAAAGAGACTCATGTCTTGAACAGCAGAAGTCTAAGGCAGAAGAGGACTAGTGACTAAATAGGGGGGTCTTAATGCCTGCATGTGCACATGTGTGTATTTCGCGTTTCTACAACCTTGATAAATGAACACATTTTTCTCTGTAAGACAACAAAAAGACAAACAAGTTTCGAGCAAGTCCTGTATCCCACAGCTGATACCTGGGAGGGAGCTGGTCCTACAGCCAAAGCCGCATCCCCCATGCTCTGGGCTGCAACACTCCCCATTTAATTTGAAATTTCACAGCATTTGGGTGTGTGTCGTGTCGTGTCCCGTCCCCCCCCCGTCTCCTCCTCCCAGCTTTCTGGTTTTTAGAGTTGTACCTTCCTAGCTGTCATGGTGATGTAAATAAGACGATGAAGAGTAAAAGCCCTAGCATTATATGGAAAGATACTCAAAATTTTGATTATTTGGGAGCCTCATCCCTCGTGATTTGTGAGCAGCGTTGCCAATTCAGCCAGGTGTATGATTGCTGTAAAAGGGAAATCATAACTGCGTGCAGTGGGGACTCCGGAGGGGAGCCAGCAGATTCATCTCAGACGGTGGCTCTTCATTTCTAAATCCTGTTCTGCCAGTACATCAAAAATAGCGCACAACTTTAAAAAACCGAAGAGGGTTTGTTGTTTTTTTTTTTAGTTCAAAGATGATCCATGTGGCACGTACAGAAGCGACAAAAGAATGGGAGTTTGATCCCTTTGGCCTTTCTACAGCCCGCTGAGTGCAGTACAGATTTGTACTCCTTTCCCTTACATCTGCCTTCGGTCCCATGGGCTCATCAGCACAGATTTTTGCGGACAAAGCTTGATGAGATTGGGCAATTATGCCAGCCCCTGCTCCTCTAGAAAACACAGAATTACTGGAGAGCTGTTTATGTAAATATACTCTCTTTCCTCAGAAAAGGACAGTGGTTTTAATGACAAATTGAGTGAAATCTCACTTGGCATGAAGCAAATAAAATAGCGAATATTTCAAGTTACTGGTTTGCAGTAATAGAGACTGCATTTAAAAATAATTGCTGTGGATCTGCCATATCATACAAAGGGATAGAGTGATAACGCAACCGTGATGTGACACATCTGCATTACAGCTTTTCATCTCAATTCAGTCTTTAACAGGTTCCATCATCCGATTGCATTAAATATATGAAGCGATATTTTCCGCCAGTCTCTGCTGGAGAAGTAGCAATCTCACGATGCGGTAAGAAAGCTGCCTGAATGTCATTGCTGCCACCACAGAGTGCAGTGGGTGGTCACAGGGCAGAATTTGTACAGATGTATGTCTGTGATGCTCCTCTGCTGAGCCCATCACGCAGATGCCATTGCAATACAAACCAGAGCTGGGACTGGGACTGAAATTTAAAACTCCATTTTCTCCACTTCAGAACTGGCAGACACAGGAAGATGAAGTGTTTTGCCCAGTTAAAAAAGTGCTGTGGAGCCATTAGAGAAAGCAACAGATCACTGTAAGTTGCTCTGGTATGACCTGTCTCTGCTGTGACTCTTCTTGGCAGTCCCTCAGCACGTCTGTCACTGGGATACACAGCTCAGACACACTGTCTGGGTTTCAGCAAATGTGCTTCTTACACCTCTCAAAACAAACGGTTCACCTACAGCGGCTGAAACACAAGCAGCCACTGGTGCTCCAGCTGGGCTACAACCTCCACAAGTTCTTTGTAGTGTATGTTGGAAGAAAAAAAACTCTCTGACACAGAGAAATGTCTTCTCCAAAGTCCTGCTTTGGACTGCTTATCTGAGGACAAGGCTTTTGTTTCACCAGAGGAAAGACTTAAACTATCCACTACAAATAGGAAAAACACTGATGTCAACAGTCACTTTGGACTTTCCGCATTTTTTATCAAGGCATGGAAGACAATAGGTTAGGTTTAAATCTCTGTTGCATCCCATCATTGAAACAATGCTGGCTTTCCATCCTCAGGTAGACCACAACTACTCCACGTAAATAAATTTGGATACACTTGGTCTACCCAATGCATCCAAGCCTAGAAGCTTAAACCTTTTGCTGCACTAGAGCAGCTGCAGACCACATTTCTCATGGTACGCTTGGATCTTTCACTGGTCCGAGTCATCTATTGATGGGATGTTCTTCTATAATTCTGTCACTGAACTAAACAGACTAGCAACGTAGAAGGCAAAACCGGACTGAGTAATTAAATCACTTAATTTGCCACATGAGGTATTTCAGGATCGATGAATTCATATCTGCAAAGGGCACTGAAAGTGGAAAACTCTAAGGAAGTAACAGATAACCTACACATGATCTGATCATCTCTAAGTGAAGTCAATTGGCATCATTTACTGACTTGGGATCAGATACATTCCTCCAAATACACTTTTGCCTGGTGCTACAACAGTGTCAGAGGAGGGACACTACCTGCACATTAATTCCTGCTAAATCCCAGTTTCAGAATGCAATTTTTAAAGGCTAGGAATGATGGAGAGAGGAAACGTCGCATCATTCCTTGGCCTAATCCTGCTGCTGCGCAGCATTGTGCCTGGAAACACCATTTCTGAGCTGCGTCCATCTGCTCAGACACTTCTGCAGAAAACCTACTCGAAGCCTGTTCAGATGGGGTAAGAGCCAGATTGTACCCAAAAAAAGAATAAATTACGACTGCCGTCTTCCTCATTTGCAAAATTAATACTTGGTGCTCCACTTCATCCGCATACTGTTGAAAGATTCTTCACTGTTATTATGTCTGAAGAGTTTTTTCCCAAATGTCATATTGGCATGTAACAACCACAATATTCATAACATGCAGGTGAACTTTCATAAAGCAGAGGAGAAAATTAACATTCTTCCTTATCAGAGGAAATTGAATCTGATTTTTCATTCCATCAAAACATCTCTTCACAGACAGGATAAATTCCCTAAATTGCTTTAACCCATGTATCTGCCTAGAGTCCATTCTCTACGCTATTGTAACAAAGCATGTAATCAAAGTAAATGAGCATAATTACCAACGAGTGCAAATATGGGGTTTCTGGATTCTTTTTAGCAGACAGTTCATATGTGACCATTTTACCATATGTTTACATTGAAAAAAAAGAACAAACTGTATTAGATTGGAAGATGATAGTATATACATTAAAAATTCGTGCAGAAAGCGTCCCGTAGCCCTGATTACCGTTATAACTATTCATTCATATCTAGTCTTTTCTCCCCAAATGTAAATGTAACCAAATCTCAAAGCGTGGCCAAATAATAACCCATTTCGAGGGACAGTGGGGCCTCATGCCCACTACCAGACTTCACAGCGAGACTCTCATCCCTCTCTACTGGGTAGGAGCAAGAAATGACTGCGCACAATTCCATTTACTGAACGGTAGTTCAGGTGAATTCCTCCTTTTTTTTTGCACTCATGTTTCTGGTTGTAGTTATCCCGAGGGGTTAGACAGACTTCTTTTAGGCAACCTCACAGCTGTACAACTTTCTTGACCGGTAACATCCCCCGAACCCATCCCATCCCCACCTGCACAGCTGCGCCGGGCAGTGGGCACTTCCACCACCCGGGGACATGCCCATCCTGCAGACCCAGTAAGACCAGGAGGAGTTACACGCGACTTTCTTTGTCTTCCACATCTGACATAAGCAGGAGGCACGACCCATCGTAAGCGTTACAAGTCAGGTCATGTCATATCACAGCACCTTAACGGCACAGCCGGTGGCACAAGTCATGTCAGCAGTTAAATGACAGTAACAGAGTCACCCGTCAGGTCGTGCTGCTGAGAATCAAGTAACACATGCATATTGATGGCGCGTAATAGTATGCGCACAGATACATCTTCATAAAGATAATATAAATCAAGCTCCTGTCCAGGACAGGCGCATGTCACAGCTGTAAGATGTGGAAGTTAATTCATTTAAATTACATTTTAAACCAGACAGAACCGTAATCTGTCCTCAGGCACCTTAATACATCAGGTATCCTGATCCATCTTTCAAAAGGTCCTGAGGAAGATCATTTTTTTTTACCGCATTACTACCTCTCAATTGAAAACAAGCCCCAACATTATATTTAAACTACATTTCTCCTTACCTTCATAAGCGCAAATTAAGTTAAATATTTAGAAAAAATACATCTTTCAAGAAACCAGCTATGCCGCGTTAGCAGCAAATGACCCAACCTCTAATGATAACTTCATACTTATCAGGACTAATCCAAACTGGAAGTGCTCAACCAATATTTTTTTTTCCCAAGATAATACTTTCTTCGTTGCCTGATGAAACTGGCCATGAATGCAAGTGCACTTAGGTAAAGAAAATGATGCAATTAGGCTCTTCTTTGACACATATGAATACAAGCAAAAGCTAATTTACAAGTCTTTAGCTACATTGTCTTGTAGGAATTTTTACACTCCTCTGCTTCCAAAGCAAAGAAAATTACAGTCTTTGTTCTTGACTGTAGCTCTTGAAGTCCAAGTGCTCGGGGACACTTCTAGTGTGGTTGCTGGGGGGGAGAGGAGTTCAGCTGGGATCCAGCCCTACTAACGTGGAAGCTACCCAAGACTTCCAAGATATTTCTGCAGGAAAAGTGTCATTTGGTTTTACATACCTCATACAAAAGCCCAGATGTTTGCAGTGTTTAGGCACAACGATATGCACAGACGCGGGACCTGCACATGCAAACACCCCATTTCCAAGCACAACCAAAATGACTGCAGGAATGATGTAGGTGTGCAACACTTCAGTACTTCTTGGTAATTTGTTTTCTGCGGTGTTTTACTTCAGTTGCTGCTATTTTGTTTTACTGTTGTGTGTTAGAGAGTCTTTGAATGAAGGAGAGAAAACGCCACGGAAGACAGATCTCAAAAAAAAAAAAAAAAAAAAAGTTGCACATTTTACAGCTGTAATATTGAAGTAGGAAACACCTGGCAGCGGACATTGAAATCAATAGTGTTGAAACAAAAGATGACAAAATGCAGACTCTTTCATTATCTGGTTATTAACTACTAAGACAGATTTCCAGGGCATTTGGCAAACTCTTCACCCACAGATGCTTTTACTCACAATCACATACGTGTCTTTATGGCATGGCACAGCCCAGAGGTATAGGAATTACCTTCCTGAGCAGGACCAAGATCTCTCCTGTCTTCAGCAGGGGTCAGCACTGGCTACTTCAGCCTAACATTTAGAAACTCCCAATAGGCAGGAATTGGGAGTAATCCCTCTTCCATGTCATGACTCACTTTGGATTCTGAAAGGCAGGAATTGCCTCCAGTGCTCCCGCAGGAGGTTGGGCATCCCTCCCAGGAGGATATCCAGGCTCTTACAAACAGCAATAATCTCGGTATCTGTCTAAACAACCGATTCCTTTTTTTGCATCACGCTGCATTCTCAGTCTCGTAGACCCTGCAGGGCCACCAGCTCCTCGGTTCAATTTCACAGCTTAATTCAATCCGGAATTATCAAATACATGCAATTACATCGTGACATTTGAATCCAAGCTGGACGACGAGGGGACACAGGGTTCATGTTCACGACGGCAGCCACAGCGCACGGCCGGCAGCCGCTGCCTATTTGCAGCCTCATCAGCCTTCACCTGTTTTATTTTATTTTATTTTACAAAGTCAAACAGGTGCATTCATTCCCTAAACTGAACTGCAGCATCTCTGCAGCAGACGTGGTCCCTTGGCCCCGTGTGCTGGTGCCCTGCACAGCCCCAGCATCAACCATGGCCAGTCCCTTTGGAGACCCTGTGGGGCTTTGGCCAGAAGGTGCTATAGCACAAGTGGGGACATGGACCGTGTGAAAGCCACCAAACTGAAGCACAACCCCAGTCCATCTGCTCAGTACAAACACATGCTTTCTAGCGTTGTACCTGGAGCTCCTTGCCTCCCCCAGGCAGGTCACCATCCAGACCGCATCTCCTGCACTGGACACCACGGTTTGGGCTGTAATTTACCCTGATGTTGAGAGCAGTGACCACACGTTGCAGCTGTCACTTTTTGTTATTGTTACACCAATTTTCCCACTCCTACACCTTTTTGAAAAGCATGCTTAATTGAGTTTATTCCTTCATTATTTAGAGAGTACTATTGTCCTTACATTGTATACCACAGACAAAATACATTAAGATCTGGCAGTATTCTTCCTAATAGCACAAGATCATTACTCCCCTTGTAACTCTTACTCTATACGTGTTACTCAAAGGTTCAGTACAGGGCACCATTAAAAAAAAGATTTTTTTTTCCCCGGCTGTTACTGGGGAACACCAAATCCTGCTTTTTATACCATAAACAGTTAAGAGGTTTAAGGTACACAGTAGGGCCAGCAGAGCATCTTCAGGGCCAGCAATAAGTGAGATGATCTCCCCCTGCAACTCCATCAGCCTTTTTGTTTCAATGCAGGAAGAGGAAAGAGCATTCCTGACCTTGCTTTGCTGACACAGTATCATCTCGATTCGATGCTGTGGGAGAAATGCTGAATGGGAGGGATCCTGACCAGGGGAAGGAAACCTAGTCACAACACCATCATTTTTTTCAATGAAACCGTAATGTTCACATCACTTTACAAAGCTGTGAATAGCAACATAACAAGACAAGCATTGCCGTCTGCCCTAGTTATACCCTTCTTTTGTGATGATCCGCTCTGAAGTAACTGCGGATTGAGAAGGACCGCATAGGTGCTGGGCTGGTAACAATTCTTTTTCTCTCTTCTCTCTTATTATTGGAATAAGCGGCAGCATTGAGCTAAAAAAAAAGATGAAGCATTCTCCAGATCTGCAATTATTCTCTCGACTTGTACTTCTCTACAATATTTCTTTCACTAATCAGCACAAAATATGCCAGAATTGTTTGAAATCTGAGTCCAATCTCAGACACAGTAAAAGACTAATAACAAATGTTGTTTACACACATTTAATTCAACAAACCAGAAGCAATTTTCTCACTCTCTGTAGCATTTTATTTGCTTATAAATACAAGTCAATACCACAAGATGGCACTTTCTTACTTGCAACACACACTATCATAAACACTTACCCTCTTCAAATGTTCCCAGATGTTTACGACATGTAACTTCTCAGTGGTTTTGAAACATTTAAAAAAGCAAGACCTTCTACAAACTGCATTTGTGTTTGATGCATATTAAATGAGGTCAGGTAATTAAATTCAAAAAAAGAATTTATAAATATTTCAGATAAGAAAATTTAAATACAAAAGCAGAGTTTGTATTAATTAAACTGAATATCAATTTAAACTGGCCATAATGTATCTACATGGTTTAATTTAATTTAAAATACTTTTTAAACAATCAAATCTCTCTAGCCATTCATCAAAACACCTATCTATTCAACTCTTTAAAAAATATTCTTGGTTAAGAAACCACCTATGCTTTTTCATAACAATCCTTATTCTGTCCTGTAGGTGGAAATGAAGCAAAATCATATTCCAGACTAGAAAACAGGATAAGAAGGAAAAAACTTTAAAAAACCTGATAACTTCAGACACTTCAACTCATTCTTCACTGCGTTTCTCAAAATACATGATCTGGTTTTAAAGTCTTTGAACGAAATGTAAACACTAGAAAACTCATTGTTGAAATATGTGAAGAATAAAGAACGCTGCACTAATATAGTGCATAATGATGCTGTGTCAAACTTGTCATTTACAGTAAATGTCACATTTTCCTCAGGATTGTCATGCCTTTTTTCTTTTTTTACTAATTCCTTTTGATGTCTGTAGATTCTCTCTTTTTTTTTTTTTTTCATTCCCATTGCACAACAGGAAGAGATGTATTTTCTGGTCTCTTCAGAAAAGTTTCACAAGATCTAAGTCTTTGACTCCATTTGTTTTAATAAAGAGGTGGCAAAATTTTAAGCTTGCGATACTTCTGCCTGGTATATTACAGATCAGGAGATTCCTCAAAAAACTGAGAAGTCGGAGAGTTCCAAAAAAGAAAGCAGTTAAGGCAGTCGATGTCTACATTTGGATTCTTTTTATGTTACATATCAATGTCTCCATCATAGGCTAAGGTTAGAGGTTTCTGCTGCGGAGGAGTGCTTTGATGCTGCTTTGTTTTTTTGCTGCAAGAAAAAATAGAAAGATTTCAGGAGACAAAAATATAAGCTGTAATAAGCTCGGAAACATCATCAAAAATCAAATTTCAACAAAAAAATCAACTTCCTACATTGACAATTTCATTTTGCAGCTAGGTAACACTGCAGTACAGTGACAACTTCCAAGAAAAAACACACGGATCTGCTTGAATCCTCTTACGTGTGTGGTGCGGACACACAGCCTGCTGAAAATGGGCAGCCAACTGTGCTCTTCTCCTGGAGGGGAAATAAAGCACATTTGTCTCCCATGTCTTCTCGCAGCTGACAAAAGAAAGAACACCTCGCAGAAAAATTGAAACATGAACTGTCTAGGAGTGGGATATTCTCATTTTTTCTTTGGCACGGTATTGGAGCAACAATAATTATTATTGAGAAACACACTTCCTCACCAGCCTTCAAGTGATGGAGAACTATTTAATGTTATTTAAAAAATCCTCCGTATGCTCTACTGTGAAGCCGCAGAGATATGGCAGCTACACGGCTTGGAAAATACGGAAGCTGCAACTCCTAAGCGGCATCCAAATGCTGTTATTTCAGCTTTTAATTTGAGACAGAGACTGAGAGGGAATAAAGGGATTTTGAATGAAAGCGCCAATGATGCTGTCAAGTCACGGTTGTGACTCTCCGGTTGCCTGCCCTGATGTGACAGGGCTTGGGGCAGCTGCACCACTAACGTTCGTAAAGCCCCAGCCAGCTCCATGGTCCTCAGGGTGGGCTGTGGGTGATGCAGGACACATGGACACGGGCCACTGCTCCCTTCGTATCCTCCAAAACGTGTCAATGGCAGTGTCCTTCCCAATATTCCAACCAGAGAGTGCAACACTAGTCTGCCCAGGGCGACTGCTGCTCTGGAGGAGGGCAGACATCTCCCCCACCAGTAAAGCCCACCACCAGCACTGCACTGGTGGAGACCAGTGCTTCGGTACACCCGGTACTCTACTTCTAACGGTGGCCGGTAACAGCAGCTTTAGACACAGGATGTGTTTCCACCTGATGTATTCACTGCAAAAACCTATTTAGGGATTTCCTGAGCTGGAGAGTACATCCAGAAAACCACAATTAACACCAAGAGACCCAATCTCCCGTGAACTGTTTGCCACCTTTGAATCCATTTATCTTCCTGGCATGCACAGTCCCCAGCAGCAGTAATCTCACAAGGTAATAATGCACTGTGTGAAAAATAAAATCTTTTGTTTATTTTAAACGATCATTTCATCAGATGCCTCCTACTTCTTATATTGTGGGAAATAAAAATTCCCTAGCGCCCTTTTCTACTCCATTCATGATTTCATAGATCTCTATTGTATTCCCACGTCAAACATCATTTTCCAACTGAATGCCCCTATTCTATTTAGTCCTTCCTTGAGCGGAAGCCAGCGCCTCGATCCAATCAGCCTCCTTGCCTTTTTTCAGTTTTACTTTATCTTTTTATTTTTTTTTTTAAAAAAGAATACAATAAAAAGCCCTTTCTAATCCCAGCAGAAGTCTGAATAAATACAAGGGCCTATTGATAACCAAAAATAATTCTTTCCCTGCATGGCTACCATACTTCTTCATGATTATGCTGGATAGCGTTTACAATTTGGAGAGTTTTAAATTACTCTGAGGTAGGGGCCAAATGAAGGCAGTTAAATAATCCAAGCTCCATCCTTTCCTAAATTCTTGAGGATTAAATCTCTGCAACACAGAATGTTGTGATATATTTTGGATTGTTTAAATAACAGTAAAATATCTTTTGTTGAAGGACAAACACATGCCACACTCACCACATCAGGTAGGATGTAAAAACCAGGAGAACTATGATGAGGAACCCACCAGCTGATACTCCATATACCCACATCTTCAGTTTGCCATCTGTTGGAAGATGAAGAGAAAGGACAGGGGGAGAAAAGGAGGGAATGAAAAACTTTAGAATAAAGTACACAAATTGTTAAGAGACGAAGTAAAGAGAAAGCACACAATCAAATGGGAAACACAGCAAGGACTGGCTGGGAATAATTCATAAACCCCATGGTTTCGATAAAAAAAAAAGATTCCTGTAAAAACCAATCGTTTTGAGGACAAACTCTTAACTTTGGTGAGGAGCGTAGGTTTTCCTCAATGAAAGCTGAAAATGAACTCTTCATCTCAGTTTTCCAAAGCGGCATTATTTCCTAATCTCCCCTCTGACTGAGCTCGTGCAGTTCATTACGGGCAGCCCAGGCTTATGGTGCCGCACAAGAATCCCAACCCGGCCAGGCTGCTGCCCATGGAAAGGAGCAGGGGCACGAGATAATTGCAGTACATTCGCTCAGGAGCCCCAGTGGCTGCTCTGGCAAAGGCACTTCAATGTTGAGCTGACCCAGATAGAAATGCAGGTAACACCTGATACGTTTAGTCTAAAGAAAAGAGGGCTGAGAAAGGACGGGATTGTTCTCTGCAAATACCCGGGGGTCAACTGGGGCAAACACCAGTGAGCGCAAGTGAAAAAGCTACTTAGAGCTGAAAAATGCTTGGGCAGCAAATGGGAATAAATTCAGCTTAGAATAAAAACAAGAATATGCTTTGTAATAGTAAGAGGGATAAAGTTGTGCAAGACCTCTCCAGCTGGGCCACAGGAGCAGGACACACAACGGGCTTTAAGACAAGGTAAGGCTCTCGATAAGGCTGGTTGGGGTCCAACGCCAGGGACCCACTCTGTGACCCTTGCACATGTGAGCCTGAGTGTGTTGAAACATTGCCTTCTGATAGAAAGTCTAAAAACATGTTATTTGGACAGGTTCTTAATTACAAGCTTTGCATTAATAACAATAATTTTTAAAGATCGATATTTCTGTTTCTTGCTCCATTCTGGAACTACTGGATAGAGTCCAGCGGAAGGCTACAAAGACGATTGAAGGGACTGGAGCATCTCTCTTCTGAGGAAAGGCTGAGAGACCTGGGGCTGTTTAGCCTGGAGAAGAGAAGGCTGAGAAGGGATCTCATCAATACTTAGCAATATCTAAAGGGCGGGTGTCAAGAGGATGGGGCCAGACTCTTTTCCGTGGTGCGCAGCGACAGGACAAGGAGCAATGGGCACAAACCAGAACAGTGGAAATTCCATCTCAACATGAGGAAAAAATTCTTTACTTTGGGGGTGGCAGAGCACTGGCACAGGCTGCCCAGAGAGGTGGTGGAGTCTCGTTCTCTGGAAATAGTCAAAACCCACCCGGATGCATTCCTGTGCAACCTGCTGTAGGTGACCCTGCTTTGGCAGGGGGGTTGGACTAGATGAGCTCTGAAGGTCCCTTCCAACCCCCACCACTCTGTGATTCTGTGATTCTGGCTGTATGGCTCTACTTGTGGGGAGAAGTGATGGTATTTTTGCCACGCAGAGACAGCCTGAGCTGACTCGTATCAAAAGGGCTGTTAATACATACCGGGGGCGGGAATACAAACCTGCACCGTGGCCACAGACATGGTTTGACAGAGGCCATTTCAAACTCAGTCATGCGAGTGGGGAGTCACTTCACGGGACAATCACTGAGCCTATTTTACATTTTAAGTTTGAATGATGAATTTTTTTCAAAGGGAAACCTATTTAATCAGATCCCATTCTTTCTGTTTTTTTTTCTTTGAAGCTTTGCAGAAAGGGTGAGTACCTCTCACAGATTTTCTCTTCTCCTCGAAACACTTACCGCCTATCTCCCATGCGAGAAGAGCTCCCTTCATCAGATTTGGGATTGTTTTGTTTTTTTCTAAAGCCTGGGTATGAAATTTGCTGCTCTCTCAACTGGAGATGGCCAGGAAACATTTAGCAGTCCTGCAAAGGGACTGTCACAGCAACACAAAGGCATCCCACCATGTCTGCTATGAAGGCAGCTATGCTCTCCATCCCCAACGTAAAGGCATTGGACCATGCCATCCTACAATTTAAACAATGCTATTTAAATTGCCTCTCAACTTGAAAAAAGTTTCTGTACCTGAACTCTGGCCTCCCAGAGTGTGGTAAAGAAAGGAAATGCACGAACTGATTTGAAATCAGTTCTGTGCACTCCTGCAGAGCATTTAAAAGAACAAAAACATCAGCCTTATTAAAGTGATATAAAGTTTGTGTTCCAAATTGCAAACAGGAAAGGAAATCACAAATAAACTTGAGAAAGGCATGTATACTTTTACTGACAGATATAAGTCCTTAGACGTACACAAATGTCAAGGACTATAGTACCGAAGGGTGGTAAATGCCATCCATACAAGGAGCATTCACCATGGGCCTGCTAGCAAGAGAGTAACTGGTAGGTAACAGCGGTTTCCTGGCTCAGCTAGCAGTAATTATTGCAAACCCCCAGACTAGTAAGCCTGAGAGCCTGTTTAAGGGGAGTAATTACATGTTTTGTCAAGAAGTTAGTCAAAGGGAAGTGATTTGAAGAGGACCAGCCTTGAGCTGGGGTCTGAAGGGCACATACAGACTGAAGAGTTACCTGCAGGATGCCATGGGGTTGGTGATACATTTAGCACACATGGAGCACGCTTATTCCTTTCCCATATATTGTTTCTATAACATTTCTGCCCTAAAATTAAATAACACCATGTTCTGTAAAAGCTCTTTAGTCCTTATTTCTGTCTTGTAGTCCCTTGGGGAGAACTGGCTCACAGATGCTGCACTGAGGTCAAGCCCACCAGAAGCTTTCAGGGCTGCAGCCTTGAATGCCGATTTAAAAAAGAGAGGATTGCAGCATCCACCTACACCTCTCTCCCTTTTTCTAACCCCGTAAAGGTACCAGCTGAAGAGATGACACCTAAGTAAGACAGCCTACAGAGGGCCACGGATGCTGAAAAAAGGCAATTAACCCTAAACCTGTGACTCAAACTGCTGGTGAAGTGCGTGGGCTTCTGGATGATGGGTTTGATCGAAAATGAGCCAACTTGAAAAGGCTTCGGACCGAGCTCTATTAGCCTGGAGACTGTCAACGCAAAGGTTAACTACTGTATGCAAATCAAATATGTAAATGTAACATTCAAAGTGTGATCACATATATCAGACAGAATTATGGCTCCCTGAGTCCCGTAACAGAAGCTTTCACTACGTGTTTTCTAAAGTCTCGTGTTCATTACAAACTAATAGGAAACAAATGCAATGTCAGGTAACGGGAGAGGGGGAAGGCTGCACCGCCAGAATATGGGGAGAACTAATGCATTTCAGTAAAACTTGACAGGTCTGACACCTTCATCTCCCATTTTAAAGTCCTATTTGCATTTCAGAAGTCTATTTTGACTAAATTAATCTTGCAAAATTACAGTCAACATGGTAATCAGCTATTACAGCTACGGCACCAGTCCTGTGGACCAGTCCAGGCACATCCAGTACACGGTTCCAACTGGGAAGCACTTTATGGTGTGGAAGTCAAAGATCCATTTGGGATGCACTGCTTGGGCACAGCAGCTTCCCTGCTTTTGGTGTGTTTTTATTTTTAACGTCTTAACTTCAACACTTATAACTTTAAACTCTATACTTTCTACCCTGATTTTTTTTCATATACTTTTGAAATATTGCAAGAAACAACCAATGTTTTCTTTAATGAAATCTTAAGTACTTTCTGCCCTGAATCTTCTGAAGTGCTAGTGATCAATATCTTTCCTGCTCAAAATATATTACTTCGAGAAACATCAACAGATAATAGTTCTAAGCATCCCCCCAAATCACATATGAGTATACTTTTGCAAAATATTATTGCTTCGTTCTGTCTTTGCTATCTCTCAACATAAGAGATTGTGATTACTCTGTATAGGCACAAAGGAATGAAAGGTGGCATGTGAGTTAGAAACTGGGAGGCTGCTCTGCAGCTCCCAGACGCAACCTCTGATGTTATGATCTACAAAGCTTGTACCTTTCTTCTACAGAAATGTTGTAAAGACAATTTATTCCATTCATATTTAAGTTTTTCACCTGGATTAAAAGGTTGAATAGACCATCCTTTGAAAATGTCATGCATTTTTGAGTTGACAGGTTTATTTTTTCCAGCAATGGTCTTAACATCAGCTTTCTTATCTTCTAAACCTGGTACCTTCATGCAGTAATCCAGGAAACCATTTGATCTCATTATTTCTGTATATCCTCGCTCACAACCGCAGACTCCTCTCTAGGTGATAAAAGGGAATTCAGTATTAAACCAAACAGCATCCTCTCACGGAACAGTGCAAATTGTAGGCAAAGTATGAAGATACTGCAAGGTATATCCTGCACATGCAACTTCACCACCACCAAACCAACCAAGCCAGGAACCGGTGCCCGCAAACCCCTTTCAGTTCAAAAAGTCAAAATATATTTGGGGAATTGGCTGAAAAAGAGTCCGTGTTACAGAGAAGCCCAACATGGCAACATTGTCATCCTAACAGGCTTAACCACAGGCATTTGTGGCTTGATCCAAACTCCTCTGGTTAATAACCATTTTCCCACTGACCCTGCCGGGAATTAGAAGAGCCGAACAAGAAACAATCTTGCTTCAGACCCAAACCCTCCCCACATAGTTCCACTCCGGTATTTCACAGGGCTATCTGAAATTAAGTTTTCTCTCTTACGGCCAAATATCTGCTGCCCTAGATCAGTCTAAACAGTTTCTTCAAGGGGTTTCTTAAAAGTCTGTGATTCACTAAATATATTCTCCATTTTCTTGATATCTACATTAAACCAGCTTTTTTTAGCTTGCTCTTCTTTGCTAATTATCTTATAATTAGCCTGTCTGAGGGTCTGATATCCTTGGTTACGATCCAAACAGGCAATTCATTTATTCTCTGTGATAAGAATTTAACTCTTGACATCAATTTTACAGCCACAACATCCCCCACTTGTTAACAAACGTGATCTTGAGCTTTTCTGGACAAAAGGTGAAGTCTCAAGAGTTTTTATATCTAATAAATTCATGCTTACCTATCATTTTTATGTTCCCGTAGGCTCCGAACATTCTCACGACCACTCTTGTGGCCATGTTCAGTTGCCCACAAGCTGGTTTCCAATGGTAATTCCTCCCATCAGATACCCAGCTGAAGCTGAGCACTGTGGAGGCGATTTTGAAAATAAAAATATCTAAACCTCAACTGCCCCAGCCACTTTAAGGGCTCTGGCTTTTATAGTCCATCACAGTACTGACACAGATAGGGAAGGCGTTTTGGAAAGCTCTTACTCTGCAGTTCAGTCCTGCAGGAAGGGACATTTGTAACCTTTGGGCTCGTGTTTGCTCAGAGGCAAAGAAGTGGCAGTGGCTCAAAAATGTAGAAAGTGTTGCAGATGCTCAACAATTCAGCAAAAAAGGTCACTTCCAGGTGTTGTTTTAGAAGGCAGTAAGGGGATGGTGGGATCACGCTGCTACAGCTTCCCTACGCTCACAGGGGCTTTCTGCATCTGTGAAAGAGCAGGAGAGGATACTCTTTTATCTCCTCTCTTACAGAAGTTTCCAGTCCATTTTCTACGGGACAGTACAATAGCATTCAATGAAAATTAAACCAAGAGGTTCCAAAATCCCTCCATGGAACAAAACCAAAATTGTAACACCACATAAATACTCCATCACTCCTTTGTACAGGTTTATGACGGTTTCCTTTCAGACTGAAATTCCCACAGCTTCCTCGAGGTGGTACCATGGACACACTAAACTATTTTCTAGGTCCTGGAATGCATTTAAGATACAGAAGCTAATTGAATAGATTTTGCGGCGTTAATTTCTCAACGATATTCTGCAGCGAGCAATTACCTGTGTGCAGTAGGAGAACGGCTTTCTGCACGGCGGGCTGCAGAGCCGAACTTCTGCAGGTTTCGTCCGAAGAGCACACCCTCCTGTAAAAGAAAATACTGAGTGCCTTCAAGGGCATGTTTTAAAATGTTTTTGACTCAGAACGCTATAGTGTAAGAAATGCTTGCTTGCTTATTTTATATAGTTAAATACTAGTCTACTGAGCACATTAGCATAATATCTGTAGGCACTGCATTAATTAATTTGCCTTAACAAGGCAGGGAATTATTATCATACCCATCTTGTTAATGGAGAACAGAGATATACAGATTTAAGCAATTTGCCATAGGCCACATAGGAAGTTGGGGACAGAATCAGGAACTAGATGCACATCTTCTGTGTCCTCATTAATGTCTTATCTACATAAGAGGACACAATCCACATAACGCCTTTGCCCGTTCTCACTTGGAGAAGTCTGTGCTTCTATAGGAATAAAAACATGTTAATGAGTTCTTAACTACTCGTCAACCTTTGCACATAAAACTTTTGTTATTATCTCAACTAGTCACTATAAATAGAACAAGATAAGAATATCTGCATTTTCATTTCTACTCTCTGCTCATTCACCCTGTGCATACTGAGAGAGATCCTACGGATGTGCGAGCCCTACTGCCTTTGCCAATATCTCGTGGAGCTTCAAAGTGCTGACCATGAATTTCCGTTTTCACCCTGCGCAGGCAGAATTTGTAGGTCACAGCAGCAGGAGGAATCTTCACGTTG
>NW_009646598.1:25151-27538 GCF_000708025.1 Charadrius vociferus
CAGGAATCTCAGTGTGAGCGGTTTGAGATTCCTGTGTGTTGAACAGAAGAAGAAGTACAGAAGCTGGGCTCTCTACCATGCGTGTGATGCTCTCCACAGTCACAGGACGGTTGCACTAATGGCTGTGCAAGCCAGCCCAGGGAGCCCTTTCAGTACATGTACACCTGTCTCTTGCCATGACCAACCCAACAGTAGAGGTAACTCACCCAAATACACTTATGTAATGACATGTGTGATGTTGACCTGACAGCAAGGCTGGTAAGCTCCCATCTGCCTTTCCTACACTCAAATCTGAAGTGAACCTCTGGAGGAGTTAGGAAGGATGCCCAGCTGCCCCCTGAGCAACTGATGCACAAGAAGAAAAACCTGGGTGGAGACTTTTCATTCATAGGTGTGCATGGCAACTTTTTGGGTATACCTGTGACATTTATTCCGTCTGACCGCTGACACCACACTGTGCGTACATTGTCTCGCCAAAGGCTGGTTTTCCAGAGGTAGTCGTAACACTTCCCTCCTGCAATACCAATACCAGTTAGTCTTCACCTTGCAACAAACACAGAATAAACTCTTGAAGGGGAGGAAGCAGCGCTGTGGCCATGCTACCTGAGCAAGGCCGCGTTTCCATCGCTTGTCCGGAGCAGCTCTCCTGGTTCTCAGGGGACTGAACAATAAATGCCCTGGAGCGAGACTGGCGACCCGTTGTCTCGAAGCTCCTGCCATTGATGCAGGTGAGCTCGCAGGAACTCCACTCTGACCACTCTGTCAGGTGGCAGTCACCTGCACGTTGAAAGAATAAATCAGAGGTTTTCAAAAGGAATCAGCCTTAAAGGATAATGGCAATCTAAGCGTGCAACAGCTTTAATAGTGAAATACTCCCAGTGGGATGAATTACTCAGATTTTCTGCTTAATGGGGAATCTCATTTTCAAAAAAAAAAACCAAACAAAAAAACCCCCAGCCTTTTTCAGGTGATCTAGAAACAGCAGACTGAGCATTTACTTGATCTGCTGAAGTACAAGTTCTTACTACGACGGCTGAGAGTACACAGAGCTATGGAAGCATGTCCATCTCAGACAGCTCTCGTAGGGAGAAAGGCACCAGGACTTTCCGAAGTCTTTACCTGGGCAAGGCACAGAGCACGGTAACTGCAGCACACTCTCTTTTGACGGTAGCTCCCCACATAATGCGTTTTCTACTGGTTTGGATGTAGCAGAAACAGATGCATCGTGCACTACACACGTGAGGTTGCGGACTTGCAGTCCATCTCCACACTGCCCACCCTACGAAATGACAGGAGACACACATCACTGACATTAGCAGCCGGCAGAAAAAATATGGTTGATTCCACCTAAAAAGACTTCAAAGATACAAATTTGGTCTTTGGACTGCAATATTATCCCCAGTTATGGGAAGATGGATGGAGATGTCCTCGGTACACATCTCTGCAGAAGCTCAGAGGCAGGGGCAGAGCCACACAGAAAAGTGTGTCCGCATCAGAGCAGGACAAGAGGCAGGTACCATAAAAGCTGAATACTGTCTTTGGGGTTGGGTTGGCCCTTCATGCCTTTAACTAGAGCTAGTGAATTTCCTGATTCTTAAGAAGTGCCCAGTTACATGAAAACAGAAATTTTTGGCTTCTCTGAAGAGGCCAAGAGCAGAGCCTGCCCATAAAGAATGGATTTTTCCATGCACCTCCTTTGGCAACACAGCCCAATAGGACCACTTAAGGTGGTTTGCAGTGGTTTAAACTCTGCAACAGCAAAAATCCTCCAGCCCACTTAATTAGACTGCAAGGGTGATTGTGCACTAGGCTGTGTAATTTCTTAAAGGGAGCTACTGGTTCTGAAGTAGACAGAGATCACCAACTCGTGTCACACACTCTACCGAAACATCATCTGAAGTCAGGCACAGCCTGTGAGCACTGAACCCCACTTGAAGAAGCAATAGGAGGCTCCACACTCATCAGCTCGGTTCTGAAATACTCAGCCGTACACCAAACTATTTGCTGAAGACGACTTCCATTATGGGAAAATCAGTATTGTTTGGCTAAAGCGATGACCGAGGGCTGAGGATGCTGTAAGACCTGAAGCACGGAGGCTATTTCTGGAGGCTGGAATTGTTTCATTCTCATCTGAAAAACAGAGCTGCAATGATGTTTGAGGCGCACACCTTAAACCAGCGGGATGCGTTATGAATGGGTGCCTGAAGCCTTGCGAAAATGGCACTTTACAAAATTCAGTAAATAAAACTCAAGAAGAAGGATGAAACATTGGTTTTATATAACCAAGGGAAGTGCTCCTTTGGATCACTTGGCAGTGAATTCTTTAAAAATAATGGACTTCATCTGCAGAACAGAATGGCTCCTACCAAGTGCATTCATTCAAAAGT
>NW_009646598.1:27585-28899 GCF_000708025.1 Charadrius vociferus
TCATCCTCTCCATCCCTTCCATTGCTGACCCACAATGAAATGGAAACGAGAGCATAACTAGCTGGATATAGAGCAGCTGCTAATCAAAAGTGTCTGAGAGAAGTATTAGTGTAGATTTACTACATGCAGCCAGATTTCAAGTTTTTAACACCATGTTTCATTTTAGTCAGTACGTAAGTTACTGTTCTAAATTACCGTTTCACCACGGAAACTTCTATTGCAGTCTGAGATTAATGGCGTGTGAATAACTCACGCAGCTGTCAGTTGGGTTAGAGCTCTTAGAAATGGCTGGTGGAAACAGGAGATGACACGGAGAAAATTCTTGGGGGAAATGGGCACTAATCAAACTGCAGTGTATTTCTACCTCCAAGTGGCTCAAGGAATGGCTAAAGTTTAGTGGAAAGGACAAAAAAGAGTTTTTAAAAAGTTATTTATTCTTGTCTAAACGACATATAGGGATTTATATACATATCAATATATAAATAGTTATATAAATATTGAGATATACATATAAGTAATGGGTGAAAACATTTTTGTGGTACAGCAGTGTCCACTATAAAAGTCCACATACAACATTTTTCATTCTTCTACCATGCAATATTGGAAATACATTCATATTTCCCAATGTCTAGAATAAAAAATACATAGAAGCAGTGGACTCTCAAACAATCCCGAAGACAAAGGTTCACTTTTTAACAGTGGCGTCCATTTGCTTGCTTTCTTTCAAGACCAGCTATGTGTTTTTACAATCAATCGAACATACTTAAAAGATAAAATGTCATTCTGTCATTTGTATAGAGAGATGTTTTTTGGTATATTTGGTAGGACCATAAGCAATGCAGGAGCACTGCATTAACTTCCTTATCACAGCATCACAGAATCACAGAATCACAGAATTTTCAGAGTTGGAAGGGACCTCTAGAGATCATCTAGTCCAACTCCCCTGCTAAAGCAGGATTGCCCAGAGCACATTACTCAGGACTGCATCTAGGCGGGTTTTGAAAATCTCCAGAGAAGGGGACTCCACAACCCCCCTGGGCAGCCTGTGCCACTGCTCTGTCACCCAAACTGTAAAGAAGCTTTTTCGTGTGGTGGAACGGAACTTCCTATGTTCCAACTTGCACCCATTGCCCCTCGTCCTGTCACTGGGAACCACCGAGAAGAGTCTGGCTCCATCCTCCTTCAACCCACCCTTTAGATATTTGTAAGTAGTAATAAGGTCTCCCCTCAGCCTTCTTTTCTCCAGGCTAAAGAGTCCCAGCTCTCTCAGCCTTTCTTCATAAGGGAGATGCTCCAATCCCTCAACCATCTTGG
>NW_009646598.1:31598-96987 GCF_000708025.1 Charadrius vociferus
GAAATATCAGTAGTGGGTAGTAATCTGATGTCTGAACCAGGGAAGGGAGTTTTCTCCGTATGTCCTTAATTCTGGCCCCAGGGAGGCAGATGACTTCCCTGTGGGATGGGTCAGGTCTGCAAATAGGGCCCTCTGTTCCCTTCAGAAGGGAGTCACCTACTACAATTACCTTCCTTCCTTTCTTGGTTGAGGAAGTCCTAAGGTGTGGGGGTGAGTGACTAGCCCTGGGTGACTCACTGGTTGGATCATGCTCTCCATCCTCAGTCCTCGATTTCCAAAGCCCCATACCTATTATGCAAAGGCAACTGGGATGGTGAGGGGGGCCCTGAGGGGCTGTGCTTGCCTCTCCAAGGAGGGATCTGACTCCACTCCCCCTTATCCCTCGAGTCCCCTCCTTCTGCCTGGTGACTGGAGGGCAGGTGATCATTCATTTCTGATAGGGCCTCTTCCTGCTGCCTTTGCCTCAGGGTATGGCTCCACCAATCTATTTTGTTTTCACAGTCTCTAATACTTCTTAACCTTTCCACCTCTTCCCTCAGTTCAACCACCTGCCTGAGCAGATCATTTCCTTGATCACAGCGTACACAGGCAGTGTCTCTGGCTCCCTGTGAGAGCAGTGCCAGGCTCAGGCATTCATTACAACCCAAGACCTGCACGGCCACGTGCTTACGTGGGAGCTCAGTCTGAATTCCCATATTCTTTCTTACAGCGGCTTTTGACCGTTTTGCAGCCATGTTCTTATCTTGTTCTTATCATCTTCAAAATTATTCATGTCCCCAAAATTATACATTTGAAGGTCTAATTAATAGGTGTGGAATCAGGGGAAGTTTGCTGCTGTAATGGCACACTGAGGATGCTGCTAATCAGAGGAGAACTGCCAAGGAGATGATCATATATTCAAAACTCGGGGGATCAAATCTGTATTGTAAATGCTTTTCCTTGGAAGATGTGATCACCTACAGTCTGCCTAGATCTGGGATTTGCCTCTTGAGTCACAAGCTCCTGGCAGGAAATACGCAGGGATTTGACTTCCAGAAGGGATTCCCTCCATTTGGCTGCAAAAATTTCTATGCTGACCCTATGGAGGATGCAGAACCCACCCTCGGTCCCCTAAATACAGCCCGGGGGTATGGGTCCCTCCAGGAGTGCCTGCCCAGAGCCTCTGCCTCTCACTCCCCCTCACCGCAACTCTAAAATACCCATAAAATAAGGAGAAGGTTTACACCAGGACTGCGTTTTGACAGCCAAGTATCTTTTCAATTGACCAACACACTAACATAAGGCAGCATCTGCACAAACCATCTCTCACATCACCCGCTGATGCTTTCCACATATAACACACTAATAAGACAAGAGATAACAGCCCTAATGAGACGCTTTGCCCAGACGTGCCTTTAAGAAAAGTTTTCCCTTTTCAGCTTTTACTGGGGTTCGTGTGTGTTCACAATTATTTTAGGTAAAGAGTTGATTGGGCAATGCTTTCACAGGTTGATGAGCATTTAGTCAGGTAAAAGTTTTCTTTAATGAGGAAGCATTGCGTGATCACATTTAAGGGACTGCTTTTAAAACACTTTAGCAGGGAAGGTGTCTTGGCCTTCTTATGAATATTAGGCAGCTAGTGCTTGATAATGTCTAGCTACTTCACTTACGTTCCTTTAATGGAAAAATTATGAACAGTGTCAGTCACTGCTAATTATTTTTTTTTATTATTAATCAGGGTAAACCACTTAAAGTCCAGTAGGAAAATGATTACTGTAATGTAACCCTTTCAGATTAGGTGTATTGACTATTTCCCAAGCTCTGCATCCCTCTGAACGCAGCAGAAATGCCCCACGCCCACCGGAGGTGTGCCTGTGACACGTGTAATTACCTGGAGAGCAATGCACTGATTTTCGTACTGTGAAACTCAGCAATACAGAACACTTAGCGGGCTCTATTCCTAAACATGCAGACAACCTCCAATTATTCACATGAAGTCAATTTAGCATAAAATAGTCCTTCTACAATTAAGAAACACAGTCTTAGTTATCTCATAATACAAGGAAGAAATATTTTAGACTTATAATTAATTGTCCTGCTTATATTATTACAGGGAGACACTTCCACAATACGCATTTTGGCCTTACCATAAGATGCATTTACCTTATTTAACAAAGCATCCCTGAAAACAGGATTTCTGAAAGCTTTCTTTAGAAAGTAAGCTTAAGCTTCTTTTCCAGTAAAGCACAGGAATAAATCACCCTGTATTTATGAACTACATTTAATTCCTAAGCACCTCATTAAAGAGAACTGAACATGAATAAAATGGCTCCTCTCCAAAACAAAGCAAAGGGCAGAGAAACTACATCACAGTAATTTAAGGAGGGAAGCAGGCTCTATCTCACTGAAAGCACAGGATGATATCTGGGTTAGGAAAGGCTGTGATTACTTGCTCTGAGCTGAAATTTAGCCAGGTTCTGGATGTGCACGCTTTTAATCTGCACGATGTATTATTTATCTGGAGTACGCCAGGGCGTTAATTCAGCTTCCCTACTAATTCTTTTATCAGCTCTGTTAGCTCCTACGGTTGAAGGTCTCTTCCCTAATGTTTAACAGAATTTGCTTACGTTAGCTGGACAAAATATCAGCTGATGCTATCATTTTGTTGTATTTATGTTGTACATAAATAAATACTGAGTGCAGTACATATAAGGACCATACTCACATCCCCAGTTACAATGAGCTGTTCATTATATAAAACATAAATATATTTGTTTCTCTGATCTTGGACTGTTCAAAGACTGTCATGTTCCAGATTTAATTTATGAAAACCTGGGAAAATCCTGGGTATCTATTCTGCCACCCATATTATTCGCTACATGTCCATCTACCGCATCCAGAAACCAGATAGGTATTCACGGCATTCGCAGCATGGTAGAGAGCAGAGCAGAAAACACAAGGGATGTGTCTTTACGTGCATTATTGGCTTCTGTCTCCTACATGGTATAATGTGGAGAAGCAGCCACAGATCTGTGCACAGGTCCTGTCCCCTGGGACCACACAGGGCTCTCTTCCACCCCAACCACACTTCTCCCGCTACCACCTCAGCACAGATGGCTTTAAGCAACCCGAGTGGACTCCACTCTGCCCGAGAAACCTCACTGCAAAAGATTCATTTCTGCATAAACTGGGTTACCGACTGGTATGTTTTAATATTGGAAATATGATCTAACAGATAAGAGAAGAAAAAGCATATAGAGGGGAAAAAAAAAGTCAATTCAAGGCTGATGCAAGTCACTGGCAGTGAAAAAGTGATGGCTCCAGTGCCGAGCGTAGGTACAGCACATCACAACTGAATCCAGCCATTTTTACATCATTAAAAAGATAGCCAGGCTAAGGAGAAAGTAGAAACCAGTGCTTCATACAATAACTCACACTATTGTACCAGAGACCTTGTGGGGAAAGACCTGCTATACAGTACTTCAAAAAAAAGGGGGGAAAAAGGAAAGAAAAAAAAGATAAAAAAGGCTAAGCTCTCTTGAAATCTAGTGTATCTACTTTCTTGTTAGAGTTATTTTATATAATTAAATTATAGGTCATGATGACTATGCTCACTCAAGCACATTTACTCTGTAAATCCTCTTTAATACCTCTATAAGCTCCTGTTACTTGAACCAGTATTACTATAAATCGCTGCTGATGGCTGGAAGATGAGGCACAGAGGTTTACCGCTCCTGAACTTTCCCTGCTTCCCTACGGATCTTACCGGCGCCTTCAATAGCCACAGAGACACCTCCGACCTGCGGACGGCAGCCTCAATCAATTCTGCCACGTAATGGTGAGTTTTGTCATTGACCCCGGCCGCGGGGAACCCCAGGAGCCCTCGGGGAGCGCAGGAGGAAGCCATACCTGGAGTGCTTCATACAATAACTCACACTATTGTACCAGAGACCTTGTGGGGAAAGACCTGCTATACAGTACTTCAAAAAAAAGGGGGGAAAAAGGAAAGAAAAAAAAGATAAAAAAGGCTAAGCTCTCTTGAAATCTAGTGTATCTACTTTCTTGTTAGAGTTATTTTATATAATTAAATTATAGGTCATGATGACTATGCTCACTCAAGCACATTTACTCTGTAAATCCTCTTTAATACCTCTATAAGCTCCTGTTACTTGAACCAGTATTACTATAAATCGCTGCTGATGGCTGGAAGATGAGGCACAGAGGTTTACCGCTCCTGAACTTTCCCTGCTTCCCTACGGATCTTACCGGCGCCTTCAATAGCCACAGAGACACCTCCGACCTGCGGACGGCAGCCTCAATCAATTCTGCCACGTAATGGTGAGTTTTGTCATTGACCCCGGCCGCGGGGAACCCCAGGAGCCCTCGGGGAGCGCAGGAGGAAGCCATACCTGGAGTCTGCAGGGGGACCACGGTCCCAGCATCCAGCTGTAGCAGGGCCTCACCGGGCAGCTCCTGTGCTGGGTGAGCTGCTCCGGGCAGGGTCTGCCCTCACCCGCCGCCCGCAGGACCACCGAGCGGCCACGCACCATCTGGCCTAGGCGAGGGGAGAAGACACGAGACAGTGAAGGAGACCCGGAGAAAGAAAGAAAGACAGATTTTGTGATTTATCAGTATTCCACGTTCATTTTCCACTGCTAAAATCGGCTAAAAAAACCAATTAATTAGGAAGACCATTTGGATAATATGGATGCAATTGCTCAGTCAAAGTGATGCGGTCACTGATATTTTCAAACATGGTTTTTAAACACAGTTTTGTGTGTTTTCCAAATATATTATTTGTTTATGCAGCACATTAAAATACTTGACTAAATCCTGATTATTAAATATGACAAGAAAATAATTCCTGTGGCAGCACCATTTCTAAAGTTACGCATTCAATATGTTTCCAGAGATTTTTAACAAATGAAATTTTCTTTTTATGACCAATTATGTGCATCTAATTTGAAAACTGCAAACACTCTAGTGGCTATTACTGTCCATAACTACTTCTGCCATTTCCATTAAAATCCTATTTATTATTGGTGAAAACTTCTTCAGCCGCTGAATGGAAAAAGCAATTACATTACTACTTTTGAAATAATAAAACTGAATATATTCATTAAAGTTACAGGAATTCCATTTCTGTCTCCTTTGCTGTCCATTTACATCCAGGAATGTTTTCACTCAGAATGTTTCAATTAGAATCCCGGCTCCAATTAAAAAGAAAAGTAGGGGGCGGGAGGGGAAAAGTCCTTATGCAACAGGATGCACAAGATTGGGGGCGGGGGGGGGTGAATAAAATTTATGCCCTGACTTTGAATCGGCGTGGAGTTGAGAGGCAGTTAAACAAATAAAAGGTCTGGGTAATAAGGACACACACATGCAACAAGACAGATGCGGGCGGTAATTGCTCACGCACTGAAAAGGGAAGAGAGAACGTGTTGCGGTGGAGCTCTCCCATTTGTACCACGGTCGTTCAGCTGCAATCGCGAGCAGAGGGGAAGGCAGTGTGTGTGGGGGGGAAGCGAACACCCCTGCGAAGCACAGAGGCTGCGATATTCAGCCAGATCCTTCTCCCAGCGATTTATGCACGCGCTTTTTAATTAACAGTACTGCAGCTGGGTTTAAGGTACATCTCTAATAACCGCCATCGTGCCTCTCTACGGAGCAGGGGTTCCAAAAACATTTCAGCAAATAAAAATTTAAAGCAGATGCACCTGAAAGAGCTACTGATGGGTACCTTAGCAAGCTCTCTTACCTTTACAATGCTATTCCTTTGCTCTGACCCATTGCATTCCATTTTTTAAACCCATTTAAACCAATTTTAAAATTTCTTCCTTTTCCAATTCTAATCCCCCGGACCTGGGGAGTTTGTAAGAGAAGTGATGATAAAAGCTCTTATCCACATGACTGTGCATTCAGCCATCACGGAATCAGATACATTAGGAGGTGGAAAAAAAAAAAATCCTACCGGCTGAGAGGAAAGCACAGGTAAGAAACCACTGCGATTCACCGGGAATCAGAGGAAGGGAAGAGAAACCCTCCAGCCCGCTGCCGGCAAAGCCTAGGGCAGCCCTCCCCTCCCCAACAGGCCGAAATTAGCTGTTTCTTCCTCTCCAGTAATGGGCAAAATTTGCCAGATTCTTCTTCATTCTGAACGCTGAGGACTGGTAAGCGATGGAACAGGGTCTTTGGGAAACCGTGGGAAGCCCGTGGCTGTGTGGTTTCGGGGATGCTCTGAGGCAAGGAGCTCTGCCAGGCACGGCAGCTATGGAAAAGGAGATGTAAGCTTAAAAGATCTGATTTCATTAGGAGGGACTTGAGAGCCTGAAGCATTCATCAAGCTATTTTAATTAAAGGAATAATTTCCTTTCCTACACTCTGTTTAACATCTTTCTAGCAAAATGTAAATAGGAAGATCATTGAATAGAACACACGATTTTCCTTTTAAGAGGAATTAATAACCGTTCTGTATTTATTTACATTTTATTTTCCTACAGTTGGTTATCCAAACCATTTAAACTCACTACATTCACAATGGTCAGCAGGTGCTTGACTCATTTAGTCCATCAGTTTCTTTTTCTACTGGGAATAAACCATCAAAGAAAGAAATTTTATTGAAATCTTTCTTTGCACAATCACTACAGTGAGTTTCTTAAAGGTCTGATTTTTTTTGTCTTCACTCCATAAATACTATCTAGGTGTCCGGTTACCACTCAAGTAGCTGAAAAACTGCCCATCTTCACTTTTTAAATACCTTATCTTTTGCTGCCTATGGAGAACAGAATCTCACTCGATCTCAAATTATTTTTCTTCCAGTACAAACTCTGGGAGAGTCAAAGCAATCCTAGTCATTTCTTTAACTTCCCAATGATTTTTCTGTAATTTCCCCCTGAATTGGACACATCTCTGTTTCCTCTGCTCTGCAGTGTTAAAGGATATGAAAATTAAGACAGAAAGTGTGCTGAAAGTTGAAAATAAGTATTTCTTCATATCCTCAAATCTGTCATTATCTTTGAAGGGCGGAAAAAAGAGGCTACTCTTGTTAATGCTGGTCACTTAAAATCATTGTTTTCATCATTGGCTAAAATGTCATCTCAGAAACATAGAATCGTATTTTCTAATCAGAAGAACAAGATTTTTTACCCCCGAAAAATCTTGCCATTCCTTCCATTTTATCCCCACAAAGTGATGTGTCGTGGCTGAAACCAAGATGATTAAAATTCCTGCTAGAGTTCATCCCGGTCAAAATTACCGACACGTCATTATCTGTTTGATGAGCATGAGCAGAACATACAAAACACACCCTATCAAGCAACTGCAAGACCAGAGCGGGGATCAAGTTAGTTAAATACGGCCCTGGAGGTCAGGTAAGGTCAAGTCACAGTCACACGGGACTGGTGATAAACTGGGCTTTTCACCTACTTCCCACTGCCAATCCCACCAGCAGGCACTGGGGCATCCCCAGCTCCGGGAGAGGTTTTGGTGGCCCCTCTTCCAGCAATGCCTCCCACTACCACCAAACCAGAGCTTAACGAGTCTGAGTAGCAAGCGAGAAAAGGTCACGGAAGTTTCTTCTTCATAAGGCGACACCAAAAATGTTTTCCCCAATTGGTGATGAATCAGTGAAAAATGGAATCACCAAACTTTTCAGTCATGCACATCCTTGTCCCCCTCATTTCTGTCCCACAGGTCAGTCTGGTGTTGAGGTGCACGTCTCCACAACCCATGGCGGTCTCTTCTGGGCTCTGAGGACTGAGCAAGGCATGGCGGCGCGTTCGACCCTGGGTAACTCAGGTAAGTCCCATAGTTTATCTGATGAAGTCAGCTTTGTAAGTGACAAAGCATGGGTTTAGGCGTTCTAATACTATTTAGCGCTCCTGTTAGACAACTTGGGAGAAATCATAGGGAATCGGAAAACATTTACATAGGAAACTTCAGCCTCCTCGTGCGTTCATTTGCCTTAACAAAGGAAATACAATTTGCTGGGGATTACCCGTACCAAACACCTTTCCAGTAGCTTTGATTCAGGCCATGGGAGCGTCATCCATTAACGCAGTACTATACATCTTTTCAGAGCAGTACAGCAACTGATGTGAGGAACTCTAATATATAACCCACCGTCAGCCTAAAGCCCTCGCCAGCATCCTGAACAGCTGCTGCCCAGAACTACAGCTGCAACAGGCAAAGATCAGTTACACATCTCCGTAGGCTCAACGCAGGCAGGAAAGAGAGATCTACTTTACTCATCATCATTTATAAAAATCAATATATTCGCCTTTGGCTGCTGTGTACCAGAACCGTATTAGCTGTCAGTGCCACATACACAGCAGCACCACTTCATGTTTAAATGCATTGTTCCATAAAATAAAACCTGAGCAAGAGAAAGGTACCATCCATTAAAATATATCACAGCAAACCGCTACTGGAAGAGATGGACAGAATAAAAATGCTAGCAACAACACTTGAGTTAAGAAACACAGGAAAACGTAAATCCAGCAAGACCAAATTTTGATCTGAATCCTATTTAAATTACGTTTCTCTTTGAAGTCGTTTATGGTACTTCAGCAGACCCTTTGCATGCTCTCCAAGAAAAGCCAGAAAAACAGAATATTATTGTGAGCGGAGCCAGTAATGGTGCGTACAATTGATTTGCTGTGAATTATTCCTGAGAACCTTCCATCTAAGTCCTACATTTTAGCTTTATCAATTAGTGGGCAATTACTTATTTGGCACAGGGAAGCCGAATCAGTGTTTACTACAGCCAATTCCCACACCTCGTTTATTGTCATTCTTTGGTTTTCCCTCTCCAATTTGAGGCTTCGTCCTATTCTCGCAGATGCCTGTGCGAAACTCGGGATGATTTCAAAGGTATTGCAGTCCAAACCTTCGGGTAGGAAACCCTCACTGTATTCATCTGTGAAGTACCACCTGTAGATGAGTACATAATTAATGTCTTCTGTTAACGCCATCATCAAGCAGTATTTATAACCAACTGGAACTCAGTGAAGAAGCTGAAATGATGGTGTTTCTGCTGTTGGAACCATACAAAGGCCACGGCTGCAGGACTGGTGCAAGGTCCCTCCATCAGGGATGTCTGATATCAGTGTAGCTCCACACTTGACAGCTGCTGCAGCAAAACTCAGATCAGGACTGGGGCTGCAGTAAAATAAACCATGCACTTGGAATAACTTGGAAGCAAAGTACTTTTGTTTCATTGATGTTCCTGCTTTGGGATGAGATTCAGAAGATTCTTGGGTCCCTGCAAAGCTATTCAAGTGAAAGAGAAGGACGGAGCAAAACTTGACTTCCTTATGATACAATTTTTAAGACTTTCACAGCTGCTTAGCTGCCGTAGGTTCACAAAACAGTATCTCCAGCTTTTAAATCGTAATCTCTAGCTAGAAGTATCATGGACTTACGATCTTCAAGGACCAGAAGACAACTCATACACTGAGATGAGCTTGGGCTCGACTGTGTGGTTCCAGTAGTCTTAATGAGGTTTGGCACCTCTAGCCAGGAGACTCCTAGGAAGAGCTGAGGTCTGCTTCGGCAGGGCACGGACGTTTCCAGTTTTCCTCTGCAGAAGCCCAGCTCTGATTTAGGACATGAGGTAACTGGTTGCTCCTTCCATGCACTGGGAACCACCAGCTTTTTATCCCATCTTTAGGATTTACATAAACACTTCAGGATCAGGAGCAGAATATGAGACATACCTTTACGCGAGTATGTCCCTTTGCAGACTATGCTATGTAAGAGCATAAGGACAAAAAACCCTTCAGGCATTATATAAGATGAGCTGCTCCTTTAGCATGCTAAAAGCCATACAGAAGTTACTACTTGCTTTTGCACACACAGCTCTGTTTATTTTAGTAAGTGACTGAACACTCAAAAATATAATTTAAGTCCATTCAGCAACAGGAGCATTGACGCTCCAAAATGAATTTTGAAGAAAAAATAAAATTTGGAATTAATAGTATTCCTAGTGTGTTGTTGTTAAAACACTGGCTATGAATTATTCATTTCTGTTAAGAAAGCACTACTTTACAAAAGGGCTAAAAGCTCAGCAAAGAAAGAACACCACTAATCCAAATATTAAGCTTTTTCTGTAACATGCTTTGATCTCCGAAATCCATCTGAAGGAATCACTTTATGGAAGTTAAGAGCTTTTTTCTTTTTGACCTTAAGTGAATTTGATTCAAATATACATTATGGCTCTCAAATCTTAAAGACCATTAGCTGTACATCTAACGCACATCAGAAACCTTGGGAAATAATGTCGCGGGCTGATTGTGAATAAAAGCTTCAATGCATTTCCTCATGTCAATACTCAAAAGGGGTTTTAAATCATATAAACTTAAAAAAAGGTCCTAATCCACTTGGTATGCTGGTGAGC
The DNA here is from genome assembly GCF_000708025.1 of Charadrius vociferus. Classification (NCBI taxonomy): domain Eukaryota; kingdom Metazoa; phylum Chordata; class Aves; order Charadriiformes; family Charadriidae; genus Charadrius; species Charadrius vociferus. The sequence goes on from NW_009646598.1 coordinate 41,974, forward strand.
ACTACTGGCAACAAAAAACCTCGCTGGAGTTACTGGAGTGATGCAAGTATTAAGGGACCTGCAGATGCAAGATGGAGACAGAGGCATATCCGAAATGATGAAAAATAGTCTTAGTGTTTTTCCTTCAATGGGATGTAATTATGTTACTAAAAGTAACTTCATCAGAGGATTTGTACTTAGTTATCTATCCATTTCTTAAGAATTGTGTAACTCTCCCCAGCTCTTCGCTAGCTCTACCTACTCCTCCTGTCTCTGGGGTTAATGTTTCCTATGACTGAATTCTGAGAGTTTGAATTAATTAATAAAATAATCCTCCGGGCAGCTGTCCACTTGGTTTCCTAAATTGCATTTTTCACTTTTGAGTACTTTGAAAACAACCTACTTTGTTCAAAAAACCCAACACCTCAGGACCTCGAGAGTGTCTGAAAACCATCTGGGAAGGGTTCGGTGTGGCTCCGGGCAGTCCCTGCGCTCTCTACTCCTGCTCGGGGGCTGCGTGAGCCCCCCTGGGGCTGGGGATCCCACCGGGGCTGCGGGGCTGAGGAGTGGAGTGGGGAAAGGGGGCAGGAAGGGACTCACCGCCGGTGCCACACGTGTGGGAACACTGCGACCAGGCTGACCACGCCGAGAGCCGGCAGTCCACCGCACACCCCACCACGCACCGACTGCTCGTCTGCACAGGCTTCTCCAGGCCAAGCTGTGAGATGAGAAGGAAACACAGGCGTCAGCCTCCCCGGGGACCCCGGCCACCTCCTGCCGCCGCTGGGCACCAACACGGGAAATTGAAAATCGGCAGCGACTCCCATGGGATGCCAACGTTGTTGCTTACAGGGAGTTTTCCCGAGGGTGCAATTGGTGAAAGCAGTTTCAGTATCTACGAGCCCTTCAGTGTTTGGGTCTTACCCTGAAAGGACAATCCCAAACTTCTTGCAGGGCACAATGTCCCTGGTGGCCAGCTTTGTTGGACCCACGGTGCAGGGTCTATCGCTGTGCCCCATACACACTACTCCAACCCCAAAACCTCCCCTTTGAGTCAAGGAATGATACCACCCACTAACACCCCGGGGATGCTTTTCTTCCCGAAAGCATCCAACTGCTGCGCTCCTAGCTCTGCATGCAATTTCTCCACCATCTATGGATGGTGTCTCGGTGAGGATAAGAAGGCACCGGCTTTCCAGATACAAAAAATGAAGCCCTGGTGGTTTCCCTGCTCCACGAGTCCCATCCTCACCCGCTGGCAGAGCTGCATGCTGACGGTGGCCCCATCGCTGCGCCGGCAGCTCAGGAGGCGCCGCCGTTCTCCGTGCCCGCAGGTGGCATTGGCAACCTGCTGGCACCTGCTCCAGCCTGCAGACACAAAGCAAAGGACGTGGTGCTGTAGGTCATGGCCATCATTCTGTTTCCCCATCTTTTTACTCAACACGTGGGTTAGCTTATCCTAACGCGGCGCTTCCCCATGTCAGGTCATCCCAAACCCAAGAACAACCCACGCGAAAGAAAGTTGCTGTTAAAACTGAGCAAGTCTCGGAGGAGGAACTCCTTCCTTTGCACTCAGATATCCCCGTAATGAAACCGGTACCTCAGAGCACACAGAAAACTGCTAAACACTGATAAAGGGTATCAGTTCAACCCAGTTGGTGCATTTACAAGACCGTATTGTCTGAAGTAAAATTTCATTTTGATAAAGTAGCTGGGGAAGTTTCTGAAGGGTAACTCCAGTTTAACCTTTTTCTTGTCTCAAGGCAAAGCTTCCCATTATTTAAAACCAAGCTCTAATACTCGTGAAATAAAAACAGTGTTCCTAGTAGTTGAAAACTTGTATGTTATTACTTGTCTGAAATTATGATGGTCAGAAGACAACTAAACTAAAATAAGCCTTAAAACACCATTTAAAATAAACAAAAAAGCATAACACAAACAACAAAAAAATCCGTACACCACCAATAAACAGGGAGCATACGAGAAGAAAACCTATTACTTTGTGTCTTCCATCTCTGATAAACATGAATACATAAATGTTCTGCATTGCTGAAATGTGATGATAAAATAGGCATCGTCCCTCTGCCTGTGTGCTTCTAGGGCTTTATTTCTAACAGGCTGAGTTTATATTCAGATATAACATTTCCTCCTGCTTTGTTCTTCCTTCACACTAGCCCCCAAATTCCTCTTAGATCTCCCCTCTCCTCTTTCTCATTTATCCGAGCTGGTCAAAACAAGAGGAATTTTTCCTTTTTTTTTTTTGTTTTTGTTAATTTGTTTGCAACAGATGTAATTGTTTCTAAGGTCTTAAATAATGCATTTTGCTCTGAATACCCCATGCCCACCCATATTTGCCTTCAAACCAGACTTTTGTTGCTATTAGTGGCTTCACCAGATTCACACACATTTTTTTGCAATTAATTCTGTTGATAACCCACCAAAGAGAAGAGATCCCATTTAACCTGTTTTATTTCCAGTGTACCTTCAATGACAACTTAAATTAAAAACTGTGCACTTGTCCACTAACCTGTGGACAAAAAAAAAAAAACAATAAAATGTAGGCATGTAATTAACTTTAGTGAAATCAGTGGTGCCTACACCTCTCTTTTATTGCCAACACTTTAACAAACACTGCCAGCAAACGTAACTAAAAACAACTGGTGAAAGCCTTTAAGGAGCTGAATCTTTTATGCAAAGATATTTGGAAAAGCAGAACATCAATTTTATGCATGTTGTAATAACTGGTGTCACTTCTTGCTAAGAGTATATTGGAAAGTTATACCCACCTGTTAGATTGTACTGATATTGGAAGCAATTTTGGTTAAGAATACATGGCTTCATTTGTGAATCTTCAGGGCAGAGCTTTGCATTGACAGAAGACCTTAGCACTTGTCGAGTTCGGATTTGCATAATATTCGGATCACACACCTACATACAAAAGTGATGGACAGTACAAGAGACCCGAGTAAATCAGACAGACACCGCCCGCCCGGCGTTGTTACATGCACATCCACGGCCATGCCGAGCTACAATATAACCACGCTTCTGTTCTGAAGACACTTGAAAGCACATGAAGAAAAAGAAATGTGGTTCAACGGTAAGAATCCAGTATTACTAAAAGTCGTCTTTTGTCCAGCCTGATTTGGCTATTTTAGGCACTCCTATACTATTTATTTCCATAACATTTTTTAAGGATCCTTGGGGACAATGGGATAAAGACTGTGCCATTTTGCTGTGCTCTCCCCTCCACCTCCTCCCAAGACTTCCAGTAAAATGCCACAGTACTGAATAATGGGACAGGATTTCTGGCACAGTTAATGCGTTTTTAAGTAATAACCAATGTTACAGCAAAGCTTTCATTTCCAGGAAGGACATCTGTAATTGTATATCAGTTATGATGCCAACAAGAAGACAGGGTGACTTTTCAAAGTATGTGATACAAATACTGATGTTCAACTGCCTATAAACCGGGATTTGCTTGTTTACATTTTCAAGTGAATATGAACCAACTGAGGCCGGGTTTCATTTGTGTTTGTACATCACAGGCAGGAAAATCATTTGTTTTTAGCAGCCCCCCATCCTCACTCCCTTAGCACTGTCGCATGGGGCTGTTTTGCTCCTCATTTCAGCTGCAGTCTTGGCAATTGTGACTAAATGTTTTCTGCCTTCCAGGAAACATCCCCTTTACGTAGTGAAAAGCATCTGCTCACCCCCACAAGTCCCCTCCTGCAGCCTCCTGCTTACCCCTCCTCTGCAGAGACCTCTTCTCTGGATGTCACACGGAGGTGTCATCTGGCTCTGCCCATGCGTTTCTTAAGTTTTTCCCTTGGTTTACTTAATTTGACGCTATAGCATAAGCACGGGGAACACAGTGCCACTGCCGGTGTCCCCACCCCAGCTGTCCCATCCACGTCTCATGCCAAAGGGAACTATTTCAGGAGGAAGGAGTCGTGGCGCTAAATATTAAATGCCCATGACCCTGGCCAAGCCTAATCGGTGGTGAAGAGCGCTAAGGATTTCTGCCTTGTCTCGTTAAATACAATCACAAAAAAACCTCTAAATAAGCTTATTTTGAAGCCAGGGTGATTACGGGAATACGTAACAGCCGTTTCTGCTGCAAGGCTGGCACAGAAAAGCAGCCCCAAGGGCAGGGGCTCCAACCTGCTGAAACTCAGAAGTTGTCCCACAATCCAGTACAGTGGAAATGGGTGTGTGGAAGTGGTCCCAGCAAACCTAATGGAAGTAAATCCCTACTTAAAGGTATTCACAGCCACTTACTGAACAAGATGACCTCTTTAATTCCTGACAGTCTCTCATTAGGACCAAAGATCGCTCAGGAACAGCAAAGAAAACCAAAAAACTAATGCATGTTGAAATGTATTTTCATAACTGCTTGGGAATTTAAAACATGATTTTTCTGTAGAGCACTTTAATTACAAAAAAAAAAAAAAGCTAACCGTTTAAAACCACAGGCTTATTATCATGCAACAAACTGCCTGCAAAGACTCAACCCTGCACGGGTGAAAGTATGGATAATTCCTGTATTGTGAATATTAAAGAGAAATGTAATGGCAATGCAGCATAAATCTAGACCTCAGACTGCTGTAAACTGGATTAGTTGCACAGATGACAGCATAACTAAACAGAATAAATATAAATATCAGGACAAAGAGGAAAAAAGTCTGGTCTGGTCTTAAAATACATCGTCAGAGCCTATTTTCCTTATGCTTAGACTATGGGGAGGAAATTCTATTATGTTATTATTGCTGACACACACCTTGTCAAATCATTTTAAATGGTAATCTTATTCAAATATCCATGGTCATCTAAAATGCCCAATTGTTCTTAATTACCTGAAAATTAAACCTATGCTAAGTGTTTACCAATAGTTTGCTGCCTTTTCCACAACTAATTTGATTGTTCATCCTCCCCACTAACACTAATAACTTAAATGATTTGCCAATAAACAAAAACAAATTAAAAAAATCAAAGAAGGTATCTCAGTAGCTAGTCCTAATTAATGTTTCTCTGCATTACGTTACCAAAGGGGAAAAAAAAAATCAATGAATGCTGTGGAAGAAGTTAAGTCTGTGCCATCTCGAAAATACCTGCTTTTGCTCCCTTCAAAACAAGAACCTGCAGACAGAAAATATGCATCATTTGTAGATAAGTGGCTTCTTTTAATAAAATAGCATTTTTTTCCCCCATCCAGCGTGCACCCCATTGTGCTCAATTGCAGGGCACTGAGGCAGCTCAGGGCTGCATGCTCTCTCATAAAGCCACCCAGATTTCCTGGCTAGCAGGACCATTCTCCCTCTCAGATGTCCTCCTGGTGGGTAGCAAACCAGTTGAATAGCCGTGACTCAACGAGGTCAAAGTCAATCTTGTGTTTGCCAGGATCCAAATAAACGACGGGTTTACGGCAGCTCTGAGGCCGGCGTTCTCACTGCACCGATGAGCCATGTTGTTCAGAAGCCAGAGCTGATGCGATAAGCTCCCCAACTTTTACTAGTTTTGAATAATAAAGAATCTCTGTAGGAAAAGTGTTCATTTAATCAAGCTGCGTACATGGGCAACATGCAAAAATTCAAAGTTGGCAAACTGTAACTAATATCCTGTAATATTATTTGTTGAATTTCTCTTTACGTCAATTGAGAAGTCAATTTAGTTTTATAATTGATTTTCTGGCCTTACTCTTTCAAGTTAACTATGTAAAAAATTGAGCCAAATATATATGGAACTGAATAAGCGGCAGGAGGGAATGACTTGCAAAGAAAAAGATGAAAGCTGGGATTTTCAAAGGAGCGAGACTCAGCTGAGTATCCAGCTACCCTGGAATCTCAATGGGCTTGGGTGCACAGCTCCTCCAGGACCCCTCCAAAATCCCAGGCTGGAAAAATTCAATATTTACGATGTGGCAAAGGTTGAGGAATGGCTTGGCAGACTCAAAGTCATTAGGGCATGAGAATGGTGCCAGTTAAAGAAGAGGGTTTGTTTCCAGTGGGGAGATGCTGAGGGTATTAACAAGCAATAACGGAGAGAAGTTTGTAAGCTGCATAGCAGGAGGAAGATATGTCACCATTGTCACCACTGCCATCATGACCAATGGTATTTATCTAGTCCTGAATATGGACCTTACAAATACTGGGAGAAAAAACAATCAATCACCATCAATGGCAAATTACATATTTAGGAGGAAGGACTGAAACAGCAGTCAGCAATATTATAGAAAAGGCAGCAAAAGAAAAAAAGATTACTTGCGTAATTAAAGTAAGAAATTATCACAGACTTAATTAAGATTTGGGAAAGATTACAAAACAGGTTGATTCTGAATATTATCACAAATGAAAAAAATTACAAAACAAACTTCACTGTTCAAATACTCTTCCATAGGAAATAGTGAAGGGGGCATTTGGATACATGGATGAAGACTGGATCTGCTCTACCCCACTAAGAATCCAACTTTCTTCACCAGAATATATGAATCTACAATTCTGGGGGGTTTTAAATAAATAAAACCCACTGTGATTCAGCAATCCTTTACTGAGTATCTTCATTTACAACTCCTCTCTTCCCACAAAGTGAATGCTATACTTTCAAAGACATTATTTTACTTCCTACTGTTCTATTAATAACTACTACTTTCACTGATCATAGACTAAGGGTTTTTTAAATTATTTTTACATTAAGTCTGCCATTACCTCCTGTAAGGTAATCATAACTGGTTTCTGATCAGAATTAGCCAACGCTTCTACAGTGGAAGCACAAGCTAAGAGGAAAAGGTGCATCCAACATTGTTAAGAGTAAGGCTGGTACATACAACGGGAGCGTTCAGTAGTGAGAGTCTAATGTTGACTTGTATTTTTGAGATCATCTCCTTATGGTCATGCGACTTATTTGTATGCCTATGGTTATAAATCCCGTATGTAACAATGGGGTAGAACTGGGCATAGCAAATCTCCTTAGGCAGAAATTGGAAGCCAAGGTGATAGACTTAGGTTGCACTGATTTATTAAGACAGATTTAGGCAGTGTCAAAGCCAGGTGATGGTTGAACTGAGTGCAATGCAAAACTCTCTGCAGGTGCTGAAGCTCTCCACACGCACAGAACTCACTGATCTGTGCCGGGGTCCAGATCGAGCAACTCTTGCGCAGACCTCATGTAGAGGAAAGTAAAAAACAAGGTAGGGTGAAATTCAGCCTCTTGTGTGGGTCTCGGCTCCAGGGATGTCTCCAGTGAACTGCAGTGAGAGCAACTCTGGAGGCTCGGCACCTTCACCTGATTTTTCCAGGAAACTATGACTCTGCTCTGCCAGAGGACTGGCGCTACTGGGAAGGACAAGTAATTCTTGCTGCAACCTGGGGACCATTAGAGTTTAGTACCTGCTTAGCAAGTGGAAAACCTCTGTCCAATTTCTGCTTCTATTCTGGACTACTGAAACCCACTTCCAACACCACCCAAGCTAGAAAGAGATTAAAGATTTACGGATCAAAGAAGGAGGATGAATATGGGTGCTGACTGGCCACAAATATAAGAGAGGAAACAAGTCCTAAGAAATGGAGGCAGCTGTGAGGCAGAAGGTGAGAGGCCTGAAGAACTCTATGTACCTTCACGGTCAGGCGCCAACACAGTTTGGTAGTTAAGTTTTACAGACTAAGTTGTTTGTTGGATTTAGTTCAGATTCTTTCTTGATGACTGTAAGCTGTATAATTCAGCCATGTGCTTTCTTTGGTATCTTTGATAGGAATGGAATTAATTCTGGATGGAAATAGCAACAGGGACCTAACTCAGGCCCCACACTAAGAGCCCACAGCAACAGGATGTCATACACAGACACAGTAAGTTTCCTTATGTGTACAACTATACTGTCTCAGCGTACTTTATTGTATTGAATCTCACCATTCCCATTACCCTTTTCTATGAAGTGTGAAAAAGCAGAGCCAGAGCCAGAGATCTATAGGCCAGATTATATAAACCAGTACAGAAACAGAACATTCTGAAGCAATGAGAGGTACATAAAATGTTAAGGTAGGAACGGACTGGATTTTTTCACAAAGGACAACTTAAAAATTATAAAAGCCATCATCTTGATTCTACAGAGGCATTCTTGGCACTATTAACTACTGCACTTTTTAATAATTCTTTTAGCCAACCACATTTTTCCACCATGACCACTTGTCACTATTTTAAGCTAACATAAAAAGTGAGGGACACAAACATACACAAAGGATGTACCCAGCCTTTGCTCCAGGCAATAAGAGAACAGACAAAGCACAGAAAGTTTGTTCTGGAAGAGAAGGATACTAAATACAATAAAACTGTGAGGCTGTGAATGCTAAGTTCCAGAGTAAGAGCTGTTAACACATCACACATTAATATATACTAGTAGACCTTCTTTGTGATGGATTTTCAAAGCTGTCCATTGATCTAGGCTTTCATATGCATCATAATTGTACAGCACAAAGGTTGTAACCCATTAGAGAGCCCTTTAAGCTGTTTAATTTATCCAACAGCTTGAATAATGCATACTGCCCTATAAATAGCTGGCCACATTATATTTAACTGGCTATTCATAAGGAAACACACAACCTCAAACTAAGGTAAATGCGTTGGCAGCAACAGGATTTGACTATTTTTAACAGTGCAATGAACCGTTATATTGTTCATGCCAATGTGGATGTTTTGTAACAATTTAACAAGCCATTTACAATAACATGAGCAGTCTTTTGAAATGAAAAGGCATTTGCATAAATTTTCTCTTTGAGATGCATCTAGGTTCTGAACCTTATCTGCCTCCATATATAACCATTACTTTTTAAAAAGATGAGTAAAAATAAAACAATGAATCTAAAAAAATGCAGCAGCTACCAACTTTTTGATAAAGCCGTACAAAAAAAAATCAAGTCCCAGCCACGCATAAGGAGCAGTGTACATTCTTCCAGAAAAGCCTTACCAGCATTACTCTCATGCTTGATCTGAATAAATTATCTCTTGGGCTAGAAATACAACTCTCTGCACGCTTCATTCTTCAATCCAGCCTCCATACTGCAGATCCTCTGCCAAACCCACATCTAAATGTACTAGTTGAGACCTCACCTGGAGTTCTGTGTCCAGCTCTGGAGCTCTCAGGACAGGAAAGGCATGGACCTGTTGGAGTGGGTCCAGAGGAGGGCCATGAAGATGATCAGAGGGCTGGAGGACCTCTCCTATGAGGAGAGGCTGAGAGAGTTGGGGTTGTTCAGCCGGGAGAAGAGAAGGCTCTGGGGAGATCTTATTGCGGCCTTCCAGTACCTAAAGGGGCTAGAGGAGAGCTGTGGAGGGACTCTTTATCAGGGAGTGTAGTGATAGGACAAGGGGTAATGGTTTTAAACTGAAAGAGGGTAGATTTAGACTAGCTATTAGGAAGAAATTCTTTACTGTGAGGGTGGTGAGACAATGGCCCAGGTTGCCCAGAGAGGCAGTAGGTGCCCCATCCCTGGAAACATTCAAGGCCAGGTTGGATTGGGCTCTGAGCAACCTGATCTAGTTGAAGATGTCCCTGGTCATTGCAGAGGGGACTGGACTAGATGACCTTTAAAGGTTCCTTCCAACCCAAACTATTTATGATTCTAGTCATGATGAAGACTTCAGTTAGTCCCAATCTCTATACAAGTCTACAATTTCTCTTCCAGTTGGCTTGGGAGGGAAAGCATTTCCAAACCATATTGACTCCGACTCGCATCTACGATGAAAGTCACTGCAAAACCTGAGAGTCAGCTGTATTTCATGGTGCCACTTTTACTATGATCAGTTCCTGCAATATTACACCCTCCACCCCTCCAGCAGACTCAAGAGAATAATAACTCAATTGTCACAAGTCCTGAGCGTTGCACATCACTATTGATCCATGAGGAAAAATGCTCACTGAAACAGAGACAGCTGTTCTCACTCACTAGACATGTAACCTCCTATAATTAACTAATTTCAGACCTCTTAGAATTAGCTGCTAGAAATGCCAACAGCTGAGGCAAACAAGGAGGCCACTCCGATTGGCTACGGGGGCTGTGACAGCTATCCACATGGCAGCAGAGAGCTAACAAAATAAATTTCAGGTAATTATTTCGGGGACTTGTAGCACAACTCGCATATTAACTCTTTTTAAGAATGCTTTGATGAATTCAATTGAAGTCAATTAATTACATTTCCAAGTCAGATGAACACAAAGTCGAGACACCGCAGGTAGTGCATGTTATTGGATCACTGAATATGTAACAGAGATGATAGGATTTCAGCTTCCAGATTGTTTAGCTGGGTCTTTGAGCAATCAAGTGATGACGTCTGACTGAACACGCTATTGTAGCTGGAACGAATATGAAATCTCTGAAGCAAAATGCAAGTCAATCTAATTTGCTCATGGTTTTTTTTTTTCTAACTAGTAAGCTTCAAACTGTTATTTTAAATGGCTTTAAAGCCTTGATATTTAAGTTATGTGGACGTTACTTAGTGAGAAAGAAGAAAACTTTATGAGCCAAAAAATAGTCTTCAATCAGAAGGAAAACCCTTTTGAAGGGAAGCTTTAAACCAGTGAGTATGAGTTTTTTGAATCCTGTAAAGAGACAAAACCTCAAAAATCACCTCCAAGTATTACATATCAGACAGCTGCATTTCTGGGTCACGGCAAAGTGCTGTTAGAGGAAATATTAAAATTCAGCTTTGTGCAGCAGTGTTAAATAGCACTGTAGTCACGATGCAAAAATTGCAATTCAGTTGGAAAATACACACAGAATTGTGGGAGCACCTGAAATTACAAAAGACCACGCTAGAAACACAAAAAATTAAAAGCAAAAGGGAAATGCAGCCAAAAAAGGTAGAACAAATACAATCTTTTAGCAGAAAGAAGTATTGAAGAAAATACTGCCTATTGACAAAGCAGTCGCCACATTTATGACTCATCGATTTCAGCATGATTCAAGATCATTTACTACCCTGAAAGTGGAAAATTCGCATGGGAAGAGTATTGCTACAAGATAAAACCAAGTAATACCCTAGCAAGTATCCAGAGTACAATGACATATTGACAAAAGGTAAACTGGATAATCTAAAAGGCCTTTTTATATTCAGCTGATAAGAGTTAGTTATTCCACTATCAGGTTAGATTTATTATCAACACTATAAAATATGAGCAGAACACCAAAGCGACTGGAAAAGAATTCTCACCTGACCAAAATCTTAGGTAAATATCTCCAATCAAAGAGCTACTCAGGCAAAGACGAGGCTGAAATTGTGGTTGCTCATTTATTATAAACTAGAATTTGTCAAGTTTCATAAATCCTCTTTATCTCCAGCAAGCCAAACATGACCGGAGATACAGGAAGATTTCCCAGAATGCTCTTTGGCAGCTGCCTCACAAGAGTGCTACGACTAATAGAGTGCCAACTATTTTGATATGAAATGTAAATATGCTTGAAAAAGAGCAGCCAGGACGTACGGTTTTGCTTTTTCATTTCAAGATGATGTGATGACTCAAATTTTTTGGATTACTTGTGGAAGAGAAAGGAGCCACACTTAGAAAGTGGATTTTTGGTGAATATTCAAAATGCACTTTATACATCCCAGAAGACAGGCATTTACTTCCAGTTTGGCATGAATCAGAAACCATGCACAAGTATACCAGCTGTTGAGTAAAATTCCCTCAAACACAATTAAATGGACAGTCCTAATGAGCAAGAGGTTCTCCACATGCAAACTTACTGATATGTTTTTTGGGCTCTGTGAGAATACACTTCAAGCAGGCTGGAGGCACAACAGGTCTGACCAAAAGACTTAAAGAGATTCATCTCCAGGTGCAGGCTCCTATATTTGTGTGCCTATATGTACGGTCTCCACGCAAGGTCCAGATCTAAGCTCTCACCTGCAACCAGTGGGGCTATTCAACTGACCACAGGTAGCTCTTCCCTTAAAGATGAAACGGGATCCTCCGTAGGATCTGTGTAACTCTACTGACCATGTCCACCACCTTGTGGCCATTCTCAGTGACCACCTTTCCTAGGGGCGACTCAGGAGATGGAGGGTTGCATTACAAGAAGAAGTCTGATGAGGAGCGGCTGAGGGAACTGGGGTTGTTTAGTCTGGAGAAAAGGAGGTTGAGGGGAGACTGTATCGCTCTCTACAGCTACCTGAAAGGAGGTTGTAGAAAAGTGGGGGTAGATCTCTTCTCGCAAGTAACAGGTGATAGGACAAAAGGAAATGGCCTCAAGTTATGCGAGGGGAGGTTTAGATTGGATATTAGGAAAGCTTTCCTCACTAAAAGGGTTGTCAAGCATTGGAACAGGCTGCCCGGGGAAGTGGTGGAGTCACCACCCCTGGAGGTATTTAAAAGACAGGTAGACGTGGTGCTTAGGGACATGGTTTAGTGGTGGACTTGGCAGTGTTAGGTTGATGGTTGGACTAGATGATCTCATAGATCCCTTCCAACCTAGACAATTTTGTGATTCTATGATTAATTACCCTGGTGCTGGCAATGCCTCACGCCTGTCCACCACATTTCCCTCAATCCCTGCCCCATCACACCAGTACCCCCACACACACTGAAGAGACACCACCGTCGTGGTACAGCCATTCCGCACATACAGCAAGCCCAGTGTTTGCCTTAGAGATGTTCATCACGGGCAGCCTGGGAGGGACTGTGCTGTGTGGTCCTCTCTCAAACCCAAATACAAACAGTGTGAGTAGCTATAAAAGGGAGACAGCACTGCTGTAAGCTCGTCAACGGGAGAGTTTTATCTGTCCATAAAACTTCAAGCTGTTTATTGCCTCGTATCTGGACAGAACTATTTAAACACATGCTCCATCCACGCACAGTCATCTCAGTTTCACAACAAAGCATTGCAGAACAGCTTGTGAAAACATATTGTTCAGTTAATTGCATTGGCATGCAGATGCCCTCACATTTATGAATTAACATCTATCGTGGAAAAAAGGATGTACAAGGAGACACAGGGACTGTGGCACCCGGCCCTGCGACTGCCAAGAGCTATGCTGCCTGATGGAGTGCAGCCCACAAGATCTGGGCATCACTTTCCTGCTTCTGTGGGCTACAGAGGCTTCACCGTTACCAAAAAAAGGAGTCTGCAGGCAAAAACTGGGGGTGTCTTAAGGATACAAGGGAGCTTAGAGCTTCAAGCAGTCCTTCACAACCAACTGACGGTGACTGAAACATCTGAAAAATACCCAATGGCCTTGAGGATCTCTGCATCAGTTTACTGCATGCTAAAATGAAGAAAATCTATCTCTTAAAAAAAAAAAAAAGCCAATGGCAAAGAAACAGCCCAATCGCAGTGGGACTTTGAAAGGTATCCAAGCATCTGTATTGGTTGCAAGAGTGTTATACTTCATCAAAGTGATGCTGCTCAGGAGGAGGTGAATGCAGGAAATGAAACACAAGATTTTATTTGACATGTTCTTGCCGAGTATATTGATACGCTACACAAAATATTATGGAAGGAAATTATCTGTGTCAGCAGTAGTATAAATACCTGTCCAATAACCACTCAGACTTTGGATAATGGCCCTGTTAACACAGGGGCAATGAATATATGTTTGTCACTTAAATACATCAAGCAAGTCTATTACAAAACCCCTGTGAGTAAACCTGGCACCTATTTCAACACCGATCAGAGAGAAACAATGGGTTGGAAATCACATGCTTTGAGACCAGAGAGATTTCACAAGGCAGAATTTGTAGCTTCTTTCCATCTTGCACACTTAGGAAAACAGAGCACTCGGCGGTGGCTTCAATCCCTGCATAATTCACAAAGTTTTGAGTATTTTGTGACATGACAAATTGTTCAGGCATCTTGCTGCTATGCCCTTCTCTTGCTGTTGCCTCAAATCTTCCCTCGAGGTTTGGAGGAGGAGGAGGAGGAGACGCTGGACAGGAATAGCGTCTGTTGGGAAGAGAGAGCTATCATTCCCTCAGGCCTAAGACCTGTCCAGAGGAGCACCACCACCATGGCTTACCAGCAGGTTGTTACGGCAGTCGTGCATCACTCACAGAGCTCTCCCCTGCAAATACTTCCTAACACAGACAGCCCTTAGTGCAGCTGGAATACCGGTCCCTTCACCCGCCGTACCTGTGCGGGTCCTCTCCCGTAGACCAAGCGGAAAGATGAGTGTAATCAACAATCACAGGAATAACTATGGGTTTTACTAATTTTCTATAGGTCAGGCTCTGTAGGAATATAAAAATTTCCATATTCAACCATGCCAGCGTTGAGCCTGACTTCCCTCTGAAAATGATTTGTTAGACAATAACTATCTCATGAAATGGCTGAAGGACAGAGAAGACCGACGCGTGAGGAACATTGCCACAGAGACACAAGCAAGAGAGCCTACCTGCGGACACTTGCTCCACTGTCCCCAGTCAGAGACTGCACACTCACTGGGACAGTACAAGCTACACTTCTGCGTTATATTTGGGATTTCAGCCTGATTACACAGTGCGTTGGGCACAGTCTCCCCTCCGTGGTCCTCAGCAGTACTCACACACCTACACAGAAAACAGACATTTTCATTAGAGGATCATCAGTGTGCCACAGAAGTGATGGATATCAACAGGTCTGCTCGACCCCGTACAGGACACTGTATGTAACACAAGAGCTATATGCAGCACGGCTGGTCAAAATGTAGAATTAATCATGTCAATGCAAACCAAAACTAGCTACGTGCACAACGTGCTTTTGTTACAGATTTCAATAACTACTTTAAATAAACATCTCAGACTTCATACAGAGGGATTTTAACTTTGATCGGCTGACAGATGAGCGAACAGAAAATGACAAGCAGCAAGAATAAACCTTTGTGCTCCTGCTAGTAACATCCAAACATTTGGAAATAACTCAGCATTTCCCCGTGCCTGGGGAATGAATACTCACTAATAATGAACGCCACTCCGGTGCGTGCAGTGCCATTACTTGGGGAAAATGTTAGCAAATCAGAATATGGAGGCTTTGCACCTCAGGGGGCTTTATGTATATATGGCATTTAGGTTGAAGAATTCTAATTTAAACACCATGCCTTCTTCCTGAAGGACGTCTTGATCACAGCACACGGCTGCATCTCTGAGATGCTCTTCCTGTAAACCACTGCACATAAATGCGTGTTTCTTTTCATTTGCAACACACTGGCCTCAGCAACGTACTCCCTGTCAGATGGCCAAATATTTCAGCTTTTTGCAAGTATGTATCAGCTCTTTTTAACCTGGAGTACCTGCGCTTTTGTCTTCACACACCTGACTCTCCTCGTTTGTATTCCTTCTCCACAGTGGAGGGAATTTTGTTCGCTGTTGATTTTGCACGGAGACCACGGTTCTACTACCCAGGAATACTGATTGCACTCGGTGTAGCATGGGACTGCCTCGTACACCTGCCAGGAGAAAGAATCAAAACTGTTGATTTGAACCATCCAGGTTAGCACTTCTGCAGAAACGCCTCAGCCAAACCCAGGAAGGACTACACTGAAAAATAGCCCAGCTTACGCTCCTTATGCTAAGGGTGTTGTAATAGCTTTGAGTTCATTTATTCATTATTGACTTGCCAAAGGATTTTTAAGTATATAATAAACAGCAGCGTGCATGCAGCATCTTAGGAAACAGGATAAATAACAGCTATTTCCTGCAGCCAGAAGAGGAACTCCATTACAATTTCATTTGCTCAGACTGCTCTCGCTATAATCTATCACACATTCATTCACCAGGACTGTATGTACCGCATCCTTTTGTGTTTCAGCACGTACAAACTTAAAATCAGCAATCATTTACCTTTGCTTCTAACATATCCTTGTAACTCATTTACCATAGAAGAATGAAATTTCATGCGTCCTATAAATTTCATTTTTATACACAAAACCCATAGTTTTTTTCCCTGCAAGTGACTAATCTCTAACACATCTCCTAATCGAACACGACCATGTATTTGCCTGAACTACCCTATCTATGCGGAGAGAAAAATACAGCCAAAAGCCTGATAAACATTTTTAAAAGGTGCTGGATATTCAAGTTGTGAGAAGCAGCACACTGAGATACAGTACTTTAGTAGATTTTTAGGTTTAAACAAATGAATGCATCAACAGTTCTATTACAGTAATGAATAAAAGCTATTTATTTTGAATTCAGTTTGTCTGCAGAAGCTGATTTGAAGATACAGTGTTCTCTGTTGCTTTGTATGAAGCATAATGTGCTGCCCTGGGAAAATACAGCGCACCTAAAATTTCTTCTTCCACAGACCAAAATCTCCTTGGCCTTGCTGCTGTGGAGCTGTTAAAATAAATCACCCCCTCTCGCCCTCCCCCCCCAAAAAAAAAAAAAAAAGTCAGCCACAGCTTTAATAATTTATGGCTTCATTTTAGAATAGCAGATTACAACTATGCATGTTGTGGCCTCAACAATCAAGAAATCTTACTCGCAACATTTTGGAGGTAGGGGGCAGAGAGATTGCGATACGAGTCAGAACACAAAACTGGTGCCCCATGAGAAAATTATCTTCACATCCAATGAAAAGAAGATAACTTGCTAAAGAAAAACTCTTGGGAACAGCAAATGTCAGAAACTAACTTCACGTGTGGGTCTGTCTATACGTTGTGACTAGGTTTAGCAGAGAGAAAAGAGTAAGAAAAGCTGAAAAGTGCAAAGTACATGAAAGGGAAAAGAAAGGAAAGATGGAAACAAGTCAGGATGGGTGGGGGCAAGCACGGTATGAACTAGCAAGAGCATCACGGTTCATGCAGGGACAGGGAAAGGGAGGGGAGCAAAGGGGGCAGAGGCAGAAGGAAGTACATGTGTCCCTACATATTATTAAGCACAATCCCCTTTTCACAGTCTGTGCACAAATAACATCTGAGAACACGCAAGACTTTTTAGGACTACAACAGCAGGGCTGGAACACACACGGTGATAACGTTGGGCACAACCACCTTCTTGCAGAAGGGAGAGGGGTCACCCCACAGCCTTTCGGGGGCACGCAGGCGGCATGCGGAGTCTCCAGCTTTCACTGGGCCTGCACGAAGGTCTTTGGAATATCACGGTGCACCTCAATCACTCCATACAGGCTAACGATTTCTGCACACCGAGGTGGTGCTGTTTGGCTTAACTATATGAGATATAGAATCACAGAATGGTCAGGGTTCGAGGGGACCTCTGGAGACCATCTAGTCCATATAGGTATCCATGTGTTGTATGAAGTGCATATAGAGGCTAAGTTGCCTCGGCTAAAAGTGCCAGGCACCAGTGCCAATTTCCCAGACACCAGAAGTGTCCCTAACGCGCTGTGCAGCCACGCTCGTGAACTGGTGTAGACAGAGCAAAGAGAGGAAGAACCCACTGAGCAGGACCTGTGCTCAACACCAGCAAAGGGAGAGATAAGTCCACCCCGAAGCCACCGTCCTGCCCCGGCCAGCCTGTCACCTGGAGCGAGTTACCCACCCCTGCAGCCATTTCTCACGCCGGGAAGAATAACCACCCATCTTTAGGCACCGTGAAGCCTTCCCGTTCCCCAAAGACAGCCAGGAGATGGATGTAGAGACAGGGAGTATTTATTAGTTTCCCTGCTCCGTGGGGGGGGTGAAGAAAAACTACACTCTGCCTGTGTTGTCTGACAAAACAGACTGCTGTCTGCAGGAGACGATTTGTTGAAGAGGGAAATGTGTGCTTCAGGTGTGATTTGAGTTTCCCTCCTCGCGGAGGGGAGGTAAAACCAAGAGGGAGCGAAGTGTCAAATTTGGGAAGAACTGGCTATTCTGTGATTGATTCTACGGCCACCGGCAGGCAGGGAACCCGCAGCCTGGGGAGGAGACGTCCCACTGGGTGGTGTTAAGGGAGGTAAAAGTCATTTATAAATAAGTTTATGAAGAGCTGGGTGGGTGCCTGCTCCTGCTCTTTAGAGTTTTGGAGAGAAAGACGAGGTTGGGAGCAGCTGGGAGGTGACGGTGCGGGGCAGCACAGTGGGGCAGCTGGGGCCGGCGCAGCACAAACTGTAGCTTTAGGGATTTAAGATTGTTTTCCTTTGTTGTGGTTTAGGACGAATTGGCTACTGGGGATGTGGAGCACCCCAGATGGGACCGACAGATGCTCCCCCCTACCCCTCTTCAAAGAGAGAGGCAGAGGAGGGGAAAAGAGACTCCTGAGTTTAGAAGGAACTAAACTACTTTAATGAAATATTAATAATAAAAAGAAAATAACGAAATATATTTACAACTGTATCAAGCTCCCAGGATGACGATCACATCACCGACAGGCTCTGGGATGTCCCAGACAACTCTGTGACAGACGGGAACTGGATTCCAGATCTGGATTCAGGATTGGGATCGAAGGCCGACGAACAGACAGAGTGCTCCTCAGACGTCGGCTATTGAAGAAAGAGAGCTGACCCTTTGATCCCTCAGCTTTATACCGAGCATGAGGCAGATGGGGTGGAATACCCCCTGGTCAGTTCTGGGTCACCTGTCCTGTCCGCTCCTCCCCGCAGTGGAACCCCTCTACACTTCTCTGCTTCCCACCCTCCAACGCGGCAAATAAAGTGAGTTGCCCGTGGGTGTTATAGCAGTAAGTACAAGCAAGAGCCCTTCTGCATCCCATGCCTTGGCATTAACTATAAACACAGATCTGATCATTCTGAGAGTGAACAGTTTCTGCACAATATGCTGTTAATTTCAGTAGTCAGAAGAGGCCCAGCTAAGAAGCAAAGTCACTGAACAAAATTGGTCCTGTTTTACCTCAAACCAGGACATCCTTGCTGTAATGAATACCCCTTCCTCGGGGTTAGAGGGCGTCGCTGTGAATCCCGCGGGTCACGGCGCGAGTGCTGCCAGCCCGTCCGCACTTGCCCTCTGTGAGCAGCCTCTGCTCCTCACCTGGGCTGGACTGAGAGCTTGGAAATCCCAGCTCCTCGCCTCACTCACCTTTCATCGCTCTGCATTAAAATCTGTTAAACCTCAGACCTCTCCAAACCAGCACAGCCCACCTGCGGGCAGCAGAAGAGGTCTAACACCAGGAATTTACCACAAAACTGCAGGGACGGGATGCCACGGGAACTAAAATCTATCTGAGGAAACGTGTGAGGACAAAACAGAGATCCCATATGCAGTGACACAAATACACGTGATGTGAAGTGATACTTCAACCGCACTGTTTCAAGAGCCAGCAGGATCGCAATAATAAAGCCGTTAATAGAGCATTTGTGTTCTGCTGCCGAGTTGTGTCAAGCCGGTACGATTACACATGAATGGGTGGTCCACTGCTGACCCCCTCGGTACTTCCAATGCGATCAGGATTCCCAGGTTACACTCGCCACCAAAATCCCTAAATATAATTGTCACAAATACCCTGTTTTCCTAAGCTATCGTGCTGACACCACTGTGTGTCTCGTCTGTGAACGACCTCTCTCCTCTGCCCTACACTGGTGCAAGCAATGCCACCTCTGGCAGTACCTCTGAGACAGTGGGAAGGTGTAAATAACCACCACGCGCCATTGGGAGGGACAGATTCCTTCAGAACAAGTTACAACGTACACTCCGTTACACCTTTTAAATGGGAGTCTCAAAGAGATGCAAGATTTCCATGGGTGAAACTCTGTGTGTACGCGTTTTGGAAGCTATGAATACAATTTGTGGCTCTATCTTTGCATTTAAAAACCATGGTGATGTGGCATGTGTTCCTCTTCTCCACAGGACAATGTTTTCCTCCTGTTTCTCTCTCCTGGCTTGCCATCATTTGTTTTCAATCACTTCCAATTCCTCTTTTTTTTGTATTTGAAAAAAAACAAACAAACAAACAACAAAGCCTTTCATTCCTATCTTCTGCTAACAGCCATGGTACTTAAGGAGGTCAAACAGATGATGTTCTTGATTTTGCATTTTCTAAGGATTTTGGCTAAGCCTTGCTGTTCTTTGGGTCCCACCAGCCAGGGGAACCTGGGATCAATTCTCACCTCCTGGCTCCATGGGAGCACCCTGTTCCCACCCTGAACAGAGGCTGGGACATGTGGCATCCTCACTCCTCACCCAACCCAGGGACCCAAAGCACCTGAGCCTGGAGGGGGCTGGGATGGGATTTGGTGTCCTCACTCTCCACCCAACCCAGGGAATCAAAGCACCTGAGCCTGGAAGGGGTCGGGATGTGCTCTCATGGATCCCTGGCTGCAACAAAGAGTGCGTCCAAGCTTCAAATTAGACACAGTCTCAGTATCCTGGCCCACATCACATTTGCCATCTGCTACCTCTGCTGCAGACACAGAAATCTCTTGTCCAGCTACATCACTTCTCTTCCCAAGCACAAAGACAACAGTTCCTTTGAAAATAATCTGCTTAACGCTCACCTTTCCCCAAACTTATGCAAAACCACTATGACAGTGCATTCACAAAAACCTTCAGACCAAGCCACCCAACACATGTCCGGAGCTGTACTACCACATGGAAACTAAATGAAGCCCATGCAAGGGGCAGAGCGGCCCATTGTTCTGCACTGCTCAGGGGGCAGGAATCACAGAATCACAGAATCATAGAATGGTTTAGGTTGGAAGGGACCTTAAAGATCATGGAGTTTTGCCCCCCCTGCCATAGGCAGGGACACCTCCTACTAGACCAGGTTGCTCAAAGCCCCATCCGGCCTGGCCTTGAACACCTCCAGGGATGGAACTTCCACAGCTTTTCTGGGCAACCTGTGCCAGTGCCTTACCACTCTCACAGCGAAAAATTTTTTCCTAATATCTAATCTAAATCTTCCCTCTCCCAGTCTGCAGCCATTCACCTTCATCCTATCACTACGTGCCCACGTAAAAAGTCCTTCCCCAGCTCTCCTGTAGGCCCCTTTTATGTACTGGAAGGCCGCAATAAGGCCTTCCCCAGGAAGATGCTGGAAGCTGAAGACACCTGACCTGTGCGGAGCTGCAGAGCTCAGCGCACAGGGGACCAGCCTGGCTCCATGCCTTAGTGTCTTGACTTTAACCCTTTCAATAAATAAACACAACCAAAATACTCTTAGCATTTCACAAAGTCAACAGCTTTCCTCAATATTTATTCATATATACATGCTGGGATTTGGGCTCAATGAACCAAGGGGTGAAATGATGCCAGACTGAAGTCGATGGGAGTTTTGCCACTGACTTTCATAGAAACACTGTATCACTCTTCGTAGCCACAATTAATCTGGAATACATTAACATCTGAATCCTAAAGTCGAGTTGATGGGCATATTTCTAAACAATTAAAGGGAAGAAGCACAAAAGGTACTTTTTAAGAGACAAACTGTTTTGCCCTAATAAAATAAACCAACACCTACTCACTCCAACGCAAACCCTGAGTCCTTGATAAAGTGTCTTGAAGTTGACAATTACCTCAACAAGATATACAAATGTTAATCTATTTCTTTTGTCTTTTAAAAGCTAATACTTGCACTTCAATTAAAGTCCAAATATCTAATCACCAGAGAGCTTTGGTGTGATTTATAATATTCTGTAAATTATTTATTTAAATGTAGGTCAGGAATAATACTGACCTTGCAAACAGCATATAGAAACAAATGCACTTGCTCAACTGATGTGATTCATTAAAAGAAATTCATACCTATATTTCAGGTAGCATTTCTGATGAGCACCTGCAAAGTAAACTAGAATGAGGTTCAATGCTTCTGAAAATCATAGTGACTTCATATTTCAGTGAACATCAAGATTTATTGTCCCTCAAGGTAAATATTGACTCTAGTTTTCCCTCAGTCGATATTTTAGCTTTCAAGACAGTAAATCTTGGTGTTCACCTCAACTAAAGTCAATATCTGCTTATTATATTAGAACAACCAAACTGATCACTGTAGCAGTTGCCTGAGACCCTGAGGACAACCTCTGTGCTATTCATTTCTAATAAAAATGGGCTAAATTCATTGCTAACATAAGTTCATTTCACATCGCTGCCCTTATACCAAGGTTACATTAGACCTAATATATTGAAACAGCCAGAACTGAAGAAGTAACAACCTACTTTTAAACTACGGAGACCACCATGAATAACACTAAAGCTAGAAAAGATCTCATATAGGAAAGAGAGCTGATTTGCTCCGGTTTGCAAAGACACTTGCTGGTAAGGAAATTCAAGCGCAGATATTAAAATGACTCCTACTGAGACTGGCCAGCAATTTGCTCACCTTTAATACTTTTTGCATACCCACTTTTATGTTTGCTGCATATCCAGGCTGCAAGAGGAGGCAGCAGTGGGACGTCACTGTCCAAAGGTGGCCCTCTCCTCCTCTTACAGCTTATGGCCACTGCTTCCTCAAATCTGGACCACAACCAGCACCTCTCTTGCAGCCAGCCTGACACAAATGGATCCAGAAAACAGTGGGAAATACAGTGGCAAAGACATCCATCCATTGCAATTACCTGCAAATTTGATTTCTCCATTGACTCCATCTAGTTCATCCAAATCTCTTTTTTGGTCGCAAAGTGCCCGTATATTAACTGAATAAGTTTTGCAATGTTTTAATACAGCCTTCGCATTCCATTTAATCCAAACCAAATAATTTCTAATAATGAGTTTCTTTTATTTAATTCTTTAAAACTGAATTCAAAATGGAGTACTTTATTAATTACTGAAGTGCGTGTTTGATTTGGCAGATCTAAGCACGCATTTAAAAGCTTTACTGAATTTACTATATATCTGAAGGACAAGTACTTGCACATTAACAAACACTACATCACAGAAATGACCTCATTAAAATTTCAACATTAAATAGTTCTCTTTAAAATAAAATTGATTTTATTTCATGCTAGTTTATGTATTGATCACAATCACCACAAATATGCTAACCGCTCACCAGTATTAAAACTGATCGAACAATCATTTTCAAGCAATTTGGATTTTGCAAAGCAGCTGTTTCACTGAGGAATACTTGTCTTTAGGTACTTGGATGCTGCAAATAGCCACCAAAATTAAAAAAAAAAACTATTGCTCAAAAATGACTTACAACACAGAAGTTTGAATAGATCAGCATGCGGTAAGACTTCTGAAATCATTGGAATTCCTGAATTTTTATGCCTTTAGCAGATACCTGCACAAATATTCGTGAAGCAAATTCAGCACTTTTAGTTTTCATTTACACCCAAATCAAAGGAGTTAGTGGTTTTTACCTCCTTTGTGGTATGGAAAAAAGAAAATCAGTTAGAGCTTGGCTAAGGTTATGAAAAGCCTTTGCTGGCGTTGAACTGAACCAAGTTTCTGGAAAACCTAGACCCACCTAAAACTTTCTAGCTGGCAAAAGGATGGGATCAATTTCATTCTAAGTACAAAATATGAATTAAGAGTCAGGGCAATAATTACTATAGCATAGACAGAAAGATGTATCAATTCCCAGTCTCTGCCCTGTGGGCAGTATCACAGAATCGTAGAATCATAGGATGAAGAATTAAGTGATTTATTCGAGGCTGGCGAGGGAGAACCTCGGGGAGCGGGGGGCTGAATGTGGAAATGCCCTATTTCTTGCACTAACTGGATGACATCTCAGCTTAAAATCAGATACTGAAAAGTTCAGATAAAGACATTTCAGGATGAAGCCATCAAAAAAAGCGGCACTGTAAAATTCTGCCTGTAAAATGAGGAAAAGGAAAAGAGGAGAAATGAGGAAAGCAGCAGAGTATTCTGCTATAGAGACATCTGGATGCTCCATATTCACTCACCATGGCCTTTAGATGCTTTGATTGTATCTAGTCTTGCGCCGGACTTTAAAAAATGCTCCTACTAAATCCCTTATTTTCTTCTAATGGATGATTAAATATGCGAAGACAGACACCACTGTATTTCAAATTCTTAAGTGCAACGAATGGAAAATGCCTTGTTTAAAAAGTTAATTGAAGCAAACTCTGCCGAAGCCGAGTCATTACAGCTCACACTTACAGAACTAACGTGTTGCTCAGCAAAGTTTATTAATTCATATTTCCTAGTGGTAAGTGGTTTTATCTTCTGTTGAGACTGGTGCAGGCATTAACAACAGCAAGCTGTAATATGGTAAAGAGTGAGTGCTCCTTCCTGCAGATTGAAATAAGAAGTTGACATCGTTCAACATGAGAAAATACGGGAGAATGTGCAGCTCCTGACCCCGAACCTGCCTCCCCAGTTTTACTCAAGGTTGTACTGTCACTACAGCCTTTGAGGAGCAGAACACCGCACGGAGTATAACCTTGCAGATATCACGCAGACATCGGGTATTTATTTCTACCTGAAGTACTCAGGCAACACAATTTAGTCTCAGAGTTATGCAAAAAAATGGAGATGCTGGGATATGCAAATACAATCACAAACACCCAGTTCCTGTGGCTTTGCTTTTTATTTTATTTTTTAATTACTTTTCTTCACTATCAAGAAAACACTGAATCTAGACAAGATATTAACAAATGCCATTTTACTATGTTGTCAAATACGGGGGTCTAAAGCAAGGCAGAAACTCGTTAGTGAGAGTTTTGGTGCATTTTTGCTGATTCCAGAAGCTGTAGGTGCTGTAGCTTCTGCTGTCTCCCTGTCACAAAGCTAGGCAAGCATAGCAAATTTAAGTAGATATAAATAAATCAATGTCCCGTGTTTTCAAAACAGCACATTTTCCTGCAGCTGAAGGATAGTTTCAGGGGCAACAAACAAACGTGGCACCTCTCTGGATGAATCTGCTATGCAGTAATAATGTTGGATCCAGTTTTAAAGAGAGGAAGGGGAAAAAAACCTGATTGATGAAGAACAACGTCGAAGCCCCTTTTTACTAAACGAGAACAGTAAGATAAGATGAAGACAGATTGCAACACCAACCTGAGCCTTTGTAGATGTCCATGTTAGCAGGGCATGACAAGCAGAAAGGAAAGAAAATTATATATTCATTAGTTTAGCTGCCGTATGATAATATTGCGAAGAACAAAAAAAAGCAGAAAAACTGCTTAAAATAAAATTGCCACAATGTAAGGTTGCATTCAGTTCTTCGATTTCCCCATCTTTCAGAAAAAAAAAAAAATCCCTCAAGCAGAAATCAGGCATTTATTTGTGAGTGAATAAAAAGCATGACTATGCTGAAGAATAAAGCTGAGTTCATTCAGCTTCATCCAGCAATCCTCTGAATTTCATCAGCGTGTCTCACGACCAAAGCCTGAGGATAATAAAAAAGTTTAAAAAAAAAATAAAATTTATGAAGCTTAACCTGAAATCTGGTAAGAAACCCCACAATTACGGAATATCAATCACAACAGATATGAAAGGCTTTCAGACATTTAAATCTTAATTGGGTGGCACTCTTTAGCGCAGCCCGCAGAAGGCATGCCAGGCGGCACGCAGCCAGCTGGCCTTTCTCAGGTTAGACCCCATCTCCATGAACATGGTCCATAACTCAAAAGTAGATTTCCTTATGGAGAAAACAATTAAATGATAAAAATTCAGTAAGGTGGGCATACAGCCCATGCACATCCTACAGACAGGGAGGGCTGTGCGGGGGCGGTTGAGACCGAGATCTCCAGGGGTCTGTCGGCAGGGCAGGAGCTGCACTATTTAAGTCCGTATCAAATCCTCCTGCAGCCCGCAGGCAGCCTCACTGAAACACCACGGACAACATAAACATCAGCTCTCACTAACAGAGCCCGGGCAGCCTGGTGCTCCCGCTCCTCTCCTCTGATTGAAAGGCCAAACGAAGCCCACGCAGCCGTGTGCCAGGAGCCACGGGGCTTGGGCGACATGGGGCTCCTGAGTGAGCCGGCGACCGCTGAGGTCCTCTGCCCAGCCAGCGCTCCCAAACCAAATCACAGCGCTTCAGTCAGTCTAAAACCTGCCCCAGAGGGATACGAGCGAGCGAATACTAGATCCAGAAGCCAAGTCATCTGTCACATGAAAGGAAATAAATGCCGGCACTAAACACAAACAGTCCCAAAGAAGCCCTTTTTTTGTAGGCGTCTGTACAATAGGCAATTTAAAGAAAAGACCATCAGAGCTTACTGCTATGTTAAATATGATGCCTCGGAGACAAAGTTTTAGCCCTAGTCTTTCTTTAAAGAGATTTGAAATCATTTCAAGGTCTAAAAACTTCAAATTGATATTCTATTAGTTTATTTTCATGTCTTAAGCAAGAATGAATTAGCATGACAGAGCAGTCATGAGTTTGTCCTTACATACTATGGTCTTGGACTGACAATTTTTCCGCACAAGATTTAAGACCAGTTAGCCAACAAGAGCAATTTGATTGATAGCACTATAGACAAGAAATAGAAGAGATTGGGCAGTGTCAGGCAGTTGAAAGTTATGTTTTCTGAAACACACTTCCATGAGACTACACCAAAGGCTGGAAGCAGAGAGAACTGCACACTGCTCCTGGGGCTTCCCAGAGCCACAGCCAGAAACAGTCCGGTTTTCGGTTCCTGCAAAAGCAGGAGTCAAAATGCAAACCAGCTCATAACCTGATTGTTTCATTAGGATGAGACTGTCACTCTCCCCTCAGTCCGCTCAGCAGCAGGTCTGATTCCTCCTCAGCAGCATCCGGACAGAAACGGATGCTCGTAGGGAGAGCAGGACAGATGCTGATGGGTGAGTGATAGATCCCATAGCTTCAGAGCGCGGAAAGATCACCCACAGCCTGATTAGTAACTGGAGCTGGAAAATTTTTCTTAGAAGAGCACGTTACTACAGAAGCCAGGATATTTGACAGCCTGTTGCATCGTATATTTGTGGTAGCTGTCTTACTGCCAAGACAGGCAGATGTTAGTACTGCGGTTAGATGCGGCATTAAATTGAGCAATTTTTTCTATATAATTACAGGTAACGCAGACCTCCTAGCAGCGCTGCTGAGAGGCCAGCCTCGTGACAAGGCAGCTGAATTCACAGATTTGAAGGCAGCTACAATCACACCGCCGCACACTTAGAAATCCTGCAACTGTTACCATCTGACAGTTTTTATTGATATTTCTTATAGGAAGATCCAGACAGAAAAGAGTTAGGCACAGAAAAGCCAAGTTTGCTTTCCCAAATGCATACATTCAGGAAAAGTGATGTGCTACAGAGAAAAACCATGCTTCTACCTGCGACCGCTCCCCAGCAAGAGCATCCATATTTAATAAACTAAAGACTCCCTTGAGCCAAAAGTTAAATTCTACCTAACCTACTTCAAACATCAGTGTGTACATGTACTATCCCCCGAGCCAAAAGATAAGAGGGAAGCACTTGCGAGCCACTACCTCGCAGGGTAGCTGTTGTCTCTGGATTTCTGGGTATCTTTCTTCTGCATTCTTCCATTCCTTTCTTTCAGAGCAGGGAATATGTATTTTCATATTCCTACATTTCTATCATTGGTCTGTATTTTGAGGTTAAACACTTTCCATGGACCTGTACACATCCACATGAATCAATGGAAAGTCCTCTCCTGACTCCCACTGTTTGAGTCATACTAGCAAGCAAGGAATGTCTGAACATTTATATGGATATCACTAAAGTTTAGGGGGGGGGAAAGTAATGACCATGATGAATTTTTGCTGCAGTACCTATTTATTTAAAATGTACAACAATAGTGCCTATGTATATTGCTGGTTAATGAGAAGCTATATAAAAACCAAACAGACGTTTTTTGGAATAAATCAGGAATGACTGCATAACTCTACATACACGTATGCATACGTTTTGCAAACATCAGCATTTAGCACATATTTCTGTTTCCTCTGTGCCTTGTTTTTAAGAAGTTTATGAGAGTCTGACTACTGGTACCCTACCAGAAAACAGAATTCCTTATTTGTTCGTGTGCCAGTGGGTATCGTACCCCATAACAACCACCAGCATGGCACCAAGTCCTGCTCTGAACCCCTGCAGCATTCAGGAAGGGTATGTCAGGGCACGAGTGATTCAGCAGTTCTCACACCTCTGCCATGCCCTGGAGCACCACCTTCACGCATCCATGATTCTGGAAATAATGGAGTGAAAAAGGCTGTTTCCCAAAACAGTAAGTAAAAGTAGAAAGTAAATGCATATGGAGACTACGCAACACAGCTGTGCTTTGCAGTGTGTCATACACACAAACCACTCTACCTGAAACCTTTTAGAGAACTAAATAATGCAACAGAAATACCAAATAGCATGTGGTATAAATTAGAGGACACAGTAAGATAAACATCATGCAAATGGTCTAAAAGAAAGTATTCACTCAGCCCATAGCAGATTAGAAAGAGGGGAAAATTAAAAGGCAGAGACAAGAAACTGAAGTTGAATGGCAGATCTGAAAGGAACTGAGGAGTCAAAGAAATAAAGAAAAGGGAAACACCATTACCCAACACAGGAACCACACAGAGAAAGTCCAACACTAAAAATAGTCAATTTACAATAGAGGGAACAGTAGGAAATGAAAGATCACCCACGGGGTGAAGGGAAAGAAAGGTGAGACAAACTTTGTATGATGAGCACTGGCTCAGAAAGTTTGGCCAACAAGGAGGGCAAATTTGAAGAGACATTTGAAATAACTTCTGGGTCAATGGGGTTATTTAGGAATGATGGAGACAAGATTGCCCAGCATCCTTCAGAAGATGCAATGTGAGAGCGCTGGAGGAGGAAAGGGGAAAAAAAAGTGAACTGCATAGCAGTCAGATAAACTTTTATTCTCGGAAAGATATTTTCCTATACACGTTATCGATAAGCAGCAGAAAATAACAAGGAGAGAAGTAGCAGGCAGCATGGGTTTGTCAAGAACAAACTGTGTGAAATCATTCTGATGTTCTTCGCTAACAGGATAACAGATGCTGTGGACAGGGATGAAATGGCAGGTGTTATGTTGACTTTAGTAAGCCTTTCACACTACCTCTCAGGCTAAGGAAACATGGTCTGGATGAATCTAATACTTGGTGAGCACAAAGTCTGTTGGAAAATCATACTCTGAATAGTTAATAGTGTAAAACAGGCAAGAAACCTCACTCATGGCTCTGCAGAGCTTTATGTTCTGTATCCAGTCGTATTCCTTGTTTGCATTAATTTGGGGCTGATGGATTGAAAATGATTCTTACTGACTCTGTGGATGCTGCCAAGGTGAGAGAGAAAGCGCGGCAATCGGCGGATAGGAAGAGAACTCAAAACGGGCTTTATCAATTGGAGAAATAAACTGGAAAAATGGGGTAAAAGAGAAGTACAGAACTACTGTGATGAGAGACCAACCA
Source organism: Charadrius vociferus (assembly GCF_000708025.1). Lineage (NCBI taxonomy): Eukaryota > Metazoa > Chordata > Aves > Charadriiformes > Charadriidae > Charadrius > Charadrius vociferus. Next base: position 71,118 of record NW_009646598.1, read on the forward strand.
GTCAACAGCACGAACATAGGATGAGAGTTAGCTGTCCCCTTCATGGTACCCCTGCCCTGGATCCAGAAATTGTATAGAACTGTAAAGAGAGTGTGATTCAATAATGTAAAAAGACAAATGTAGAGTTTGTAAAACACTGAATTACCACTTCAGCTATGGCATGGATTCAGCTCGGGAAGCATGTCCAGATGTGTGCACTCAACTTTATGAGAAGTTTGAAGGACTTGAACCAACTGAGAGCCAATAGATGACAGTAAGATTAATAAGACCAGAATCGCATTGCCAAGGCAAGTGGTGGCATTTCCACTGTTGCTTTACAGGTAAACATTTAAAACACCAGTATAATTAGTGACAGCCTATACGATGGCAGGTCTGTCAACGAAGCATGGCATCATTGTCAGATAAAATAGCAATACTGAGTCATAAAAAGAAATAACCCTGCTGTATCATAACAGATGCAAAGTAGCAGAAAGACACCTGAGAGAGCTTTAAAGAGATCTTCCAGCAGCTTGAAACTATCTATCTGTAGCATCACTGAGCTCTGTTGCCTTGAATAAATCACAGACTGCATTTTGGAAACCAGGGACTCTATTCTACCTCATACAGAAATAGGGCAGCGCAATTACCATTATATTAAATATTAAAAACACTGTTACAACACTGCCTACAGTCCTTGTTCCTCGTTGTAAAAGTAACATTGATAATGACCGAGTGGTTAAACGAAACCCAGATTAAAAAATCGGAGTCTGAAAATCGTGCCTTATAGTAACAAAATACAAACCTAACTCTTTGGTTCAGGTGAGAGGTAGGGAAGAGGAGACTCGATCATTTTGGGGAATATACAAAGAGGATTTCTCTTAGAAGAGCTCTTTTTAAACTAGCAGGTAAAGATATACATTCCGAAGACTGAGAGCTGTAGTTAGACAAATTAGTATTCAAGTTCTGAAATCAGAGGAACTTTTTAAGCACAAAGGAAATTAATTACTGAATCAGCTTATCCAGGGTAAATCCTCCTTCAGCCAAAGTCTGTGCCAAGGTGGGGTGCCGTTCTACAAACCTGCTCCAACTCCATAGGTAGACAGGGATTTGACTGCAAAGTCAAGTAGCTTATGCTACACAAGAGGTCAAAACAGACCATCATCATGGTCTACATCCGGACTTAGGAGCTCTGAATGAGGAACTCCCCAGAAGACTTCTAAAACTCATATTAATCATTAAGTAAGCACCACATTTATTAACCCATACTGCATACATAAAATAGAGATTGTACGTTAAAGTTTAGGGGAGGTAGTATGCCTGCGTAGATTTTACATGCATTTTGAGAGGTGGTCAAGAAAAATAGTTCTCCATTATAGATCAGAAGCACAGTGGAGTTCAGCCAGTCCACGTGCCATGCTGTAAGCACTGATCCTACGAAGACAACAGTATTTTCTTTACCGTATTAGCTCTAGCTACTAAATTATAACCAAGAGAGGAGCTGGAATTGAGCAAAGAGGACAAATGTTTTAGCTTGGTCATGATGTTGCCAGTAGCATGCAGGACAGAAAAGGAAAACAGAAAAGCAATTATTAAAATAAAGCAAACACTCTCGTGGCTGCCTCTGTTCATCAATGACTTCTGCCATTTCTCCACTCTGGTGTGGGTAAAATAGATGGCATACTTGGAAATGCAAGTTGGACTCTCCCGCTTCTGGATAGAGGTGTCCAGGCCTCTGGTTTGCCCCTCAGCCAACTGCTCCTGAGGTTTTTATTACTAACATCCCTTGCTTAGCAATCCCTCCCTGGCACTCCCGCAGGTCAGCGTGTGGTACCTGGCACATGGACAAGTATATGCACGTATGCATGGACATCACTAAGAATAAATATGGGTTGATTGACAGGAAAATGAAAAGAAGGAAAACAGAGAGAACAACTGTAACTGCACGTGACCTAAGAAGGGCAGATATTCACTGTACAGAAATGCATTTCAGTGAAAACAAGAAAAAGAGGAGAAATGTGCTAACAAGGAATACTGGCAGTGACACAGAAAGGGGTAAAGGCAAGGAAAAGACAAAGGAAAATACTTGAGGAAGAGGCTCACTGTGTTTCACAAACACTTGACAAAGTACAACACAAAGCACAATAGGGCTGAGGCAGGACGGAGGGGCGCCGAGAGGCAATGCCCGAGTCCCTCTGCAATAGGAAATACACGGAGCCCTGCTGGGCTCTGCTTCGTTGTTTCTTTGTGGTTTGGTGAGTCCTGTAACAGCTTCTGATTACACAAGAGATGTCCAATAGATCAGAACACTTGGGAAATAAGCAATGTTTAAAAGGCTAATGCTTTTATACCTATCAACTGACAGTTTAATATTGACATTAGTGCTATCTTCCGCTCTGCGTATGAACAATAGGCAAGGCTCCCACGGTTATTTTCAGCTTATTTTACAAAGCCACTTTTGGCAATCTCTGCTTTCAGCGAGCGACGCAGGCGTTAGAGTCAAGCTCCATCCGCTTTGTATCAAAGCCTCTCCCACAGCACAGCTGCACTCCCGCGCGCCGGGTCCGGGCACATACGTTTCTACAGTTGCTGTTGGCCCGCCGAGCCAAGAGACTGTAAGCACACAAATCTATGTACGCCGAGTCAGGAAACAATCCACATTTCATTGCCTTTTCATTTAGACTGATAAATAACTTGGAGACGAACACTAGACAGCAAGGAAAGTAATTGCTCACTCAAAATTGCATTTAAAAATACTTAAGCACGGCATTAAATTCCTCTCAGTGTTTATTGTACAGACATCAGACAGTTTGCAAATAACATTTTTAATCGCCAAATGTTGACGGGGCTAGACTGTGAGGACCGACACACAACAAATTGTTTCAGATGGGTATAGAGAAATATACCCTGGGTAGAGATCACTGAAAAATCCACTGCATTTGGTATAAATAATAGTTTGGCTTGGATTTTTTTTTTTTTTTCAGACGGTATAATGGAATAATCCAGCTGCCTTCTGTTACCTTCTATTACATCAACAGAAACTATCAGAGAGGAAAAGTGCCAAACAAATTCCCTCTTGTGCACCATGGAGATGAAAAAAAAACCCCAGTCAACTGAGTAACACTGGTATTTGTGCTTGCGTATGTTTAGACATGAAAACATTTTTCTTAATAAAACCAAAAGACATCACAATTTGGAGGAAAACATAAGGCTGATGTAATGTGTTTTTCCTTTTAAATATTGTGAATGATGCTTCTCAAGGACAATGCCTGACTTTCTAACTCAGGCAAATGCGGAACAACAATGAAACCAAACCAGGTTTATCACTGTGATGGTCAGCAAAACTCAGGATATTCAGAAAAAACAACCCAAACTAAGAAAGTTATGTTTCTCTGTGCCTGCCCAGCTTCCTCATGTCTTGGACAGAGGGCTCTGGAGCAGGTCGTGCTCTTGTTAAACACGAGGAACGCAAGTGGGCGGCTGCGGTGTGCTACCAGGCGGCCAGCTCTCCACGAGCACCTCCAAGTTGAGGTTTCCCACACAAAAGGAAAGGGGATTTCTCTTCCTCGCGCATCGAGAGAAAGTAAGTACAGCTAAACCTGAACACCACAGAGTGAAAACAAAGCAATGAAGAAAAAAGCCTTATCACATACTGGGCAGGAGCTGCACAGTTTTACACAATACGCAGAAGACATCAGAGAGGTCCCCATTGCTGGTACTTGAGATTTCCATCCAAAAAGGGGAACGTGGGCTCAGAAATCCTCTCTCTCCGGTGCAGAAAGCCATTGGAGCCACCCATTACTGTCACTACAGATCCCTGAACCAGGCGAAAAAGCAATAGCAACTCAAAGCTGTTGGTATGTACAAAAAAGAACACAAAGAACTACAGCATCCCCATGGTCAACCTGAGAGAAAGGGGCCTCAATGCTCCTACGTGCCCACCAGAGAAGACACTCTAATGCTTTCCAAAAATTACAGTCTTGAAGATTTTTGCACTCGCAGCATCAACAAGACACATCACCAGTGGGGAGGACCGAGGCAGAGAAAATGTCGATAACTGACACTGGGGCAGAGAAAATGCCAATAACTGACACTATTTTAATGGCTGTGGTTTTAAGACCTCCTGAGGATGAGGTTAGATGCCACAGTGGGTAAAATACCCCTTTCCTTGGGGAAGAATTAAAGGAGGCTTAAAGAAAATTAGGTTAGGTACTGAAGGAAGACCCTCGTGGTCTCCAGCACAGGTGTGTGCAGTGGCAGCTCTAAAATACAGAGAACAAACCAGGATACAATAAGATAAGCTTATCTTTGCTGGGCACAGAAATACACGCAGTCAGACTTCTTTATAGCATATCTACTTATAACAAATGACATTTTAAACAATTTGAATTATAAGAAGGCATGCTTTTTTGGGGGAATTAGCCCCCTTGGACTGAATGCTTAGAGAAGTCTAACTTTCGTGGGTTTCCTAAAGCAATGTGATACTAAGCATTCCAACTTTTCTCTGCCATGTTGTCTCTTTCGGATTGTTTTCTTTGTGAAATTCCATGTAAATCTGCTTTGGGTGCAGGAACAAACGTACCTCAAGATAAGCTGCAGGCAGTTAGACTGCACACAGCACAGCTCAGCAAGTGAACATGGCGTAGCTTTACCCACACAGCATGGCGTGGCACCTAACAACCGCCATGGAGAAGCAGAGGACTTCACTGATGCGACCCTGTTTCATCTCCACAGGTGACATCGCATTGCACCGCAACGTGTTTAGGCATCTCTGCAGGATGCCACACTGCAAAGTGCAGACAGAGCAATAGCAGATGGGGTAAGGAAGCACGTCTCCAGTGAGGTCGTGTTCTCCACCATGCTGGCACGGCACCGGAGAGGCGAGGGCTCATCCGACACAGCAGAAATAATGGGGCCATTTCCATATGCGCTTTATAGGAGGTACATGGTTATCCTTCTTCTCCATAGCTCCACTCCGTCAGCAGAATTACATGCAGCAGTAATCCACACCCAGGCCTCTGATAGCACCTAACGAACTTGAGAAACTCTTGAAGGAAGAATTAGTTTGCTCCCATTTCAATAGCTCTTTCCGTCTGAAAAGGGCATTGTTGTATAGGTTGATTAGCTAGGAAGATTTTTCCTTATAGTCAGCCTGTATCTCCACTCTTAATTCCACCCCATTACCCCTAGCTACACCCCTGGGCCCCATCCTGTATAACCACCGTCTTTCTTTGATATTTATGCCCTTTATGTGTTCAGGAACTGTTATGAACCTCTGCAGATACCACTCAGCCCCAGACGCCTTTTCACACCAGTGCTTGGCTCTTCCCACTCCCCTCACAGGAGGATAGCAGCCGATGATACGGCTGGCGTTAATTACAGCATGAATGCCCATTCAGAAACAGCCCGGGCAGCACAGAGGGGCTGTATGGCCCCACACGTGCCCTCTAACATAAGGACACACAAGTTTATCCTGACTTTGACATTCAAAAGGTATGTTCCCATTTTCCATCACATTACTTGCTCTCCCCTTGCCTCTTGGCCCATTTACCGCTCTCTTCCCACGTGTTAAAGGGGGAGGCAAGCTTTCTATCTATGTTCATTACAAAATTCAGTTTTATATCAGCATATTTAACTTGTTTACACTGAACTCTCCTGGCTTAGCAAAGAACCATTGAGCTGAGTCTTACGGGACTAAGTTCAGTATTTTCTCTTAATTGGGCCGCACTGGCTCCTAGGATGCTCCACAATGCTTTTATCTGCATTCTCCCACAAACTGGAATTGTGTATCTCAACACTGCATAACTGTTTTTACTCTTCAGTGAGATAAACCTAAGAAGATTAGACTGGTCGGCTTCTCTCAGGTTCCTGCAGATTATCACCCGCAACGTCACTGCCCCCGTGTATGTGTCCCTTATCTCCCTCCAACACTTCCCGGTTTTGAATGTTTCTGATTATATGATAGAGCCTGAAAAATAGCCAGGGTCTCCCTCTGTGTATTGCTCTTTCTAAAAGCACACTCATTTTCTCATTCTTTCCTTCACACATTCCTTCTTCAATACACCATTTGGGACAATAATCTGAAAGCATTTATTGCAATCGGTGTTTGATACATATGGACTGGTTTTCCAGAATCCCGTGATCTGTCAACCATCAAGATTCGTCAAGGCATTGGATTTCAGAAACCTGGAGGCAAGGAAATGTCCAAGGTTTCCTGGAAGTCAGAAGAAATCCAGGGACTAGCCTCTACTGCCTGACCTAGCTCTTCTTAGGCTGCAGTACATTTCTCTGCAGAAAGCATGATTAATTAATATGTACATTAAGAACAATGTGAGGCTAAAATGCAAGTGCCCCAAGGCACCTCAGAAACTTTAACCATAGAATCATAGAATTGTTTAGGTTGGAAAGGACGTTGAAGATCATCGAGTTCCAACCTCCCTGCCATGGGCAGGGACACCTCCCACTAGACCAGGTTGCCCAAGGCCACGTCCAGCCTGGCCTTGAACACCTCCAGGGATGGGGCCTCAACAACTTCTCTGGGCAACCTGTGCCAGTGTCTTACAACCCTCAAAGTGAAAAAATTCTTCCTAATGTTTAATCTAAACCTGTCCTCTTCCAGTTTAAAGCCATTCCCCCTTGTCCTATCACTACATGCCATAGTAAAGAGTCCTTCCCCAGCTCTCCTGTAGCCCCTTTAGGTACTGGAAGGCCGCAGTAGGGTCTCCCCGGAGCCTTTTCTTCTCCAGGCTGAACAGCCCCAACTCTTTCAGCTTCTCTTCATAGGAGAGGTGCTCCAGCCCTTGGATCATCCTCGTGGTCCTCCTCTGGGCTCGCTCCAACAGATCCATGTCCTTCTTATGTTGGGGACTCCAGAGCTGGATGCAGTACTCCAGGTGGGGTCTCACGAGAGTGGAGTAGAGGGGCAGAATCCCCTCCTTTGACCTGCTGGCCACGCTTCTTCTGATGCACTCCAGGATACAGTTGGCCTTCTGGGCTGCCATCACACATCGCTGGCTTGTGTTGAGCTTCTGGTCGATCAGCACACTCAGGTCCTTCTCCTCAGGGCTACTCTCCAGCCATTCCTCGCTGAGCCTGTATTTGTGCTTGAGATTGCCCCGACCCAGATGTAAGACCTTGCACTTGGCCTTGTTGAACTGCATGAGGTTGGCTTGGGCCCACCTCTCAAGCCTATCCAGGTCCCTCTGGATGGCATCCCTCCCCTCCAGCACGTCTACCTCGCCAAACAGCTTGGTATTATCAGCAAACTTGCTGAGGGTGCACTCGACCCCACTGTCTATGTCGCTGACAAAAATGTTGAACAGTACAGGTCCCAGTACCGACCCCTGAGGAACACCACTCGTCACTGGTCTCCACTTGGACATCAAGCCATTGACTGCAACTCTTTGAGTGCAACCGTCCATCCTGTTCTTTATCCACCGAGTGGTCCATTTGTCGAATCCATGTCTCTCCAATTTAGAGACCAGGATATCGTGTCGGATGGTGTCAAATGCTTTGCACAAGTCCAGGTAGATGACATCCGTTGATCTTCCCTTGTCCACTGCTGCTGTAACCCCTTCATAGAAGGCCACCAAATTTGTCAGGCATGACTTGCCCTTGGTGAAGCCATGCTGGCTGTCACCAATCACCTCCTTGTTTTCTATGTGCCTCAGCAGAGTTTCCAGGAGGATCTGCTCCATGATCTTGCTGGGCACAGAGGTGAGACTGACCAGCCTGTAGTTCCCCAGGTCTTCCTTATTTCCCTTTTTGAAAGTAGGGGTTATGTTTCCACTTTTCCAGTAGGCAGAAATCTCACCACACCGCCACAACTTCTCAAATATGATGGCTAGTGGCTTAGCAACTTCATCTGCCAGTTCCCTCACGACCCACGGATGTATCTCTTCAGGTTCCATGGATTTGTGCACCTTCAGGTTCCTCAAGTGGTCTTGTACTTGATCTTCACCTACAGTGGGCAGTTCTTCATTTTCCCAATCCTCGCCTTTGCATTCTGCGTCTGCAGTCCTTGCCAGTGAAGACTGAGGCAAAAAAGTCATTGAGGACCTCAGCTCTGTCTCTGTCCCAGGTAAGCAGTTCTTGCATTTTCTTCCGGAGAGGGCCCACATCTTCCCTAGTCTTCCTTTTCTCACTGACATACTTAAAGAAAGATTTTTTGTTTGTCTTAATGTCCCTGGCCAGACTTAGTTCCATCTGGGCTTTAGCTTGTCTAACCCAATCCCTGGCTGCTCGAACGATTCCTCTGTATTCCTCCCAGGCTACCCACCCCTGTTTCCACTCCCTATAGGCCTCTTTTTTCCTTTTGATCATTTCCAGGAGCTCCTTGTTCATCCATGCAGGCCTCCTGGCTTTCTGCTTTTTTTTTTTCCTCTTTGTAGGAATGCATTGCTCCTGAGCTTGGAGGAGGTGATCCTTGAATATTAACCAACTTCCTTGGGCCCTTCTTCCCTCCAGCACTTCATCCCATGGCACCATAGCAAGTACATTCTTCAAGAGGCCAAAGTCAGCTCTCCCAAAGTCCAGGGTGGTCATACTTTCAGACATGACCAAGCAGTAGGAATCTAAGTGTTAATGGGACTCCAGCCTGTGGACACCTTTGTGCCCAAAACACCGTCACCCTGCCTGGACTCCCACATTCCTGTCCACATCAGAATGGTCAGCTGCCTGGTGGGCCTTTTATTTGTGTTAAACCTTTATTCAAAGCGTACAGCCTTCTGTATGTAGGGCATGGAAGTTCCTGCAGGAGAAGTAGGTCAATGAGTTGGCCTTCAGTTCAGTGGGAGGTAATTTCTGAGAGCAGACACGTTAATGCGAGGCAGGGAAATTACAGCTGTCTCAGGACAACGCAAGGCAATGATGGAGACTGCCAAGATCAGCCTGGGGGGATCCCAGCCTCCGGCACAGGGCAGTGGAGCTGTCAGGTATCGATTCACATCAGCAGGCAAGGACTGGCTCTGTTGCCAACTCAGCCCAGGATCCCTGGGGACCAAGGGTCTTCCTGAATTATTTATTTGGTTCAACAGGCGATCTAAGATCTTTAGATGATCTGATTCCACTCAGCCACCTCACATACTATATAATATTTTCATCTCTTGCCCTACTTTCCCAGTGAAACTTAATTTTTTCACTTCTTTTGTTGTTCAGCCATAAGGTGAACGTTGGATGATTGTCCTTTCTTAGAGGTGCCCGTTTTCCCAATAGCAACATCTAATAAATGCAGAGCTTACAATCACAAATACCAGAGATAAAACATTCTTGAAAAACATCGATAAAACTTTCCAACTAGTTCAATACAGTATTAGTTTCTGTATAATAAAGTCTTATTTTCAAACAGTTATTTATAGGCCTTTCATCAGATTACCTATTATTTCACTGTGCCTAGCTCTTTTCTCCTTAATATTCAGTCTACACCACTTCTGAAATCAGAGCTGAAAAACCTCTTGGTTAATCTGGTGTTTTAAATGTCGGTACAATTTCCAGAAAGTACAAGAATTACAGAGGTTGAAAGACTCACTCCAACTTACACCTCATATTCATTAATAATTAATTTTGAGTTACTCTTTGAGGACAAAAATTTTTAGCCTGAAGTTTCAAGAAATGCAGCTTTGAATTTGGGTGGCCGCTCACGATTACTGGAGCTCCTGTTTAAACAGTTTAAGAAGTGACCATCACCAAGCTAACAGATGTCGGTCTCTCGGAGACAACAGTTTGTTCCTAGTCATGGTGCTGCAGGTGCTTTACGAAAACCTTTTCTTATTCTGTGCTGCAACCAGTGGTGTGCACGCTGTCAGCGCTGCATCCCCCAGGAGGACAGAGCTAACAGCTGAAGGTTGGTGGGTCTCTAAACCCTCTCTAGATAGACAGCTACGTCATTAATATGCTCTGAGGACTGTAACTTCAGAGGCAGATGAAAAGGGAACGATCCCAAAACTGACACAGGGGCTAAAAAGCACTTTCACCTCAGTTTTCACTGTGGAAACACAGAGTTTAGGAGGAGCCAGTAATTACCAACTCAGGTGAGACATCATTTGTTTCGTAACTGCTAACTTATCATCTTGAGTGGACTTCTGTCTGTGCAGCCCTCCAAGAGACACCTACTGTAAGCTCTGCTAATTGGTCAGGCGCAAGAACTGCTGTCAAAAATGTGCTCAGTAGGCATTTTCCCATAAAATCCATCAGAATGTCAGCTAGAAGTTTAGCCCTCAGAGAGAAAAAAAATGGGAAAGGCATTTACGAGTTTGACAGGATTTTACTGTAAAAGGGAAGTGATGATGGGGTGGGAGAGACACACAAGAGGACAACCGACTGCTGCAGTTCCAGTACAATTATATTGGGGTCAGCCACCGGCGAGGCACCTGTCTGAGGTTTAGCATTGCACTAATGGAAGACACTGATTTCCCAGCTATCACTCTGACATATTTTAACACAGAAGAAAATGGCTAAACTATATTCGGATGCCTCTATAAGATTTTTTCTATTTCCTACAGACTTTCTAGGAAAAATGAATTCAGACATAGTCAAACACTTACTAAATTTGCAAAGTTTTGTAAGTTGCCAATAACTGAGAGCTGTGTTTGGCTCTGCAAATTTTTCTGCCATGCGTATCTCCCTGTGAAAAATACAAGAGGTTCAGTAACACAAAAATGCAAGAAAATGCAGCTGCTCTTATTAAAGTCAAGACATTTGGCCAGTAAAGACAGTACTTGGTCAAAAAAACCATAGTTAAACAGCTCCAAAAAAAAGTTTTTGGCCACAAACATGGCCAAAACTTTTTAATCTACTAATCCACACTTGAGGACACGTCTTTACAGAAGAGTTTGCTGCATTGCAAACAAGTAATAAACATAAATAAAAGGGTTCATGCCTTAATGCAAGAAATTGCATTACAGAAATCCAGCCACCTCTGCAAGAGGAGGATGCTACAGCTGCGACATGTTTAATGCTAAACTGTAATCTCATTTACCTAAAAATAATGAAACAGGAAGGGAAAAACCGCCCAAATTTATGATTAAAATGAACGGAAAAGAACATTTACCAGATGTTCAGCCTCACCACCTACTCTTTATCCTTCCTGACGTCTGACACTTTCTTTCTTTTTAAAAATGCATTAATAAGATCATAGATCATAACAATAAACCAGGTGGTATTAAAACCCTCTAATTTAGGCTTCTAGTAAGGCGTGCTGTAGGCATTCACCTCCTTCCATTGACTATGGAGGGATGTCAGCCTCCCAGTTTCAAAGATTAATAGGAATATCTCCAGTGTCTTTTTTTTTTTTTTTTTCAATTTTCCTTTTTCCCCTAACTTTTCCTACCCTAGAAGCTAATCCATTCCCACTTCCCTACAGCTCAGCGCTTTAGTTCCACACGTTAGCTATTCCTATATATTACTACTGTCAACAGTGAGTTCAGTGAGGTTACTTCTTCTATCAACACTGGAAGATGCACATAGAAAAACACATGGGAAACAAAATACTCAGCTATCTCCCTCTTCTCCATCTCATTCTTACCTGAGCAACACATCAGGGAAAGTCAGGAGCTGCTACACAGCCACGCTACAGCTAATTACCCACTTGTATAAACAATATTGCTGACTGCCCTTTCTATCCTCTCCTTGGTGTCTTCCTATAGGAATCAGCAGCAAGCCCTATACCAGTGGTAAATTAGCTGCTTAGTTTTTGTTTAACTCTTGCTTAACTAGATGTGACATCGCTAGGTTCATCCTGAAAAAGTGGGAAATGCCATGCCAGGAAGCTGATGAGGGTCATCAATCATCCCTATTTAGCTGTACGGTACATGAAGGAGGACAGGGAGTAGAAAGGTTCTTCTTCAACTATCAGTCCCTCTATATATTGCGGGAAACAACCCGTATTACTTGTGGTATATCGACACATGGACAATATCAGCTAAACCATCAGTTAAAATGACACTGAAATAAATAATTGTTAACACTTTTGCAGAACTGGAAGAATGGCAAGATCACAACAGCCTTTGCCAAGCAGGACACAGGCAGAGGTAAGGAGGGAACTTATGGAAGAGAATGCAAAGAAAAGAGCTTACCTAAACCAGGAGTCTCGTGAATTGTCAGACTAATGGCAGCAGGGATATCATCTTAAAACAGTATTTGAGAGAAGGTAAGGTAATGTTTTAAGGCACTAGAGCGGGAAGTTTTGTCCAGGGTGGGGGGGGCAGTGTGGGACATCACCCAAGGTGTGTGGGGAAGAATTCACAGAATTCACAGAATTCACAGAATTGTTAGGGTTGGAAGGGACCTCTGGAGATCATCTAGTCCAACCCTCCTGCCAGAGCAGGGTCACCTACAGCACGTTACACAGGACAGCGTCCAGGCGGGTTTTGAATGTCTCCAGAGTGGGAGACTCCACCACCTCTCTGGGCAGCCTGTGCCAGTGCTCCACTACCCTCAAAGTAAAGAAGTTCCTTCTCATGTTAAGATGGAACTTCCTATGTTCAAGTTTATGCCCATTACCCCTCGTCCTATCACTGGGCACCACTGAAAAAAGACTGCTCCCATCCCCCTGGCATCCTCCCATTAAGTATTTGTAAGTATTAATAAGATCCCCCCTCGATCTTCTTTTCTCTAGACTAAAGAGACCCAAGTCCCTAAGCCTTTCTCCATAGGAGAGATGTTCCAATCCCCTAATCATCTTCGTTGCCCTTTGCTGGACCCTCTCCAGCAGTTCCCTGTCTTTCTTGAACTGGGGAGCCCAGAACTGGACACAGTACTCCAGATGCGGTCTCACCAGGGCAGAGTAGAGGGGGAGGATGACCTCCCTCGACCTGCTGGCCACACTCTTCTTGATGCACCCCAGGATGCCATTCGCCTTCTTGGCCGCCAGGGCACATTGCTGGCTCATGGTCATCCTGTTGTCCACCAGGACTCCCAGGTCCCTCTCCACAGAGCTGCTCTCCAGGAGGTCAGCCCCCAACCTGTACTGGTGCATGGGGTTATTCCTCCCCAGGTGCAGTACCCTACACTTACCCTTATTGAACTTCATAAGGTTTCTTAGAGGGGAACAAGTAGGTGGCTGCTGCTGTCATGGAGGTAACACCACTTCATAGCACATCCAGAGCCACAACAGCGGCTCACACTGGACGGAGGCAGAGCAATCATAGAACCATAGAATGGTTAGAGTTGAAAGCGACCTTGAAGATCATCTAGTTCCACCCCCCCTGCCAGGGGCAGAAGGACACGTTCAATGGGCTGATAACAGCCAAGGAGCAGCAGAGCTTGCGGGGCTGTGTGGGAGAGCTGTAATTCTTGCAAGAGGCAATCGTACATAAAAAATTCTCTTAGACAAATTGCCAACCCCCTCGCAGCACAGTGCGTTCTGCCACTCCAAACACAGAGATGCTTTTCTGCGCCTTACGGCGGTCCTGCACAGGCACTGGGGGATTCTTCTTTTCAAGGGAAGGTTTGAGTTCACACTCCTTTGACTCTTAACACAGTTTACAAATCCACAATGGAATATTTTTTTCCCTGATATGGAGAACAGAAAGCAAGAGAATTACAAGCTGGGCGAGACGAAAACTAACTACTGCATGCAAGATACCACCTCCGAGGCAGGAGAGGGGAAATATATGCAAACATTTCTTCCTCCTGCCAAGGATCAGCCAGATTTGCAGAGCCGGAGCCTGCTCCCATTTTTATTGGGTTTTTTTGTAATTCTATTAGAAAATCACTCCTGACTTCCAATAGTGTGAGATACTGCAGAATTAGATCTAAAATATGTTAATGCCATGAGAATAACAATTACAAATCTTGGAGGTACTTTGCATGCTGCACAGGTACATCTTGGATTACAGGCTTCCTGGATCTGAGTTTCTTTTCTGATTTTGATGCTCTTACTTGTGCTTTCTGGTACATATTCCACTCTACTTTTTCTGCAATTATTGCATTAACTCCTTTAACAATTTTTAGTCTTTCAGCTTTGATTTATTTATGGTAGACTTCTTTTTTAATTAAAGTTCTTAAAACTTGCTGCCAAGGACTTTGAAATTTAAGGATTTGATTTAAGCTACCAGAAAAAGGCATTCACGATCACGTTGGGATCCCGTTTTTTTCTTTTCAACACCAAAGCACAATTATATCTCTGTAATAGTTATGCTGAATATTAAAGGAAGCGATTATTATGGGGCATTTTAACTATCTGAACATTAAAAACCTAAAAGCACTAATCATAATTCCTTTGCCATATTAAAACATCACACGAGTAGAGCAGGAGCTGCACTAAAGCAATAGTCATTAATCAGTATTTAAAATAAGACTGCTGCCAAATTATCTCTTAGGCTTAATTTCCTTGAGCAGTATCATCCCACAGAGAGAAGTCTGGAGTATAACCTGACATATTACTCTTCTTCAAGAGATTAGTCCACCATTGGCAATTGCTCACCTGCATTAGCTGGCCCCCGCAACACTGCTAGAACCTCTCCTCCAGCTTACAGATCCACAAATGTCAAATTAAATACCCATCTGCCTTCCGAGCTAGCCCAAGGCTGCTCGGTAATGTAGGCAAAATTGAATGAGTTATTTTGTCCTAACACTACAGGCTGCAAAATTGAATTTGGTGGCAACAGTAGAGCTGGATCCAAGAGAGGGCACAGAGGACTGCAGGAGCCAGGGAGATTTTCATGAGGCGAGGGTGGAAGGAGGGGAATGACTGTATTTTAGAGGCCGCTGGTACAGATTTGGGGCATCTGGAGGGAGTATCCATTCCTCCATGCACCTCTCCCAGCCGAGGAAATGCCGATCCTGGCTCCTTACGGAGCCTCTCCTGCCTGATCCTCTTGTAACACCATCTCAGTCCCCCGTGCCCAAGCGGCTGGTCCCCACTCCCTCAGGCACAGGAGAACCCCCTGCAGACTGGCACCACCAGGAATGGACCCCTCCCCTATGTCTGCAGCTCGCCCATGATTTTGCTTGTCTCCATCCTCCATACCAGTGGATAATCTGGCAAGAAAATACTTAATAAAAAATTAGCAATCTAACCATTCTAATAAGAAAAGCTTCATGGAGAGCATATGGTCGCGACACAGGTCTGTGCCAGGTTGGGTCAAACTTTCTGAAGTTATCAGCTAAGTGCCAGTAGCAAATTTTCCCACCTGCTGCTGAACTTCTTCCCTCCCTCCTCCTCTTAGCTGGAAATCTTCCCTGCAGAGGTACTTCCATCTGCAAAGGCAGAAGCCGTGCATCCCTGCCTGCCGGAGCACATCCCAGCGTGGGAACATCAGCAGCAGACGTAAGTTGCCATCCAAAATTGCTGTCCCAGGCTGGCCCAGACAGGCAAGAGCATGTGTACTACGTACCAGCTAGATGTAGTGCTCCTGCCAGAGCGCATCACTGGTGATTTGTGTTTGTACGGTGTTAAAAGCCTGAGGTTCAAACCAGGAACAAAAAAAAGCTGTTCTCTAATCCAAAGATGTTACGTACTATTTTTTATATATATTGCACGGAGGAATAACTATATAGAGAACAGGAGTTAGCTGTCTCTTTGCTATGCCTTTCATAAGTTTGCTCCCTCCACTTACGCTCCTTTTTATGGGGCACAGGAGAGCTATCCCTCAGCTCGCCTGCTTTTCTTTCTTTCTATCTTGTCCGTGGCTAATTTTATCTCCCCCATGGCTTCAACTTCCAGTTTCAACTAGCACTTACACTGTCATATCTGAAGTGTTCCTCTCCAGCCAACACATTATTTTAGCCCATCTCGCTCTCACTTCAGTTGTCCCCATCTCGCTCCGTCAATGACACCAGCGAGGAGCACTTATGTCTGAACTTCTGTTATACCTCTCTTTATGCAGCACCCCACGGAATATTTAACTGGAATTAATATGAAATATCATCCCCTTTCCTAGCTTTCAGTACTTTCTCAAGATCCGTTCCTGCTGTAAGCCTCACCTCTCCTTCCTAAAACCAGCCAGACATGACATTGAGGTTGCATGGCTCTTGGTAATACTGGCTGCTATTTATTGTACTTGTTCTTTCAAAAAATAACGTTGCAAAAATAGCATCACCATCCCATTATGTCTGCTGTTAACCTGCATGACCACACAATCTCAGTACTACCACCCTTTTCATTCCTCTTTGATCCTTTCACATTGTTTTGTGATTTTATTTTTTTTTTTACACTTGGTTCCATACTGATAGGCAACCACTTTTGAAGAAACCTGTCTTATGTGTACACACAGCAACTACATCAGTGAAAGCATTACCATAAAACTGATAAGAAATAGTGCTAAGAGCTAGTTCCTCTACTTTAATCCATTTATCCTCCTGTGCCTTCCAGTAGTCAAAATGAAGATATGTCCATGGGACCCAGCAAAGAATCAAATTTGCATGCCACAATAAGACATGAAATAGTTACAACTGCAATTGCTTAAGGATAATTCAGCCTATTATCCCCTTCTGTGTTACGGTGATGTGCCTGGGCTATTGGTAAGAGTTGATGCACAGGAAAAAAAAAAATGTGTATTTCATGCGACAAACAGAAGAATGTTTCACTAATTTAGAAGAGTCACAAAGAATAAAAGGCATTGCAAATTAAAAAGAAAAAGAGAACATAGTTGTTCAGGGGATTTGGATACTTGTGATATTTGTACTGGGACCAAAACAATGCTTCTTTTAATAAAGCTGTCATCGTCACATATCATATAAATGGCCAGTTTTCAGCCCAAAGCACCATACAAACAATGAACCCAATCTGGCAGTCATTACTCAGTCTTTATGCTCATTAGTTTTTTATCTAAAGCAGTCTGTCTGATCAGATTTTGTCATCTGTTTTTTAGGTAAAGATCTGAATGCAATTTATCAGGGTGTATCTGTTAGCTTTGCAAAATTGTTTAATGTCTAATACTTAGTATAAGCGGCATTACAATACATAGGATCTCTCTTGTAAAAAATGCACATATTCCCCTGAAATTGGCTTTAACCTGCTGCTTAAAGGAGAAAAGTCCTATGAAACGCCTTTAAGGTGAGAAATAAAAGAACTGTAACTCTTAGGTAGGCACATCTATAGTTTAGAAAACATCTCCATAACCACGGTCTTTCCTATTTCGAACTTGTTATCCAATCTGGACCACTCACTTCAGGACCATCACTGCTATTTAGCAGTGAAGCCCTGTCTGGTACAGCTAAAATTCAGTGTATGAGTGTCCTTATTGAAACCCATCACCGTACCAAATGACTGGGCTGTCTAATGAGAATCTGAGGTAGAAGACCAGAGATGAGATGAATCTGCAGACAGGACCACTGTTCCAGCTGCAGATAATTTGCCATTTAAGTGTTGAGACAGACAGATAGGTGAGACAGAAGCGAGATACTTCCACTGACGTTGTCCATTCTGTACTACTCTGTGGCCTCATATTCCCAAACAAGTCTGTCAAGCCTGACCTTTCAGCATTCAACACCTTGGGGGCTTAGTGGCAAAAAAATGACAATAGTATTTTACAGCAGGAAAAAAAGAGGTCTTTTTTCCTAGATTTGCACTATTTATAAGTGAAGACCTTTTTGAAAACTGTGTGGGTCTTTGTCTTAATTATCTTTGAACTCACAGTTGGCATCCCCAAAGGTGAACATTTTCAGAGAACAAACAGGACAAACCAATGGCTGAAAGTTCTTCTCAAACTTTTTTATGCTATCTGTTATAAATGTGTATATATTTATATTTGCTCGCTATAAACTGTATTCAGGAATAGCATCCAGGCCATTAACTTGTAAGGTTCATTTTTCCATAGTACCTCTAAGAAAATTTTTCTCTTAATTAATTTTCTCAATGGCTTCCTGGCCAGCATCATGCATTCTTGCTTATTTTTCATGTGAACAAGCATTCACGGATTTTACTTAATTACAAGGTGAAAAACATTACTCATCAAACACCAGTTGCTAACATCTCTGCATTTCCCATGATGATACTTGCAGCTGAATGCTTAAACTTATGTTTAATTTAAGGCTAAAGAGTGGCAAGGTTGAACACTGCATATAAGTGAATGCATGACCAAATCTCCTTGGCCAATACCAGACAGCCAGAGGAGGGAAGCACCTTCAGCTTCTACACAGCTGCCCGTTAAGTGAACGCTAATTGAACTAACTCTACTGGTTCCTGCACGTTTCAACAGGTTTTAAGTCATCTCAGTATCTTATATGCAGGTTTTCTTCCAACTGACTACTGGAAATTCTTTCTGAATCTATGATTTTATTTTTTTAATGAGAATATTTAGGACAATCAAAATCAATAAGTACACAGTGTACTTTCAACATAGCTCATCCTTTCATTTTTTCCTCTGATATTTTTTCTGTGTATATCCACGTACATCCTAATACCCACACACACCTTCAGTCAAAATTTGCATTAAAATATTGCTTCAGTTATATTACTGGAAAGTCTAAACTCTTCCCAGCAAATCACAATTCACGCATCAGGAAATACATACAAACATTTGCATTACTTGCTGAAAAGCAGCACAGCTCTGCAAGGCTTTAAATAAAGATGACACTCGGCTTAAGTTTCTTCTTACAGATGTATAAATCTGGAGGGACTTACCTCAAGTCATGGAGATTCACCAGTGAGAGGTAAACGAGAGCCGGTGAATTAAATTATTGAAGAAGTTTATCAAAACCAGGCTGAAATTATCTGGGGACCAGAGAGTAACGCTGTGACGGTTCCATTGTGATGATGCTGGAGGGCAACACGCCACAGACCTCCAGAGTTGGATTTTAATATAAATGCAGTGTTATTAGAGAGCTATTTTTTAACAAGACTTCTTATTCATTAGTGAACAAATGCTGCTAACAATAATATTAGAACCAGATATTCCCAAAAGCCGTCACTGACATGTTAATCCAGCCACTGAAACAAGAAGGTGATGCTATTCTAGATTTTTTTTTGATATATAAAAGGGATAAAAGAACTAGTTATGAAAATAAATTTGGAGTACGCAATTATATGCCAATTCTAAATTAAAGTATTCAGTGATGTTCGCAGAACCCTTAGAAAAGGTAGGCTGGCATTTTCAGTCACAGCTCTTGGCTTCAAAAGGGCAATTTTTGCACAGCGAGGGAACCAGTCAGGAAGTCACTAATCACAAGGTTGAAAGATCTGCCTGGGGAAGAAGAACGGAGTTTTTCAGTCAGAGATGCCAATACTTACAGGGATCCATATCTCAAGAAGAAAAAACGTGAAGGCAGTGTGCCCGGTCCTCACTTGTCAAGGAGACCAATAGACAGAACAAGTCCTGCGGGGAAAACGCAGTTCACGTGGAGATGAAGAAAGCACCAAGGAGAAGCCCCACCTTAGAGCTCAGGAATGGGCGAAGAGGAGAGCGGAGGAGGCAGCGAGAGGCAGCGACCAAAGCCCAGCCAAGGGAGCTCTTCAGAAGGTATTAAAACAAGTGATGAAAGATTTGTTGGCTACATGAAGAGACAACCTGCCAAGCAGCAGAACTACCACACAGCGAGGCTGGAGTACAGATTAAAGATGGTACGTAACTCCAAATTACATGAATCTGCACTTCAATTATCATTGAAATCAATGATGATAACAACATAGAAACTATCACGGTCAGGATGAACACGTATCTCAAGAAACCAAATGTCCAAAAATGAGGAACTAAGTTACTTCCATCCAGAATAGTGAAAGAACTGGCAAATGAAATGTCAAGTGGGGTAGCAAGTTTAACTAAATCAAGGACGACACAAAGATATCATGCAATCAGAAATAATAAATGTCGTATCTATATTTAAAGAGGAAAAAAAATATCAGAGCAACTAAAAGCCCTTTCTTCCAAGCTCAGCAGCAGCACAGCTTGAGAACAACTTTTAAGGAAAGAATAATCAAAGCTAGTGAAGCTAAGAGAATTTGGGGGAAAATACCACATGGGTTTAATACAGGTAAGGCACACTAATCTGACATCCTTGTTAGAGAAAAAACTCACTTTTCCAAGAAAGGAAATTAAATCGATCTCAGCTGTCTGACTCTGGTAAAGCTCTAACATTGTATCACCTGGGAAGTTATTAGTTAAATTGAAGAAGATGGGGGATTAGTACAAAAATTTTAAATTGGCCCGAAATGGCTAGAAGCAGGACAGTAACAGCAACGTTAAATGGGGAACGTCAGACTGGAGGGAAGTTATTAGCATCACTGTTGAGGGACTGGTCTTAGAACCAGTCTTGGTTAATATTTCACCAATTATATTGGCACACAAATAGCTATGGTCGTGTTAAAATTTTACTGAAGACAAGAAGCTGAACAACATCTTTATACAGAGAGAAGTGGGATGGTGTGGAGCAAGAACCGCACGGCACCGGGACCAGAGCACCAGAGGGAGGTTGCAGTTCAGTAGTACAGAGTATAGATCACATATTTGGAGACTGAAATAAAACCCCACCCCAGCCTTGGGAAAACACAGAGGGGCATCACAAGATGAAACAGTATGTGATGTGGCTGCGAAATAAAACAGAAGGAAATGCAATCCAGGAAGGGATTACGTTAGAATTTCCCTCCAAGCTAGGATGCAATTACCGGTGTTTTACAAAGCCCTGCTAAGATCCTCTCTGGTGTAGTGTGTACAAATCTGGGCACTTAGTTTCCCAGATTCGAACAGAAACAAATGCAGAAGAGAAACATCAGGGCGATTGTGAGAATGAAGCTCTCATCTTGCAAGGAGAGGCTAAAAGGGTTTGCTATGTCTGGAAACGGAAAGCTGCGAGGGATGGCTGTCTTATCATTAGAGAATAGAGGTGTTTTCTCCCCTATAAAGTCTGCAGGGCAAGAAAATACCAGAGAGCAGAGCTTTTAGTACTAATGGAAACTTCAGCAAAGACGAGGCAGAAAAAAATACCCATCCACTCAGCCTGGGGATGACAAGGCTTTTAAACAGGAGAGGATGGACCAAGCCTATACACCGGAGTAATGCGGATCATCTGCCTAATGCCAAGGCAGATTTTAACAATGTTTTCATCTGGCAAATGCAGTTGCCTGCAATTTCTCTGACTGTAACAGAGAAATAAGTCCTGTGTCCTGGGAAAGTACAATGAGCATTTCACATGTGAATAAGGCGGTGTGATATCCGCCACACCTCCCCTCTCCCATGGGTCATCACATTCATTTTCTTGCAAACCTTCAATTAGAGGAGTGAACCAACCAGACAATCAGCTTACTGAAACCTCGAATTAAATGTAAATTAAATTAAAGACCACTGAAAAGCGATCTTTGTCTAGAACTAGGCAATGACTTGGGTTTTGTCTTTAGCGTTGTTAACTGGGTTTAGGTAGTCCTGGGATATCAAAGAAAGATAAATTGACATAAGCAATGACTAATGAAAAGATATTAAGACAAACTCTCGGTTTTTACAGCTTTTTAAAAAATATAATTTAAAAAAAAAAAAAAACAAACCCAAAATCAACAAACTTGTTCTTAGTTACTGCCTCTAGATGAAAAATGCTTCTTTTTTCCAGTCAGTGCTGTTCGCAACACTGAGTGCCGACAGCTTCAGTTTAGGAACCAAGCAAGGCTGGCATGGGAAGCCAGGAGGAAGCACCGCAAAAGTGGCCGATTTTGGTTTCCATACAAGCCATTAGGAGTTTTCATCAACTGAATTTAATGGAAATAGGAAAAAGTCTATTATATAACAGAATATACATCCTACCTAATTAGGCAAGGTAGGTTACTTTTCATTATATAGTTACCCTTATGCACATGAAATATAAAAATAAAAGCCAGCAACAGTTTTACATGGTAAAACTGAAAAGCAGAGGTCTTCCCTAAGCAAAGTCTAACTATTTAGACACTACAAGTTATACAATATGATTTAAATGCACTAAAAAGAATATTTTTTTGGTCCACAAAACTTAATGGAGAGATAGTACTGTAATTGAAGCTATCATTTACAACCAAGGAAACATAAAGCACAAACCTCTGACAATACTTTTACTTTACCTTAAATATAATTACATTATCTCAAGTTATTCTGGCCTCACTTGGTTCTGCTGTAATTCCTTCCTGGGAAGCGTACTCCTTTCCCTTAGATGATTGCAACACAATCCAGAGAGCATTTTACATTCGTGTGACTTTGAGACGCACTCCAAACTTTTGTATTTTTCCCATTTGCAATACACAAACCCTTTCTTAAGAAACCAATGTTCCTTATTTCACTGTTCAGAAGATGCTCCGGTAGTGTTGCAAATACTATTGGACGTATTTCAGGGAAGCATGTGGAGACTGATTGTTCCTTTCATTATTAACTCCATTGATAAAGATTGGTTCGAGCCAAAAAATTATCTTTTCGTTTTTAGAGTCAAACTTCATCTGTTATCCAGTCTGCAAATTAGATGACAATCCAGCAAAAATATGCAAACTTCCAGTATATGAAACGATTGACTATTCTATAGGGAGGCCACTTTGTAGGGCTTTACACATGACTTGGATCAAAGGTCTCACCTTCACTGAATAGACAGAAAAAAGGGAAATATTGTGTAAATTAATCCTGCTTTCTATAAAAGCAGAGCCAATTCGGGGTGTCTTAAAAGTTAATTGGAATTTGCCTTTATTTAATTAAATGATGAGAGTTAGGCCAGAGACAACAGGGATAACATTTGGTTAGAATAACATAGTAGTTAGAAAAACACTAGCTGGAAGACAGGCCATAAAACTGGCGTTTCCATCTGCTGTCCCACAACATGCCCCGGATTTATGGGCACGCTCCAGAAGCCAAGAGCTGCCATCGACTCCATCCGGACAGGCAGCACAGAGCAGCTGGAGCGCACCTCCCAGCACTCACAAAGCACCCACCGCCGGCTCAGGCACAGACGATTTACTGTGAATTACGGGGGGAAAAGAAGAAATAAGCCACACGGAGGCTGGACCTGTACCCAAACTTCCCACAATTGAGTTGAAAGTCCAGCTTTTTGACAGAGGGTGCTGGGAGGAGAACTACTGCCCGATGCTGTTCTGCACAGCCAGACGTGAAGATGAAGTCCCTCATGTAATGTCATTAGGAACTGAAAGAAAAGAGTTCCATCCTCAGTTTTAAACATAGTGCCACCACAAAAACCAATACCTGTCAGGCACTGATTCTTCTTTCGATTTGATTACAAATGAATTTTCATTCCGGTGTATAGAAATCAGGTGTATAGAATCAGTGCTGCGAGGACTCTGCACAGTCTAACAGGCAGTGGGATCTGTTAGAAAGGATTATTAATATTATTTCTTTTTAAAAAAGCTATAGGATACAGAGTAAAAGAAACCTGTAATTAACATTTTACTCCAAAACAAGTAAACATTTTGGTGGTATGTGAAGGACTTAAGCAATCCTCTGTGTTGCCTTCCCTTGCCAAGCTCCCAGGTACCGTGGTATGCTATATTATGATGATGGGGTGAAAACAAGGCAATGAAGTTAAAAAATATTTATTCTTCCTCTAGCTGGGATAAATTTCTGAGGTCAGCATGCAGATATGACCCAAAGACAACTTGTACTTAGAAATTTCCTATGTGATAAGTAACTATACTGAAAATGCTGCTGTTTGCATCCACCTCCTGAGAGGATACTTATGCAAAAATGAAGACATGAGAATGCTGATGAAAATCTCCGAGTCATCTATCAAACACTGACCTGAAATGAATATTAAGAAAAACCTCTTTTATATGCAAATGCTTAATCCGATCGAGTTTAATCATGACTTTTCTTTCTCAGGACCGATGAGTTGTGTATGTACGGTGCACTGTAAGATACAATCTTCTGTATCTCGTTCTCAAAAAAAACAGTTGTTTTGTCAATGGTTGCTCTGGGAACACGCAGGATAGAAAATTAATCTTTTCTTATTATTTTACTCACCTGTGAGACTATCCACAAAGCCTATTTTGTCTGCCCACCTGCTGATCACTTGAGTAATATCTGGTTTACACGGACCGAGTACTTCCACTCTCTCAACGAGACAAACTCAAAGTATAATTGATTTCTCCGATGGATTTTCTAATTAATATCTATTGCTACTCTAGTTGCTAAAGTACTCACTGATGTTTTGTGTTCCAACAAATATAAATCTGTTTATTTACTATCCAACTTTACAACCAGCTGCTAGCTGGGGAAAAGCGACATGAAAGCAAAACATCAATGCCCGCGCATTGAGAAACGTTCGGCTCCAAACTGGCCGCCCGGTGGGAGCGCCGTCTCGCTGTGACTACCCAGAGGAGCAAAATCCTCCATCCTGTAGCAAGCGTTAACGAGATCGGAGCCTTATTAACAAGCAACATCGTTACACTCCGTAAATCAAACTCCAACTAAACTACATGCGGAACTGCAACAGAACTTAAAGCACTGGTTTGCTGTACTGTAGTATTGTCAAAAATATGCATTACCTTAACAATAATTAATTATGCCCGGGCCTGACAGGATCTAGATTTACATCAAAACTTGAATTTAAAATTTGAATTTAAAGCTGGGATTTAGCTTCTCAAAGAGGAGATGATATAAAAGATGGATAAAAATGCGGCATGCATGCTTTGATCCAGGTCCGGATCCCGACTTACAAGGGAGTAATTCCTTAATAACTGGATTAATAGCAGCAAAGATAGTACCACTTAGCTGTCAGAATGACTTACATATACAAATGTATGTTCCAGATGACCACTTGAGAGTACCCTGAATTTAAATTAAAGCAACAGATTGGATTTATTTTAAGAAATTTTGAAAATTTGCATACTCATAAAGGGCCGTGTGTTGGACTTAGTGACCACCAAGCATTGCCACCAAAACCAAACCCAACTGCAGTGCCTCAGGAACATCTGGCCACTGCAGCTGCGTTACCCAAAAGCACGGACCACGCAGTATACATCTTCTTGTATGCTGAGGACTGAACAGAAAAACTAAACTCCGTGTACTAAATAGAACACCATATAACAGCATTAACAAATGGATATGAATTACTTTCACCACTGAAACAGATACACAATAAGACATTATGAAAGCAGCACATGACTTCGTTACTTTTCAAAGTCTTGCTGAGAAGAGATTGCTAAACTTTACTATTTTTTAACATTACGCTTTTTACTTAGACTCTTCAGAACAAGCTTGAAAATATCTATATGCCTGTTAGTTAATTAGAAAGTTCATGAACCGCATAATGTCACTTACTCAGAAAAAGGAAAAAAATCTCATCTTTGTTTAGTAAAGTCATAATTTAAAACTGAAAGTCGTAATTTAAAACTAACTTATAAGAGCATAAGGACACCTAAACTTAACAGATTTGGAATAAACTGTTGAATATAGACCAACCAGCAGAGCTGACAGATATTCTTTGGTTTAGCATTTCAAATTGCTAAAGTTCATACTAGTTAATAATAATTGTCCAATTCTCAAACTCCTGCAGAACAGTCTGGATAAAATCTTTCTGACTATCTGAAAGACATCTACTGTTTTTATCCAAAAGAAGGCACAGCACATGTTTATGCATGTTTTTATAGAAAAACATTATCATTTTCATCAATTAAAAAGGAATTTCATTTTTTTCTATTAATGATTCTAAAATTTAATTTTAAAAAAAAAAGTTTTTAAAAATCCAGGAACAAATTTCTGTTTCAGAAACAATTATGACTGTTGACTGACAACACTGTAATTACATACGAAGTTATTTAGGAAATCCAAAACTTGAAAGAGAAGTAACATTTTGCTGAAGTAACACCACTCTCTGCGTGGAGCAGAGATGGATTACTGGAAGGATCCCACTGATTTGAAACACAGGAGTGGCAGCTGGGACTCAGGGAAGGCTCTTCCCATCCATCCCACCAGAAGTCACAAGAAACACAAATGAAATCACAGCAAAGCTGAACTAACCAACAGAGGGCAGCTGACTCTCAGGTATATGGAATTCCTATTCC
>NW_009646598.1:97027-143597 GCF_000708025.1 Charadrius vociferus
CTGCTGAAAGCCTTGGCAAAATCCCTTTGCCATCAATGAAATCAAAACATATCAAGTCTTTTCACCTGAAACCTTTAATGCTAGGATTGGACACCAAAACCTCCTCAGAAATCTAAAAGCTTTGCTAGTAGAACTAGAACATGTTTTCAAATAATAAAGACAATATTTGAGGAAGAAGGAGATAAACCTATCAAAATTCCTATGAGACAAGTGCTCTGAACCATGCAACTCAAAACTGTTCAGTTAAAAATTTTCAAATTTTGCAGAAATTCTCAGTCTAGCCCCCTCTGCTATCAATAAAAAAATTGAAATTTGCATACCATACTTATTCTTCAATCATAACTCATATGGAGAAAAATCTGGTTTTTTTTATAATGCATGCTGGTTATAATCTTAATTAAGGAAAAAACACAACAGTAACCTACCCACTAAAAAAGAATAATCACCCAACGACCAAACTAAAACAAAACATTAAAACTGGTTGTTCTATTGTTTTGACAACAGCATGTGGTTCAAAGCTGGAGCCAAATTAATACTCCATTAAAATGTAAATAACCATTTTAAGTCGGCTTTGTAAATTATTGAAGTGCAGCTAACATCTGTTTATTGTGAAACCACAAATGAGTCCCACTCCTTTTAAAATCAATCTGTAACTCTAACAAACGCGTAGACTATATTTGCCACCAAACTACAATTGATGCTGGCTACATTTTATTAAGTGCACTAATATTTAACTACCTTTGGTTCTGAGTTTGAACTCTGAAGTCGAACTGGAACATCTGAAACACCATTGTGTGCCGCATCTGTCAGTGGATACGAGGACTCGCAAAATGCTCCCTTCATAGAATGATGCAAGTTGCCTGGTTAAGTTACTATATGGGAAACAGCTGACTCAAAAATAATATAAATTATAGATGGATTAAAAGCCCTCATAACTTTTAATTAAGCAATAAATCACAGCAGACTACACAGGACTGCTGATTTATGCACTCCTCAAGTGAGAAGCAGTAAATAAAATTAGACAGAACAGAATATACATCTTACTGGAGAAGAAGAATCTATCCTTTGGCATTTCATTCATACTTAAAAATCCACTCGTCTTTAGGTTTTCTACTGTTGATAGCCTGCAACACACGTATTTATAACACAAAGACGTGTCACAATCTATAGGTAATGAGAAAGGATTAGCTGAATTTGTGCAAACTCGTATTTGCAACTCTTTTCTTAATGTCCCTGCAAAAACAGGGACTTCAGGAGACAGGGAGAGCCCCAGACAGCTGTACAATGGAGAGGGCTTTAATTTCTCCTTTCTTTCCCCAAACACACCTGCATGTGACTAGAATGAATTTCAACTTTTGGAAAGCAGCCTTTGTGAACAACAGACCTCCCTGACACAGGGGTTGCATTTGACAACCACTCAGAAAGCTGTAATTGGGCCTTGAAATCCAAAATTTCAAAGTGGTTTATTTTCCAGCTAGCAATCTGGTAATGCTGATGATCCTGATGCTGTCACCTAAGAAAGATGCAAAATTCATGTATTCAACTTGCGGTTCAAATGCGCACATTTAGCTGATGGCAAGCCCAGCACAATCCTTCCAGTCATGTGAGAAGAGATCAAGAGGAATACAGAAGGTCATTTGCACTTTTATTCTGCTGTCTTGGAGGAGGAAACCAATTAAACAACACAAAAAGAAAATAAAATCCATTCCTGAATCTATTAATCAGCTACAGTGCATAAAACAAAGCAAACCGAACGAATGAGATGGGTATAATTGCTGGGAAATGGCCACAAGGAACGTCTGCACCAGAAAAAATATTAACACTTGTTAAGGATTAATCAATGATAACTGCTGTAGATGGAACAACATGGCAATATTAAATACTTAAGAAAGTCAAGACCAGGGTTATTTTAAGGACCACAATGCAAGAGGTGCCTGAGCGTTCCTGGGCTTCTCGGGAGCTCTGAACAGATGAAGTAACAAAGCATACATCTTCGTGTCCATCTTTCTGAACAGCAACTTCATTTCCAATTATTCTTTTTCATTCGTAAAGGAAAGTCAGAAAGTAGGGATTTTCTGCTCTGAGTGCTCAGGATACGTTCACGGCATGCAGGTGAACCAGACCATCTTTAACAAACTCTATTCCTCTTAGAATAAAGCCAACCACCTGAATGTGGTCAACTTTAAACTGAGGACACACAGAATCTGATATATATTTATGAGAAAATTCAGTCCTTTTAAAAGACACTGCTGTTCACTGGAAAAAATTTAAAAAGTGACCAAAATCTTAATTAATAACCAAGTTAGAGCTGAGTACCTAGCAAAGCCAACACAGAAGCCCTCAGTATAGAAGTCTGGATGAGACACATAGATATTTGGTTGACCAAAGGATATATGAGATACACTGCCCTGTAGAGGAAACTCATTTCTTTCCTGCGATTTTCCCAATATCAGAGCTGGGGGCAGACTGCCACGACACCCTTTCTTAAAGCTGCTTCCTAGAATAGCCTCACATTGGTTTCTGACAGTAGAAGATGCTAAATCAGGCCAATGCCAGAACCTAATTTACCAACTCAACCCAACCCAACTCAGCTCAACTCAACCCAACCTTTGTTGAGGTTGGATGCTCTGCACCATGATTCGGATGGCACACACAAGCTCGCTAGATCAGACAGAGCCAGGCTGCCCTCTGCTTAATGCACTCCCATTCAACATCTTGCCAATATCTTCTTGCATTCACACTTCGAAAAGTTGTGAAATCTTGTGAAAAGTTGTGTGGCACGTTCCATAGAACTATAAACTATTATAATTAATTTCATTACCTGACTCGGAATTTCTTCCAAAAGAAATTTCCACATTCATGCCTTCTATTATAGCAAATACTGTTTTCTAATCAACAAGATAATATTTTTGGAAACTATTTTTGTACAGAAAGACATTATAAAAGACAGCAAAGAGAAGGAAAATGTGTCAAACCCTTCATTTAACTTCTAAAAGCAAGAGAAGTGATACTTCGGTGTAATTCACTGTTTCTGAAGACTAAGTCATATGTGATAAAATGCATGATGCCAAATAGCTGTTTTTCACGTCTTCTACCATATGAAAAGGTGATGACATACAAACATTTTTTTATTTTGAATATCCTTGGGTTTGTTCCAATTAGAACAGAAGCTAGGTCCTTATTTTAACTGTTATGCAGTATTTCCCCTTCCTTAACGATTGTGAGCCTAAAACTGAGAATAAATTACACTGTGAAACTTTGCAGAAAAGAAATAGAAAACTTTCTAAAAGGAGGAAGGAGGGGGGGAAAAAAACCCAAGATTAAATCTGCTGCCAAGGAATAAGCAAGGCATCAATCCTTTGTGTTCTCCTGCTCCTAAGACAAAGACAAGCAAGAGTAAGTTCAGTCTCAGTGTTAGACGCTGT
Organism: Charadrius vociferus; assembly: GCF_000708025.1. Lineage (NCBI taxonomy): Eukaryota > Metazoa > Chordata > Aves > Charadriiformes > Charadriidae > Charadrius > Charadrius vociferus. The sequence goes on from NW_009646598.1 coordinate 100,453, forward strand.
CACGCTGATTTATGACACACGGCATAGGCTGGTCCTCCAACATGACACATTGTCCACGAGAGATTCAGCACAAACCCAATTTCTTTCCTTAAAAAATGTTGCCCAAACCAATTCAACTTCAGTTCCTTAGGTGAAATGCTAATACTTTCTCCACTGGGATACCCAACTGTCTACACCTGATTTTCCATTTAATTCCATTTCCCCTTCAGAGAAATAAACAGGACAAAGCACTTTTGGTGGAACTCCTGTCTTTCACTGTATTTTACATTATGCTATCACATTAAACCACAAATATTTTCTTCAACAACAAACACAGGAACTTGGTATTTGAATCAGAAATTATTATGGGTAAATCTTCAGTTCCAGACATGTGTACATATCACTCTCTTTTACAGCAAAAAGTGCTGCTTTGATGCATATTTCAGGAAGAACTTGGGGATGTAGTAAGTAGAAAAATGTAGTTTAATCAATTAGCACAAGGCTGCTAACTTTTGCAAATCCAGAGTAACTCTAGGAAGCAGACTGGCGTATGTATGATATTTAATTTCACAAAGTGCAAATGTATTTTCACAATTACAGAAAACAACATTACACCATATATTAATATGCATTATTATTACAGAGAAGTTTAAAGGAGTTATATAGAAAAAAAAAAAAAGAGAGAAAAATACTTTCTAGGAAGCTGTTAAACTACTCAGTTTTCACAAGGCTAAAGATTTTCATGAGTGGCAATGGTGAAAATATGTTTATATGACTCTTTATTCAACAGAGAACCTGCAGGAGAAATGAAAATCAAGTGCGGATAGCTATTGAAGCTGAATACAAAATTAAAATACGCTGGGAATTACAGTACACTCTACAGAGTTGTGATCCTGAAGGACAACATGGGAACCAGCTGTATTTTCCTTTGGAAGCAAAGGAGTACCCGACCACATGGTGCTCTCCAGACACTCACTTCGGGAAGATGAGCTAACTCTCAGGCTACGCAGATCTGACTTGCTACTTTTGCTTATTTAATGAACTAAATTACTGTTTAGTATCAAAACTTTCAGTCACAGCAGGAAAAGTGTCGGAAAACCAGGAGGTTCTCACCATTTTTTTGACACTGGGAATTCTCCCACTTGTCATTTTTATGTTACTGTAAAACCTCACTAGAATCAGAGGACAAATGTTTTCCACACTGTAATTCCTTCCTTTAGGGCTGCGTGGGAAGAAAACAGACCTTCTGAAGGTAAAACCAAGATTAAGGATAGGATTTTTGTTTCCAGAAGTTAAGTTGCACACAAAGCAAATGACTGTTGATAGACAGAGCCAGAGGAAAATATAGGCCAGCTGTGACCTTGCATGCCACAGAAAGGGACCTCACCCAGCCGATGCTACTGGTACAGCAGCACAGGACTGGGCTCAGAAATAAACTCCTGCCAGCTGAAATCCGTGAGAGGAAGAGATTTTATGAGCGCCTCGAAAAAGTTCAGCAGCTTTTCTGACAATTAGAAATCTATATCATAAAAGAAGTGGTTTAAGCAGGAGCTATTAATAGCTAATACATTATTAATGAATTCTTGAAGACTAATTTCTATTACTGAAAGGTAAGGGTTATACATGCAACTCACCATCCAGGGATTAGATGTGAGCTAATTCAGTGGTAACAATGGAAGACACTGGGTTCAAACTTGTCTCTAACACAGGAACCTAACACTTTTGAAAACGCTTCATACAATGCACACATTCATACATACGTGTATATAAAAGATATGTTTATGCAAAGGAAGAGTTCAACCAAGTATTACGCCACAACAAAGCATGAAAATAAACTCTTAGAGTCAGACACACGCAAGATTAAGAGAAGAAATACTACTTTTATTATTCACAGTCAGATAGGGGGCAAAAATAAATGAAAAAAGGTTGTAAATATTTTATGTCAACAAGTAAGGACAAGAACATAACTTGAAGGAAGGAAAACAGGAGAAATACGGTAATGGTATACACTGCTTATTCAGAAACTTTATTGTATACAAAATTATTGCTCAGAGAGCAGTTACCTTCCTAAATAAAAATGGACTTTGGTTCATCAGTGTCCTGTTGTGTTGCTCTTCCTTAGACAGCTTTCCTCTGACACAGTCTAAGGGCGTTTTTGGATCACAGAAACTTAGCTTGCAAAATGTGAGCCAAAAATTGCCTAGAGAAATGGCTATTGAATGTGAGCAAGTCAAACTTTAGTCTGCATACTACTGTGTTTGGGGTTTTTGTGGGTTGGTTGGGGTATTTTTTGAGAAATTAAAGTGAGAAAAGCCCTGGAAACATCTTAAAAAAGGCCTTCCGTGAACAGACATTTCCTGACATCACAGATTAGAAAAGGGGAAAGATCACACACACACCCCTCACCTTCTCCACATCCAGCCCAAGCCCAGCTTTGCCTCACGACAGATAATGGTTTCTAAAATTAAGAGCAGTCTCTGAGCCCATCCAGTCTTGTACATTCTAATGGTGAGTTTTCAAAGCCTACAATTTTGTAGGATTTTCACTTTTAAAAAGAAATTTCACACATTTTTTCTGATCAAAAAAAAACTTTGTTTTTTCTGAAGCGCAAGTAAGACTAAACCAGTCATTTTCTATGAAAAGGTTACCGGAAATTCATACGTCTTCACACCTGCTTCTGAGAAATCTGATCTGTAAATGTACCACTGCCCTCCTGTTCCCTTTCTTTAAACTTCTGTATGCATTTTCAGGAAAAGTACCTGCAATTGTAATGTGCAAGGTGTCTATATTTCTCATATTCTAGAGTGAACACCAGAAAATGTCATTACAAATAAAATACTCATTTTAAAGAAGGCAGTAATTTTAAATTTCAAATACATTACATTTTTTCCTGCTGTGCCTCCCTTTAAAAATGCTCTCAATCCTTTAAAAATGTTTACTTAAATATATATAGTATATATACAGGGAATAAACTACTTGCTATGTTATTTGTCCTTTAGCAGGACTGAGTAAGAGGGAGAGGGGGAGGAAGGAGAAGGAGGGAAAATCTTGACAAGAATATATATTAGAGCAATCAATAAAAGGATAATCCTTGGAATTCATGAGTCTTTAAAATAAGATGCGTTTTCTTGTAGTAATCCTAAAAAACCTATAAAAGAATATTCAAGCAATAAACCCCCCATAACTCATATTTAACCTTTCATCATGTAGAACTACATATTAAATAGCTTAGCAACTGCATGCTGTGTAAGTGCATTCAAATAAGAGCAGAAATAGGAAAATGTAAATGCAACACCTCTTTAAACATGCATTGCACAGCCAAGAACATCTGCCAGCTGACCCCGTAATCCAATCGGCTGTTCAGAAGCAATCATATCCTTAGATAAGAGCTGCACAGCTCCTACATGCAATGCCCATTTTCTTTAAAAGATGGAGCAAAATGTAGTTAGTCAAATCTTCAAAAATTTTCAAACACTTAGAGGTACAAGACGAATGTAATTCAACATATTACATGGATCTGCATTAAAATACTGTCATCTTTTCCCCCATATACTGTAATTCATCTTTTAATTTCACAGGGCAATAACAGAGAGGAAGCTTAAGGCTGAAGCGACTATATCAACAAACTGTTTGTCACTTCTATTAGAAAATAGAAAAACCTGGAATGGAAATTTGGAAGGGTTCAACCTAGTCCATCGACTGTAATGAGAAGAAGAAATATAGAAAAGCTGAATTAATCCTCCTAACTCTGAGTTTACATCTGGCATCTACTGCAAAAGGCGTGGACTGCTTGAGAGGCTCTATGGGCAGGGAGGATGAAGACATCCGAAAGAGTGGCTTCAAGATACTGCAGAAGAGCCAAAACCTCTATGGAATTAAGAGCATAAAACTCACAGAATATCATGCAGTAACAGGACATGTTATTATCTCTGTATAAAATCAAACTTGCCCTAAATACACAAGCTGCACTGCACCGCACTGATTGAACTGATTCTAGGAAGACAATCCTTTACGACAGTTTGACTCAAATAATTACATATATTCATCAAATAAATTGTTTTGATCACGCAAATTGCCCCTCTCTCCAAAGCAGTAGCTCTGCTAAAGTATCTGTATTGGCAGGGCCCTCAACATGGTGGAAAATGGTAAAACAAAATTGCTGGAATAGTATTTCAAGTAACGCTCTCTGTAGTTAAATCTATGTCAAATATCTGAAAGGCATTGAAAAAAAAAAATACATACGGGGGTCTGCCAAGAAGCCCAGAAAACACCCTTCACAAGAAGAGGGTGAAAGGATTATTTGGCTTAATGAGAAAAAGACACAAACAGACCGAGGGCTTAAATTATAAGAACTGGAAAATGGAGGGTTCTCCAAAGTAATTGGTTAAGCAATAACAGGATCCAAGCTCAGAAGCAATAATTAAAAAAACAAACAAACTAACTAACTAACTGAAAATACTGGAGGAAATAATAAGGGTAATCTACTGGCACCTGGAGGAGTTTATTATTGGTTCTAAGATATCTAATTTCTTTATCAACTGCATAAACCACAATGTAACACAGTAGCCAGTGAAAGAAAGAGCAAATCTCAGCATCAAGGTGATTTAGCTTTCTTATGTCTGGTATCGAACAGAAGCAAGGTATTTAACCCAGATTATATAAAACTAATTAGGATGTCACGTATTTATATATAAAGAGTCTATAGAGCTTTGCTCTAGTATTTAAACCCTGCCCAGACCAGAGGAAAGAGAAGACAATCTGCCTTGCAGTGGATTAATGACATGTGTCCATCTTAGCTAAACAGCAGCGCAATCTGCTAATTTGGTTTACCATCTGGGCAGACTACTTGTGCAAGCTGCAGTGTTCCTAAGGACCTCGGTGTGTCTAAATCTGTGCTGGAAGTCAAAGTCCTGTGGGTACAGAGCAAAACTCCTGAACTGTGCAAAGGATTGAGAAGCGTTTGGGGAGACAACAAATAGAATCACGCACACAATATGTGTATATGTGTGAATCATAGAATAGTTTGGGTTGGAAAGGACCTGTAAAGGTCGTCTAGTCCAACCACCCTGCAACGACCAGGGACATCTTCAACTAGATCAGGTTGCTCAGAGCCCCGTCCAATCTGACCTTGAATGTTTCCAGGGATGGGGCATCTCCCACCTCTCTGGGAAATGTGTTCCTGTGTCTCACCACCCTCACAGTAAAGAGTTTCTTCCTTAGATCAAGTCTAAATCTTCCCTCTTTCAGTTTAAAGCCGTTAGCCCTTATCCTATCACAACAGGCCCTGCTAAAACATTTGTCCCCATATTTCCTATAGGCCCTCTTTGAGTACCGAAAGGCCGCAATAAGGTCTCCCCAGAGCCTTCTCCTCTCCACACTGAACAACTCCAACTCTCTCAGCCTGTCCTCATAGGAGAGGTGCTCCAGCTCTCTGACCATTTTTGTGGCCCTCTGGACTTGCTCCAACAGGTCCATGCCTTTCTTATATTGGGGGCTCCAGAGCTGAATGAAGTATTCCAGGTGGGGTCTCACCAGACCGGAGTAGAAGGGCAGAATCCCCTCCCTTGACCTGCTGGCCACACTTCTATTGATGCAGCCCAAAATGCAGGTGGCTTTCTGGCCTGTGAGCACATGTTGTCGGCTCATGTCCATCTTTTCATCCACCAGTACCCCCAAGTCCTTCTCAGCAGGGCTACTCTCAATCCCTTTATTCCCCAGCCTGTATTGATACCAGGGTTGCCACAACCTGTTGCAGGACCCTGCACTTGGCCTTGTTGAACCTCATGAGGTTCACACAGGCCCACTTCTCAAGCCTGTCCAGGTCCCTCTGGATGGCAACCCATCCATCAGGTGTGTCAACTGCACCGCTGACCTTGGTGTCATCTGCAAACTTGCTACAGGTGCACTCCATCCCACTGTCATTGATGAAGATATTGAACAGTACTGGTCCCAATACAGACCCCTGAGGGACACCACTTGTCACCAATCTCCATCTGGACACTGAGCCATTGACCACTACCCTCTGGATAGGACCATCCAACTAATTCCTCATCCACCGAACAGTCTACCCATATCTAAGTGTACATATGTATACACACACACATTTTCCTTATTAGTACAACAATTTCTTCTTACCCTAAAAGCTCCAAAATATACAGGATCTGATCCAATCCTATAAATCTAAATTGGAAAAAGGTAAACCATGTGTGTGCCGACACAGCTAGAAATAACTTCTGTTTATATCCTTAAAAAAAAAAAAAAAACCACAGGCAAAGAAACAAACACCCCCCCAAAAAACAACCAAACAAAAAAATACCCCGAAAAAACAAAACCTCACAAACCTAAAGAAACAGAACTTAATGCAGTTCTAAGGTATCACTACTAGAGCCCACAATAGGAAGATCTGTACTGAATTTAATGGCTTTTAGATCAAGACGGGTGTTCCTGGTAAAGAGGCAAAAAAATTGTATTAATATCAGCCGTGGCACTTTCCAAGCACTATGCACCAATAAACCTTACAAAGACATAATTTCCAAGTTTAAACAATTTCTTTCCTTTAATATCTTCCGAAAGGCTTTTGAAATTAGCAAATCTAATGTGTGTGGGAATAGGCAACACTTTATAGCAATAAGTTTACTTTTAATGGAAGTAGTCTGCTGTGTCTATGGGTAACAAACCCCAGTATCTTTTCATTACAAAAGAGCTTATTGTTACCACAGGACTTACTGTGGGATTTCATTTTGCCTCTTTGGTGATCTGTCTGATCTATTAAGAAAAGCACTGAGGTATGGACAACATACACTTTATTGCAGTTTTACATTTTCATTGTCCCTGCTGCTTCTGTTAGGCTACCGCCTACGAATTTCAAATAGTAATATGGAAAAAGAAAAGAAACGGGGAAAAAAAGTATTTACTAAGTTTCTCACAGGAAAAAAAAAAAAAACTGTGAAGAAAATGAGGCAAAGTCAGAATCAGGTGTTAGAAGTGATGCTGCATCCCACGACACAACTGCTGCAGCAACGGCTGTGCAGAAAAACAACTGGATCCACCAGCTCTAGCACCTACAAGCCACTACACAAATAAATCTTTGCATGAATACTATTAAAAACCTTCTACACATACTATGCAACATATTTTATATATATATATTCATAACATATATATGAAGCCCTTCAGCATGACTGTTTCTCCCTATTGATTTTCACAGTTGAATCTGAAATAAAGGACAGGCAAAACTTAATAGTACTTCATCAGCATTAATTAGTGGTGAGAATTAATCAGCAAATGTAGGAAATCACTATTAGTTTTACAGAAATGCATACAGCATTAAATAGCATTTAAATAGATGCTGATCTTTTTTAAAGAGTAGCAATTTAGAGATTACTTTCCTCTGATGGGATACTTCAATATTGAATATACAGAGATTAATGTTCCAGGGAACTTGTGTTGTGTTGAAGAGAAATGTTGCTAAAAATATCAATATATATTTAATGAATGTTTTTGCAGCAACGATAGTCTCAGAGAGAATTAAAGACTTTTGAAATATCCATGACACCTGAGCTCTCTGATGCTTACACACTATCCAGGTGGGATTATTTGTCCAGGGCTTCCTGTGCTCTGAGAGATAAAAATTTCTTTATAGAAGAAATATGGTGTTTCAGGTCAAATTCTGCTGTTACGTGAGCATCTCCCCCTCAATCCTCAAGAAGTTTGAGGATTGCCTACAAAATCTGACGCAAGGTGTGGTCCCAGAGATAAGTCGTATTTTTAACTTCTTCACCAGCACAGTACCTTTTGATCACAATTAAAAATACAGTAAGCACAGAGAGATTTCTGTTGGCTATTTAACACTGCTCACCTGATTCTTGAGATCCAACTTTGGGCAGGGACGACCTCCATTGTAAGGCTTCTCCTTAAGCCACTTGGATCGGACTTTCACCCCCGGTCCACAAGAAGAGCTGCAAGGGGACCAACTGGACCAATCGCTTAATTTGCAATCAAACGGGCAAGGGACCGTGCAAGATTCTTCAATGTAACCTAAACCAAAAATTTAAGAAAGGTTTTAATCACCGCAACTAATGAACTCCGATCCTCTGATGTCTCCCTGCAATCTCTGTCATCAACACAAAATGAGAACTTCTTAAAGAGAAGACATTTGGCAGACTGACAACGTTCTCCCAATGTGAGATTATGATATTATTTGTAAAGAACAGCAGTGACTAAAACTGATTTCTACTTGGTTTAGTCCAATGATCATTAGGAAGGCCACGATAAACTGACTGATGTAAAGGACACACACTGGCAAAAGTATCCATTGTGAAGCTGGTGGCCACCAACAAGTGGTGATTATCTTCCCTGCAAGATTGTGGCCATAATAAATTCTGGAGAACTAAGCGTACAACCCAATTTTGTACCTCTTTAGTATTATGCTAACCATCTCCAGAGCTGGCACAGGCAGGGAGTCAGAGGCTCTCCTCCCAGCAGAAAAGACCAGAGGACGGTGGAGGCACCAGGGCTGTGCTCCTGGCAGCTCCCACGAGATGTGCGAGGGACCTGGCTGCAGCCTGACAGCTGGAGCGGTGTGGGATTCCTTCTTGGGAAAAGCAGACAAAACCCGCTTCCCACATCTTTTTGGTAGCTCTCTCTATACATCTTTCCGGCTGTTTTGCCTATTCTGGGTTTCATAAATGGCACTTTAAAGCTTTTCTTTCACCTTAACCTGGCTTGACATAAAGGTCCTCCCAAGATCATCACCTCTTAAAATCAGAATGCCAGGCATCTGCAGGACCAACACCTCACTGAATTAAAACCCAACAGGGCTTCTTAGGGAAAAAACAAGGTTCCTTCACACAGGCACAACCCCACAGCGGGTTTGGGAGCTGGCACACAGGAATAGAGATTTTGCAAAGCCCAGCACTGGCTGTGGAGCTCCTGGTGTGCAGAAAGGCAGTGGAGGGTCGCCAAACCCTCGGGGTCTCTGGGGAGTTACCGGCACCAGTCTCGGGCTGGCAGTGTGGAATAGCTCCTGCACCTTCCTACTTACCGTGCTGCATTCATTCTCCTCAAGTTTCTATTATCTCCCTGTCATGTCTCTATGCACTATTTTAATTTAAGAAAAAAAAAAAAAAGAGATTTCTTGTTAGATCATGAAACTCAGTGACTGCTAAGATCAGCCTTTATTACAGGCAGCTTTGACCCTCTGACAGCTCTGGCAATGATGGTCATGGAAATAACTGAGTTTCATCCCTACTGTATTTCTGACGGTTCTCATTTTTATACCCTTTCTTTCTGTTTGGTTTTCATCACAATAACACTCCCTCGATATTCCTTACCTGCAGAATATCAAATTGGCTCATTCAATTACTCTTTTATGAAGGGTTTCCCCACTTTATCAAGGTGATAATCACTGCAGCAGGGAGGAAAAAAAACCCCAAAAACCAAAACCCAGAAAAACCCAGCCCAGAAGCAGCTGCCCTCCAAAACCCCCACACAACAATCCCAGACAACCAGGAAACACCGAGGCTGAGGCACGGAGATTATTCTGGCCTGGAGCTGGATTTACCAGCCCTGCTATGCCCAAACCTTCTGCTGACTCCAAACCAGGACCACATTACATCCTGAGCATCGACCCACAGCAGCAATACGCTGCCTCACCCCTGGTCTTCATGCTGAAGCCAGAATCAAAAAAGGTTTCAGACTTATTTAGGAATGCCCCACCAGAAAATAACCTCCATCTAGAAGTGCAAGAAATACTGATGTTGTTTTTGTAAACAGTGCCTTAAAAAATGCTAGAAACAACAGTCGTTCCCTCCTTCAGTTCAATGATGCTCTATTTCTTCTCTCCTTTTCCTTTGCGATGGTACTGTTCCCTCTTCCTTTACGGCGGCCACCCCGTAGCCTGACAGCTGCAATCACTTCCCCAGGAACTCATGCTGTAACTCTTCCCTAAAGCTGCAGACCTTTCCTCAAACGGTGTGCTCTGGTGGTTTTTTTTGCTACCTTTTATCTCTGTGTGTTGCATTGCCTTTTCATTTGCAGCTCCAAAGCCACTGGAATTGGGTGTCTTAATTATTTCCAACCCAATCCATTACAGTGGTGTTCGCATGTTTGAGATATTTCAACTTCGCGTGCTTTGTATTCTCATCTAGCTGAGATTACACCCATGCACACACATATACAAATATTTCCAAAATAGATTCGCTTTTTTCCCCCCAAATGAAACTCCCAAATATCCCACTAATATTCTATTCCACCTGCTTAGCTTGCCACTCAAAGCAATTTATAATACATTATGACAAGTAAAAGAAATTTTCTCATGATAGATTTATGAGAAACATTTCTTAGGCAGTTCTCCGAAGAGTTCTGTTCCACCACTGTATGAAAGATCATTTTTCCTTGGGCTGTGTGACAGCCTAGGTAATTAACTCTCAACAGAAACAAAGAAAGTGCCTTGATTCAAAGTAGGATTAGACAAAGGGGTTATCAACTTATCAGTGAAGGCAAAATGGGTTAAGCCTTTTGGCAGTTCAAGACCTACCTCTATAATAAAAAGAAATATAAGACCAAAAAAAGAAATGTAACACGAAAAAGAAATATAAGGAAGAGGAAGGAAAAGTTATAATCAACAACCCTGAAGAAACCTATTGTGTTCCATCCTCGGGAAGTGCTGTGGGGATCCCTCAGCAAACCACAGAATTTCTAAAGACGTCCTGTTGCTAAGAGGCCAGCTCATTACTTTTTGAGTTTCCTCACCCATATTTCTAAATTACATTAAGTATAAACAAATAACGGCATGGCCAGCTAATAGAGCATTAAATTACCATACTGCCCAGAGGAAGCCAATTCTCCATATTGAACAACGCTACGGAATCAAAATGGGAACATAACTTTCTTTCAAGCTCTTCTCCCAGGCTGCCATTATTTCTTCTACCAACCACTTGAGGTTAACCCTATGCTGAGATACCCACGGATCAAAGATCTCACTCAACAAAAATTTTCCTCCAAAAATCTTCATGTGATGTATCCTCTCTGCTTAGATACAGAATGCCTTTGTGGCTATCTTTTTATGAGAAACTAGTATATAAGTTGTACTCAGCTCATCTGTTGCCCATGAGAACAGGATATTTGTTTTCCACACATTTGTTTGACACAAGCAATGGCTTGCCGTTGTCAGGGGGCTGAAAAGACTTCAGTTTGGATACCCACAGTAATCCTAGTGTTTGTAGCATTGGCACAGCGCATAATACAAAACAAAACAAAACAAAACAATAACAAGGGAGATATGCTATTAAAACAACCTATTAATAAAGAATTCTACATTCAGGCTATTATCCAGAGAAATAACTTCTTATCATAACAGAATATGAATAAAGGAAACAGCATAAACACATTTCTGAGTTACTGTCACTCAGCTTGGGGAAACTAACTCAAGGTTGAGTTTACATAGCTGGTTTTGTCAGTGCCATCCTTAAACATCTCACTCATCCATTACATTCCACATTTTTCTCTCCTCTGCAGAACCGGGTACCAAAAATTCCAAGCTGAGTTTCCAAGACTTTCTATGCAAAACGATGCCCTCTTCTCCCCAGCTCTGCTCAGCCTGTTTTCCATGTGTTCTTATATTATTTCTTGAAGCTTCCTTTAACCTCTTTCTTTTTTTTTTTTTCATTCCGCAAAATCTCAAATACCATTAAAATAAAGCTCATTTAATTTAGAAACAACAGGTGAGAGCCTCTGTCCTACCTGAACCAACAGCAAGCTCCTGAATGCCGCAGAGCTGGAGCTGCACACACAGATGTCAGCGGAGGTAGCGACAGAAACACCAGTGCATGGGATATTTAGGTAGGCACTTTGAAACATACTACTGGGAATAGTCCTGAACTGGCAGCAAAAATTGAGCTGGATGATCAAATAAGCCTTTTCTATGTTTAAGTGCTATTGTTTTACTACTGAGACGCTGCCAACCTAATGGGATGAACAAATGCATTTACCTGGGCTGCACAGCTCATTTTACTATTATTTATTCATTAAGAACAATGGGCTTGTTGCTCTACAAGCCACAAATGGAGTCTCTTCCCGCAAGTGTCTATAATAAACAAAGCACCCACAGATTACACGGGAGGTACTGGGAAGGCTCAAACACACAACGTAGCGACCATTACTCCTCTCATTTCTTCTGTGCAGCCCAAGAGATGGAGCAATCGCAGGTAGATGAATAAAGTGAGGATGATGGTCTGGGGGATGTCAGAGATTAAGGCTCAAATACACGGTGTAAAAACTGCTATTGTCTCATTTGGGCTGTGCAGGCCAAAAGAGCCAAGGCAGTGGGAGGCAGCTGGATGATGGGCTGGTGGGCATCAGCGGCGCAGAAGCACAAAGAGGCTGTGGATTGCACTGCAGCGCCGAGGAAGTTTTGCAGGAGCACAACTTCTTTCCCACCTACCCACGGCACCGTACATATTACCCCAGGCACAGCCAGCGAGGGGCCGCAGTGCCCTTCTGTGTCCCCCTCTACCTTCGCAAATGGATCGTGGCGGAAGAAGCGGGTGATTAGTAGGTTTACAAGCTAACGTAAGACACTGGCATCCACCTGGCTGTTGCACTTCCAAATGATAAATTTGCTGCGGGTGTAAGGTCTGCACACAGCGTTAAACAACAGTGCCAACAGGATTCCAAGAGGCTGACTTAAAAGTGATTCAAAAATAAACAACATTTCTCCAGCAGCTTTGGAAACAGATGCACTTCTAATTGAATTGGCTTTAAACTCATTTGTATCCTCTCTAACATATTTCATCACTTCAATTAACAAACTTCTAGCAGTTCTACCCTTGTTAGTAAACCTTGAGGTGCTTCATAAAACCCAAGGTCATTGCTATGAGAGGGACAATTCTGTGCATCACCGCAACTGCCACTGGTAATAGCACCAGTAAATCCCCTCGGAGTCTACAGGATAAAAGAGATCACCCTTTAACAAACAAGGCAGCAGCAGAGTGGACAGTGACAGAGAAGAAATGTTTCTAATCACACAGACCAAAGGTAGAGGAAAAAAGAAATGATTCATTTTGTAATTAATATTTACATCCATTTGGTTACTGACTGTGAAATATGTAGAATAACACCAGTAAATCCATGTGGAGCTAAACATCTAATAGCTAAAGACTTTATAAAGGAGCCCTGGTGGACCATGGCACTTGGTTGGCCGGATTCTGCTCAGCTGAAGCCTTGGGATCTCCTACAAAGCAAACCTCAGGTTTTAACTCAGGTTAAAACTGAGCATTGAGCATAGACTGCAGTTAAGAGACTAATTGCGCCAGCTGATCATAGATCTATGGTTGGGGCTTTCCCAATGTGCCGCAGATAAGGCAGCCACCGGCCATGGGCTGTGGCACGGCACGACCGAAGGCTCAAGAAGATCGTGAGATACAAGGGGAGCACATCATCCTAAGCAATCCAGGTCGAAACATTTAAATGCTGCTTCAAGGGAGAATATTATTAACTGAAGGAAACTAAGCAGAATAAGTCTGGGAGTCTTAAAGTTGCTAACAACTTCAGTTGCATCTGAAAAGGACGTAATATTGCCATGGAACAAATGTTTAATTTTTTTTTTTCTAATATGCAAGGATTTGAGAGATTTTATGCATTATTAGTTTGCTAGCTGGGAAATATAAGAGATAATCTAATGAATACATTCGGTAAATGCACAAGTAAAAAAACCCAGCAAGAATAACTTTTACATCAAATATTTTGCAAAGCTCAAATAATAGACCCTTAGCTAATTTATTTCCACTTGCTCTTCTCAACAAAGATGCACATGCTCTCCTTATCTCGTAGCAGACTGATTATAGATTCTAAATAGACCAGAGAGGACTTGTAAAAAACGCTGGTAAGTTTAACTCAACATTATTGTTATTGAAATTCATCCAAAGGTTGGTTTTATTGCTCAATTTCATAGTCTCTATAAATTCTGACGAGGCATTTGGGTTGATGCTGACTTTGCATTATGATTCCTAATTTCTTTTGATTTTGCATTACAGCTTTCTTCCTTAAAGAACTTGCAAGCTTATACTTTGAGTTGCATGCAAACCGTAATAGTTGATATATTTAATCTTTTAACTAAATAAGGAAATTTCCTTTAATTAGCACATTCCTTGTAACAGATTGCAGAACAAGCTGAGAACTCTTCCGGAGAAGAGAGGCTCGTCTGCTGCCTTCTGAGTGCAAATAAATAGTACAAACAAATAGGACTTCACAGCGGACATTCATCTCTCAGGGAACTTTCGATGCACAAATCTGTCCGGGATCCAAAACCAGCTGTGGAAATGATTCCCCCTCCTCCTGGGGCTGCTTCTCTGCAGTGAAGGGCTGGGCTGGCTGTCTGGGAGCCCTGACATCTTAAGAAAGACCTTACTTAAATAAAAATATCATCCACTGGGATCAACAACAGCTAGGGGAGCAGCTCAGCTCTGTTTTTCTATACACTTTGCTCATCACCCTGCCACTGGGAAAATCATCTGCTTTGTCCAAACAAAACTAAGTAGCTCTTTTTTCCTTTGTCAGTGTCCTCATCCTCTGTATATCAGGACAGAAGCTCATCCCACTGTACTTCATTACGAATAGTTTAGCATATATGTTCTTCAGGCTACTCAATTCATAGGAGAAGCAGATTTTTAAAACAAACCTGAGATTGTGTTTATCTTTTATTATTATTATGATATTTATATAATAAAATAAAACTTTTTTTTAAAGGCTGAACACGCTTCCACAACACATGACGAAGACAAAACTAAATTGTCCACAGACCGTCAAATTCTCCTCCTACATCTGACTTCTCTCAGAGGCCCAATTGCACAGCAGCTCTGAAAATAGATGTGCGTTGCAGAGCACTCTGAAGATCAATACAGACTTGGGCAATTTGGACCAGGAGGGAAGCATCTTCCAGAGCCAAGGGTCCATCACTGGGAGAATGCTGCCGCCAAATGTCACCAAAAATATCTGCCCCCATCAGTAAATCATATATGGCCTGAAGGTCAATGGTTTCAGGCTCTGCTGGAGCACACTAAGAAACTCAATTTCAGAGTTTGGGCCCCTCTGCGGAGAGCATCTTTCTGCCAGTTTCTAAAGATACGACGTTAGGCGCTGTCAACACAATATGCCACCTCATTTCAGCTGCCAAGCTGCGACCCCAAGACACAGACAAGCCTCAATTAGGCATCTTCCCTCGGACAGCAACGTGACAGCTTCCATTTTACAGAATGGGAAATGCTGATGCCTTTCCTTATATGATTCTATGATCCTGATAATTACTACGTATTGCGTATTAAAATAGTGCTTAGTTCAGACAAAATAAACCACCAGATGACTCTGCAGAAGAAAGGAACACAAAGCAATTAGATCCATGTGCAATTAATATCACCGAGAAGGCTCATAACAACATGAAGAAAAAAAAAAATTTCGTTAAATATACGTTCCTAGTACTTTGATTTACAAACTCGAGAGGTATTACCAAGTGTAAGGGCCCCTGTTCAGGAGCAGTGCACACGGGCACTGAAAAGGCAGGGAGAAGCATCCGAGCCCGCTGTGACCTCCGCAGCCTCCCTCCCCTCCGCCACGGGAGGCGAGTGACACGGTGACCCCTCCGATCAATGCATTTAAATCAATACACTGCCTCAGTTCCTGCAAGTCTCATCGACACTAAATGAGAAACCTAACTACACACTTTAATTATACTGGAGCTGTTTTAAAGCTGCCACTAACCATTACCAACATTCGGAAGATCTGTGAGCGCTCTCCTGAACGCCAGGTCGCTGCTGGTAGGTCCAGCCTGCTCGGACGGGGAGCTATCAGAGGTCACCTTGCTACAGAGGCAGGGACACAAAGGCATCTGACCTTCTTAAACAAAGCTGTACTAGCAAAAACATCTGATGGAAACAAGGTTTTAAGAAAGAGAACAATCCTGGTTTTCCACAGCTTAGGCATGGGGAGAGCAGCACGACTCATTTAGATGATGGAAAACCTTGAGATGGAAATAGGACATTTTTGTGACGTTAGCAGGCCCCAGCACAGAGTACTGATGTACTGAATTCCTGATAGACTTTTGTTTCAATTTTGCAGCGTGACTGAGCACTCTGGTTGTGTAGTTCAATCTCCTCTGCTGGGGGACTTCAATGAATTCCGACAGAAGCAGAAAGCGATGCAATCTTGTTGAATAATACGATTTTTAATGGTCACTCCTCCATGTTACCAAATACAAATGAGATCCAAGATTTCACAGAGGGAATCCTTGTCTGTAGTGAGGGATATTAGAAGCTTTGCAAAGTAGGCTCTCGGTGATTTAATTTACACCATCCTCATTTGCAAACCTTGGAAGACAGAGAGATTTCAAAGTATATCTCAGACCCAGGAATAGAGTAGGATAAATTCTCAGTTACACATCAATATTGTTATGAAAATCCTTAGAGCAGACTGAGCTGAAGTTTAATTTTATCCACGTTTCCTAATTCAGGCCCATTTCCTCAAATTTTCTAAATTCAGCTGTTGCTATGTTTCCAAGTTGGTCTCCCACACTCTTGGATAAAGCAGACTACATCAGGCACCTTAAAAGATACCAACTACGTGCCCATCTCCCCCTTTCATGCTAACTTTATTGCTGTATGCAGTGCTCCAGCAAACTCATTTCTGCTCTGGCAGTCAGATCATTTTATTCAGACACTGGCCTACGTGCAAAAAGTGGAATT
The DNA here is from genome assembly GCF_000708025.1 of Charadrius vociferus. NCBI lineage: Eukaryota > Metazoa > Chordata > Aves > Charadriiformes > Charadriidae > Charadrius > Charadrius vociferus. The sequence goes on from NW_009646598.1 coordinate 117,165, forward strand.
CTTATTTTTGTTTGACTCTTCTTCCATACAAGTAGACAGACACACATGACGTTGCTTATTTAGAATATGTGGGCCTGTGCAAAATTCATGAAGTTCAAGAAGGCCAAGTGCAAAGTCCTGCACCTGGGTCACAGCAATCCCAAGCACAAATACAGGCTGAGCGGAGAATAGATTGAGAAAAGCCCTGAGCAGAAGGACTTGAGGATGCTGGGGGATGAGAAGCTCAACATGAGCCTGCAATGTGTGCTCATAGACCAGAAAGCCAACCGCATCCTGGGCTGTATAAAAAGAAGTGTGGCCAGCAGGTCAAGGGAGGTGATTCTGCCCCTCTACTCTGCTCTCATGAGACCCCACCTGCAGTACTGCATCCAGCTCTGGAGCCCTCAACATAAGAAGGACATGGACCTGTTGGAGCAGGTCCAGAGGAGAGCCCCAAAAATGATCAGAGGGCTGAAGCACCTCTCCTATGAAGATAGGCTGAGAGAGTTGGGGCTGTTCAGCCTGGAGAAGAGAAGGCTCCGGGGAAACCTTATAGTGGCCTTCCAGTATCTGAAGGGTGTCTACAGGAAAGCTGGAGAGGTACTTTTTACAAGGGCATGTAGTGATAGGAGGAGGCGTAATGGCTTCAAACTAGAAGAGGGCAGATTTAGATTAGATATCAGGAGGAAATTCTTTACTCTGAGGGTTGTGAGACACTGGAACAAATTTCCCAGAGAAGCTGTGGATACCGCATCCCTGCAAGTGTTCAAGGCCAGTTTGGATGGGGCTTTGAGCTGCCTGGTCTAGTGGAAGGTGTCCCTGCCTACGACAGGGGGGTCAGAACTAGATGATCTTCGAGGTCCCTTTCAACGCAAATCATTCTATGATTCTGTGTCAGCTGTGAAACCCTTTGACTCTCACTGGAACCCACTAAAACAGCTACTATGTCTAGCTGGCACAGGGTTCAACCAGTGGTACAGATAGGAAATTGTGACTGTCCACTTAAAAATTATTTGTCGTCCATTTATTTGACTGCAAGTCCTACTCCTTAGAGCTGTATAAAAGGCAATCAGGTTAAACATTGGAAAAAAAAAAAACGCATAAGACACGAGAGGAATCCTGTGAACTACCACCAGTACATGTCACTTCCCAGTAAAGCTACACGTCTCTCAAAGGAATCATGAAGTTCCCCACGAGTGGGAAAAGTGTAGAGGTCTGAACACTAGAGTACGTAATTGATGAAAAAGCTTAGGCTAAAACAGTATTTCTGCATACTTCTAACATAACATATTAAATGGAACTTCACATAGGGAGAGAAAAACGTTAATTCTAAATCTATCTTTGTATGGTAACATTTTATTAGAGCCTTGCTTCATAACAGGCTGTATTTGTGACAAATGCATCATTAAAGCGGCAGAGACAGGTTGCATTTCAAAGAGATACTCTTACTGTAGCCTACTGCAGAAAGCAAGGCAGCACATCGCCAAGTGCATTAACTTGCTGTCAAAGCTCTCCTGACCCTCCGATAGACTATTTCTACACCGAGTTACTCTTTCTACACTAAGAACTTTCCCAACTCCCACGGAAGAGCTTTAATCAACCTGTCAAAAAACAGAGAAAAACTGACCGAGCCTAATAATAGAAACAAAAGGCACGGACACAAGCAAGAGTGGGCAGAGGTGGTCTGGCAAGTGGAGGCTGATGGTGATCGTCAAACACAAGAATGCATGCTTGAGGTTAGTAAAAAAAAAATCATTCCTCTTCAAAATGGTCATTTTATGGATTGCCACAAAAAGCATAAAAGAAATCTGGGCAAAAAGACAGGCTATAAAGATTTATATTTAGAGCCAAGGAATAACAACAGACATCACTAGGTCTAAATGCAGCACCTACAGACAATGTTGCTCAAACAGCTAAACTTCTAAATATTTCCTCATAAGATGCATGCTTGCTTTCTGTCAGAAGACAAAGTTCTAGAAGAATGTGCATTTCTATGTACTAATGCCTCAGGGGAAGTCTTACCTCACTTTAAATAAGCTTCTGTGATAGCCAGTTTGACCCATTCAGAAATAGTTTTTTTGATGGCTGTTTACCTTTGATTCTGTTGCCAGAAAAACATAGAGAACAGCGATGTCTGAACACTTGTCTTGCGATCCAATTTCATTTGATAAGTCTTTCAACACCCAGGAAGGAAGAACTGTGGCCAAATTTTCTTATGGCGAACAGATTTTGGAAAAAAGGAAGGGAAAAGATAGGGAATAAATCAATGTTCTTTGAGCACTGTTATGAGAGCTATGTTAAAAATCCTGTAGTCAAACAAGAATTGGAGGGCAGGTCCTTTACGGGCTCTGTTTCTGTGCTCACAGCTCCACTGGCAGCCACAGCTGTAATTAAGAGTGTCACTGCACACCCGAGGAGATGTGTAGAAACGTCGGTAAGAGGTCCAAAGGAGAGCCCAAGCGGGATTTCGGGGCTAAATTTAGAAGCTATTTAGCTTTGAGATAGCAGAAAACCAGTCAAAGGTGACAGTGGCTTTGAAGAGACCTGAACTGGGAACGCGAGGGTAGGACAGCCCCATCTGCAGCTGGCAACACTTTTCAGCCACCTGTGATCCAAACCCAACCTTAATTCCCATGCCAGGGGACGGAATGGGCAGAAAATAAGGTGAGCTTTTAGCTGAAACTTTTTCCTCAAGAAGTCTTTGAAAAGCTTTGTCCTGGTAAGTAATACAGTCATTTTTTTCCGTAATAAAAAGGCCACAGAGAGATATACTGCAGAGACACATAGGAGAAACCACAGAGAGAAACAGGAGTATTGTAACATTTAATTAAACCCAAATACCAAAAGAAGGGTAGAGTAGTCTGAACACAGGGCCTATATGTTATCATTAATCAATGGTGCCAAGACTGCTCCAACACTTTCAGGGAGGAGGAGGCATCCTGAGGCTGGTACGTGTGAGACCTGGAGCTGGGAAGAGGACAGCCTGGGCAAGGCCACCCATTTTCCTTGGAAAAGAAATGAGGCTGTCAAGAATGTGGCCTCATCCATAAGATGTTTGTAGGATGCTGTTTACGGAAGTACAGAAACCACCAAAAACTAAAATGCGTAGGATTCTGGAATTAATGGTTTGTGCTAAAAAAATGGAATTTCAATATAAAATTTTATTTAGACTAAGAATGAAATTAAATCATAGACTCATAGAATCATAGAGTGGTTTAGGTTGGAAAGGACCTTGAAGATCATCAGAAGTTCCAGCCCCCCTGTGATGGGCAGGGACACCTAGACCAGGTGTCCAGGAATACTTAGGAATATTTTCAAAAACAGGACTGAAACTCCCGTTCAGAAAAGTTTCTATTTCTGAAGATTTTTCAAAACAAAATCAGGGTTTTCTGCAACAATTTCATTCTTCAAAATAAAATTTACCAGATACAGAAAAACGTATACCACAGTAACTGCCAGAATAGATACACTTTCAAAAATAAACAGGCATTTATTCAGTGTAGCTTTTCCAACTTCTTTTTTCATTGTTACCTTGTAGGAAAGGTAAGTTTGCTATCAGTCCACCATAAACTTGGGTCATATTTCTTTAACCTATTAAGCTCTGCTTATAGTTTTTTGACATACACAAATAAAATTTTGCAGAAAGATTATTAAAATCTAGTGATCCAAAGCTACCTGAAAATAGCTCATTTTCTCCTAAAACGACGGTGCGGGGATTCACGCACCGCAGAGTTTCAGAACAGGTCCTTGTGTTAACTCACAGGTCGGTCATGAAATGTCTGTCAAGCTGGTGGCCAGGACTCTCACGTAAGGCAGCGTAAACCCCAGAGGAATGGCCCAGGTAGAAATACAGCACTACTCTGGGCTGACCTTTTGGAAAATCAAGTATCATGAGGCTTGATACTACCTGGTTTTGAGCAGGAGGAGTTGAAATTCCTGATCCATGACCTTTCCATACCGTCCTAAATCTCTCAACACCGGGGACACAGCTGATCAGGACAGAAGCAGCACTGTCACTGCTGGCACACGCTGCCCTGATGTGCCTCGGAGCAGGGAACATCCCTCCAACAACCACAAAAACTATGAGTTTTCACATCACCAAAATTTTTAACTCCTCCTGGTGCCTCTGTTTGCCAAACCCACCCGTTTGGGATTAAAGGTGACATTTTCAAGGAGTGAACTTGCCAGCAGCATTCCCAGTAGTGGTGTTACATCGACCTGACTGGGAGGAAGAGAGTGACACCCCTGCATGAGGAGGTGCTGAGGGACCCTCTGAGCAACCCCAGTCTTCTTTGATTTGCCCACCCGCAACTAAACCACATACAACAAAACACTGCACTGTTGAGAGTAAGGAGGTGTATGAGCATCCCTGCCGTGCCCTTCATAAATTTAGAGATAATTAAAGCTTTTTAAGGAGACTGTAGGTTGAAGCTAACCGCTCTGTGATTTAAAGCCAGGATCTATTTGTCTGTTGTATCTTTCTTCCAGGTTCCTGTTGTTGCGAGCACAGCAGAATTTGAATAGTATAACCACTCTTCATAAATTCCTGCTTTCCATAAATTGCCCGTTGGATCAAAAGCAGAACCTCTGTGCAAGAGCACAGAAATCTCCAGCCTTTGATTTGGAACAGATGAGGCACCCTGTGTTCCTCTAAGATTAAAAAAAAAAAAAAAAACCCTGTTGGCGCAGCACACAAAAAAGAGAGGCAAAGGAACTACATGAAATAATTCAAAACAAAGGAGGTGGAAATTCAAAAATAGTACAAGGAACTCAGATGACAGATGGAGAAGCGGATGAACTGCAATTAAGAGGACAATTTCACATCCAAAGAGGATGCTCTAAACGCCAGCCAGAGAACAGAGGCCCTCTGGACTAGCGGTGAGCTGAACACAAAAGAAGCCAGTCTTCTGATGGGAAGACAAACTGAGGCAAATTATCAATTACATTTTTGTAATATAGTTAGAGATAGTTACCTCTATCCATAATTTCATAATTGCATTTCCAAATTAAAGGAAGGAAAAGAAGAGTGAGCCAACTCTGGGGAAAAAAAGAATTAGCTCAATCTGGAAACTACAGGTCACTCATTTCTTGAGCTTATTGAATGGGCCATCAACAAAAATGATGACATCACTAAATCAGCACACTAATCACAAAAGCCAGTCATTTAAAAAAAAAAAAAAAAGCTACAGTGTGTTTTTTCTGGACATCAGTTTGGCGTATAAAGGAATAAAATTCAGAAAAGTCTGGGATTTATAATTTTAAGCTTGTCATAGCTAATAATCATGAGCTAACCCAAGACTGAACTGCAGTAAGGATAGGCAAATTAGTCAAGGTGTGACCTGTGTAGCCACTACAGTTGACTCAAAGCATTCACACAAGCTGTGCTCAGCTGTGCTGGGTCAGGGCAGAGGTCTCTCCAGCCCAGGACTCAGGTCCTGACAGAAGAAACTATAGACCACCAGGCAAGCTAGTAGCGCAGCATATTAAGGCGCAGCTGGAATGCTTTTGTCTTCACTGGTTTTGGACCTCGGGATACTGTGTATGTGGCAACTACACCAATGGGGAGAAAAATCCATTATCTGTTGAGAAGATATGCTTAAGGTGCTTATATATTTGCAGATAACATGCTTCGGAGAGTTGGAGTCTAGACTGCTGAAAACCACAGATGAACAGACTTCAGTATTTTTTTGGTTTGTTTTTTCTTTCCCCAAGTGGCCAATGCAGAACTGCTCACAAAACTCAGCGCAAGATGAGGGCCTCAGACCCTGAACCTCTCTGAGCAGGGCTTAATTTCTACATTAGACACAAACTCACAGTACATTCACTTGATAACAATGATACCTTCACATAATAAGTCATATTGACACGAGTGAACTAAACCCTACTGAAGTGGTAAGTTCAACAGCCAGGTTTCAGTCAGGAAAAGTGAAAATCATTGCCTCGAGAAGACAAGAGCCCAGAGGTTGCTCTTGAGAAAAGTTACAGACAGACTATTCTATTCTATACCACTTTTATTGTCCCGTACATTGTACTCATGGCATTATCAAGTCTGACACAAACTTAAATCTACTTCTAAGGCAAAGTTTGCATCCTTACATCTGTCTTTCTACACTTTGTAAAAGTTCTTCAAAGGGACCTAGCAAAGAACGGAGGTCTAAGTCTTATAACTTCTCACTTCTGTCCTGGTTCAAGGGAAAGGAACTTTTGCTTTCGCACTGCCCTGCAAAAGGAAAAGACCAGGGAACAAAGAGAAGTCAAAAGACTGGAAAGAAAAAGAAGAGGAACACGCTTAACCTCAGCTCATAAAGCAAGAACAATGCCTAGATATCACAGTGATTTGCATTCAATATATAAGGCAGTGCCTTAATTAGCCACAAATATGGTCAGCTAGGAAATGTCAAAAGGTCACCTGATATTAATTTTGAACAAGACAAACTGAGCTGCTTAAAAAAAAACGGTCATGAATAATTTCTCAGGGCTTAGCAATTCTGCATGCTTCTGTAATTTGCTCTTCTTTATTATGATTGAATAACATTCTGCTAATTATTAATTGGATAATGATTTGTTTCTACCACTAATTCAATATTGTGTTCAGAAGTGCACTTTGAAAGCTCCCAGCTCTAGAGCCCATAAATATCAGGATTATCTTCGTTTAACTGCTCTGGTTGGAAGGCAGGTCCCAAGTGATGGCAGTAGAGCCTATGGAGCTTTCTGCCCACTTTTGGGCACCGTACACCCAAAGTCACCGAAATATCCATGTCCTCTGGAGACCGAGGCAATGCTGCTTTCCCGCTCACCTTGCAGGGAACAGAAGGTGTTCACCACTGGGTAGCAATGAATATTAAGCAGGAGTCTGGCCAGAGATTCATAGTTCACCCTTAGGGGAACTCTTATGGGGCACTCAAAAAGTGGGAACATCTCACCCGTCCTTTACATCCCACTTCCAAACCTAAAGGTCTTCAGAGCACTCCGTAGAGTGCAGGAGGAAGGGCATAGGATAGGGCTCCACTGTACAGTACTGACCACCCCTCTGGGCTCTGACATGGGTCCTGTGCCAGGGCTGGGTTGCAATTCATTTCTGCTCAGATAAAAAGCTGAAGACAAGAAAGCCAACAATAATCCCCTTGAGCTACGACTCCCTACTACCTCCCTAAGAGAAGCCGGACCATTAAAAATGCCACATAAATATCACTGACAGAAAACAGGCTTCAAGGTTATTCAGAAAAGCCCCCCACACAGACAACCTCCTCTTTTTAATAGTGATAAAAACCCTGAGTATTTCAAAAGAGCAAGTCACGGCACAGGCACCTTTCAAAACCCAACAGCTCCCTTTTTGCAGAAGAAAAGGTAATGTTGTGGGGGAAAGGTATAGCATTCCTCCTTCATGGGCCACAGAGGCATAATCAATTGGTACAACAGCACATTGTCGAAACACAAACCACGGAAAGCTGCTTTATGAATCCGTGCAGCCAGCTGGAACAGCCATCAACAGCTGCGAGAGGAATTCACTCCAGGACTGAATCACTTCATTAGGGTGGGTTTCTTTTTCCTTTTATTACATGCAGCTCAGGCGGCTGATCCTCATCCTGAAGACCCTCCACAGAGCAGCCCCACTTCCTTCTCTGCTCCCTTATATACTCAGGAACATTAATGGTTCCCGTTGCATTACTTAATCTCCTCCTGAGACATCATTTCTCCCTCTCCCATCATATAGCTCACCAGCAGTCTTCCAACCTACTGCAGCACATTGTGTGGTGTCCTAAGTTTTTTTGACTGGAAGTCAGAGAGCGTTAGTGGTTTGGGGGCAGCACGGGTACAGAATTTGCTCCTAAGATAAGGGCTTTTTTTCTGTAAATTGATTTGGTGTAATGATTGCCATGAACTGCAAACCATGGACACTGGGAGAAAATATCCAGATGGAATGACATTTCCCGCTTGCTCGATGTCTAATTCTGCCCCATTTCTGTTTGATATAGGCTACTGGATTATATATGAAATATAAGTGGGCAGAACCACAGCCCAGAACCCTGGCAAGCAGCAACACCGGGACGTATGCTGGGTATCAATTTGAGCTTGAGACTGGCACAAAATTGCAAGGATGAGACCACTGGCTGCTGAAGTCATGTGTACTTGGCAGGAGCGGCAGTAGGTGACATCACAGGGTTTTTCTAATTAAATATGATTGCCTCAAGAAAATTCCCGATTCTTTCATTGAAAACATGAACACCTCCAAATTGAGTATGAACACCTCCAAATTGAGGGAAAAGGAATAAAAATTTACAAACAAGTAAAAGCTGAAGTGGGAAATATCTTCAAACAAAATGCTAACTGAAATATAGCTTCTCCTTGTAAGTTTTAATGGGATTTTAAGACAAATGAGAGAAATGCCTCTGGTATTCTGACAGTGAAGCCAACTTTAGCCCTCTTATACTTCATTTCCATTTGTAGAAATGCCAGCAGACCCTTACACTGAGGAAAACCTTAGTATTAATAGTGATAAGAAGATATTAGAATGGTGTTCAAGTCACAGCAACCCTGTGAAAGCTGTTCCAGCAAGTAAACAGGTACACACCTATGACAGACTCCAAAATGAACTGATGAGTGGGTAACTGTGCTCAGCAGCAGAGCTATTTACACGTGTTGTGCGCTTTTTTAAATCTCCTTACCCGAACTGCTACAACGCGATGGTTCCACCAGTCTGCCGGTCTTATCGTAACAGGCAATAGCTCGCAGTCGTACACCCTCGCCACACTCCTTGGCATCTCCAGGGGATCGCGCTCCCAACTGCGGCTCGGACGTACCTCCTCCAATAATGCAGTCGGACCAGTTTCCGTGGGGCTGGGAGGTAAACACCTCACAGGGGCACAGCTCTGTTTCAACTTGAGGATAGACTTCTGTATTCTGGCATTTGTCTCGCTTTCTGCTTCGCCCTGTTCCAACCACAGAAATCTGTTCGTTAGCTTAACATCTGCTACTTTTGATAACAACACGTCATATTATTTATACTTGCATGAATTCAACACATTAGAACCAAGACAATCTGAATGTTAATATCCAGGACTGTTTCCGAAGCATCTATTAGCTGTTGCCAGTGCTTTGGAGTGCAAGGACAAGGTATTTATCTCCACGGGCAACCGGAGAACTTGGAAATACTGTTTTGATGGGTAGGGCAAGGAGCAAAATGCAAAGTCTTACTCTAGTAATGGTCTGCCCAGAAAATGCTTTGTAATTTTATATAATATCATCTTTCTCTAATTATCTGATGAAAATAAATTGATTGTTTTGTCTCTACTTGCTCACAATCAATGGTTGCCAGGACAACTTCCAGAGGACTCTACATTAGCCACAACTTCTTCTTTGAGGCTACTTTGCAAATTAGTTAAAGATGCACTCTGCACACAAACCACGCTTTGAAGAAAACAGAAAAGATAATCCCCTGTAAATTATTAGGGCTGGAAAGCATTTCAATGGTTATATATGGTTTAATGTTTTCTTTTGCTCTATTCCTTCAACAGGTTTTAAAAGAAGGCTCTTTACAGATCTTTCAGGAGCTTCAGGAAGCAGCGGCATTCCAATAAGCCCGTGGTATGGCTCTCTGCAATTGCCCTCTCCATGCCCTGCTCCTGGAGGACTTCTAGGCATGAGAAGAGGTCCCCGGTACAAGGACAGATAATGTAAAGAAGAGGATTCATGCTCCCTGCATCCCTACAGCTGCTCCAGGGAACAAAGGTCTGTATACAGCCTCTAAAGATAAAATCAATGCTTTTCTTGGCATGGGTTAGCCAACGTGAGGTGGAGCAATCTTAATGCCGGCTCAGCTCAGGAATGTCTTTGCATTTGCCATCTGCACAGAAGGGGAGAATTCACCTTCACTAACAAACCGCATCTGTATCTCATCCTCAAAATGTTCCTTGGGGACCTTGGACATGCTAAAAATACTTTTGCAAAAAGTTTTGAAAGCTTTGATCCCAAAAGAAATGTTTTCTCTTTGGTATTGCACATAAATCAGATACTAAAAACAAAAAATAAGTTTTATAACCTCACAACCCTCTATCTACTGTGGAACCAAGAGTCATTTCACCACATGTCAGCAGGAGCACAAGCTGGCAGTCATCAATACCTGTTTGCATATAAAGATGTATCTCCAAGGAAAGGGCACCGACTGCAGACCCTTCATATCACTGTCCTTCAAGCCCCAGCTCTTTCAAAATTGCATTTCCAGAGCTCTGGGAAATGTAAAGTTTGCCAGCACAAAGGGATAATAAACACAAAGAAATCAAATAGTGCCAGCATCTTTATATTTTTATATATATAATTTATGAGGAAAATCAGGTAAGGTATAAGAAGCACAACTCCACATACTTAAAGGAAAGTCTTTAAAAAGGCTTTAAATAGATTGGGAGCTCTCTAGTGGCATTTCCAGCATTTTATGTTTGACGAGCTGACAGAAGCCACAAACTCAGTGCATACGTACAGCTGTACAGTCTGCATCGTATTAGTAAACATGGGAATTTGGGACTTTCCCATATTTTGCCATTATTACATGAAGCACATCAGGCACAGGTAAGGTTGCTAATAATCTCACTCATACAACACTTTTTTTTCCAACTTGCCCTGCCATCTGTTTTGTAGGAATCTTCCCTCTAATGAAGTTGCTATGAAAGCCCTATTTTGAGGGCAAAAGTGACATTCATCCCATACTCTTCACAAAGAAATAGTATTAGAAGTTGTGATGGTGTTATTTTTATCATCTTCACAGACTGCTTTAGAAATTGGTATTAAAAAATACCACTGCCAAAATTTTCAAGGATGTGAATGCTTCTATTAAATAGTATTTTCTTTTTTAAATTAAATTTCTGAAAACTAACAAATATTATAAATATTATCAGGTAGTATATACTGTACATAAAAACTATATGAAACATTAACATTCAACATTTTTGTCGCAGACATGGACAGTGGGGTCGAGTGCACCCTCAGCAAGTTTGCCGATGATACCAAGCTGTTTGGCAAGGTAGACACGCTGAAGAGGAGGGATGCCATCCAGAGGGACCTGGACAGGCTGGAGAGGTGGGCTCAAGCCAACCTCATGCAGTTCAACAAGGCCAAGTGCAAGGTCCTGCATCTGGGTCAGGGCAATCCCAAGCACAAATACAGGCTCGGTGGGAAATGGCTGGAGAGCAGCCCTGAGAAGGACCTGGGCGTGCTGATCGACCACAAGCTCAGCATGAACAAGCAATGAGCAATTGCAGCCCAGAAGGCCAACCGTATCCTGGGCGGCATAAAAAGAAGCGTGGCTATCAGCTCAAGGGAGGTGATTCTGCCCCTCTGCTTCGCTCTTGTGAGACCCCACCTGGAATATTGCATCCAGCTCTGGAGTCCTCAACATAAGAAAGACATGGATCTGTTGGAGCGAGCCCAGAGGAGGACCACGAGGATGATCAGAGGGCTGGAGCACCTCTCCTATGATCTTATTGCGGCCTTCCAATACCTAACAGCGGCCTACAAGAGAGCTGGGGAAGGACTTTTTACTATGGCATGTAGTGATAGGACAAGGGGGAATGGCTGTAAGCTGGAAGAGGGCAGGTTTAGATTAAACATTAGGAAGAAGTTTTTCACTTTAAGGCTTGTAAGGCACTGGCACAGGTTGCCCAGAGAGGTTGTTGAGGCCCCCATCCCTGGAGGTGTTCAAGGCCAGGCTGGACGTGGCCTTGGGCAACCTGGTCTAGTGGGAGGTGTCCCTGCCTATAGCAGGGGGGTTGGAACTCGATGATCTTCAAGGTCCTTTCCAACCTAAACCATTCTATGATTAAAAATACACCTTCCTACAGAAAATGCATTGTATCCATAGTACTGTGAATTACCTGACTGTATTAATTAACTGAAGATTTACCTAAAAATTGTGTTTTCATTATAATGACTTTGAATTTTGATATGTTCTGTAATAAATCTTTCGCTTCTTAAGTAATCACTAATTTTATATGTAGAGTCTATGATTACTTACAAAGTGAAATGAATAATACTATTAAAAACTGAGTGGGAGGCAAGCAAATACTTAGCAAACAATTAGCAGATTCCCAGTAAATGACATTGTTAATGAACTCTTATAATGAAGCTGAAGCATTCACCTGAGCATAGATACACACAGTGATGAACAAGTAGGTACAATTCATGCACGCTTACACAAAGGTGAAATACAAATGGATAAAGGAGTCAACAGCATGAAGGACTGCCCAAACTGTACCTTCCTTAAATCTTTGGTGAGAGTTCATTGCACATAGATGAGATTTTTTTCAAGACTTTTGGCCAGCTCCAATTTTCATGAAGTTTTATGCAAAGACTGGTCAAACACTAATCTCATTGACTTCTCCTTTTGAACTGTGGTCAAACCAAAACCGACATCTGATTTGGTCCTCCCTCGCTGCTCTCTGTGGTGTCCCCACCCCAGCACCACCTGGGACACCCATGGCATGTTCAACACTTGCTTTTCAGAAGACCTTTGCTGGGAGCTGAGACCATGAGCTCCTTCCTGGAAGGAGGAAGGGAACCCAGCAAGGTCCTATGGGAGAGACTGGTGCTGTTTGGTCACAACTGCAGTGCGGGTGAGGAGACAAGCCATCAAAACTTGAATATCAGAAACCGGTTTTGGTCCACTTAACTTGAAAGAACATTTCAGAATACACTCTTTGGCAGAAACAATAGAGCACTGTATAATAATGATTTTTATTTAAAAGGAAAATCATTATCCTTTAACGAGCCATACTGATGAATGGCAGCTTGAAGCCATTATGTCTGTATACTGTAATTGTTAGTTACGAAAAACTTGGATTCCAACAGTAACAAACTGAAAAACAAGATAGCCGTGCAGCCAGGTACAAGTGAGTCTAGAAGAAAGGAGGAGAAGAAAGGAGCAGTGGTAGCCACCAGACTTTGCTGCCATTCAGTTCCTAGGCATTATCGCAGCAGATATTTTTACAGCAACGTTAGTGTTTTACTCCATAGTAGAAGTCTTTGAAGTTTCACCCTTATTAACGGAGCAAACTCAAGCCAGCTACACCATAGCTCTCAAACACAACATAGAAATATGAAGAGATGTGAGTGTTCAGGATAACAATAACAGAAAATTTCTTGTAAACCTTCTGAAAACGGTATAATTCATTTTGATTTGATTTAGCGGGGATGGGGTGGGGTGGGGTGGAGACAACTAACAAAACAAGCAGTTCCAAACTATTTATGTTATAGAGTTTTAAAGCTTTACAGTTTGGTCAGCATCCAAATAACACAATAACAAACCCCGACAGCAAGTATGGGAGACTGCTCTATGAAATGGTTTGAGCTGGAGTGTTTAATGAATACATATAAAAAATCAAACAAAACTGTTTTAACGATACTGGGTTTTTTTATTCATTACAGTAATTTAACCTATGGAACTACTGGATACGGTGAGGACAAAACTCCCAGTTTTAAACTCCCAGTTTTAAACTTCATCCAAATTTCAACAGTCTTAAACAGAAAATCACACAGATTTTTATTCTTGTATACATATTTGCTGCACACTTCCCAGATTAATAGGTCAGATTAAATTGCACAATGCATAGCCTACAGAGGGTGGAAGCAAGGACAGCTATCCTGGGAGGAATACAGAGAAATTGACCGAGCAGCCAGGGATCGGGTTAGGAAAGCTAAAGCCCAGATAGAGGTAAATCTGGCCGGGGTGTCAGGGACAACAAGAAAAGCATCTCTAGGTATGTCAGTGACCAAAGGAAGACCAGGGGAAATGTGGGCTCTCTCTAGAAGCAAACAGGAGACCTGGTCACCTGGGATATGGAGAAGGCTGAGATACTCAATGACTTTTTTGCCTCGGTCTTCACCGGCAAGTGCTCTAACCACACCACCCAAGTCCCAGAAGACAAAGGCAGGGACTGGGAGAATGAGGAACTGCCCACTGTAGGAGAAGACCAGGTTCAAGACCAGCTGAGGAACCTGAAGGTGCACAAGTCCATGGGACCTGATGAGATTCATCCACAGGTCCTGAGGGAACTGGCAGATGAAGTTGCCAAGCCACTATCCATCATATTTGAGAAGTCGTGGCAGTCTGGTAAAGTTCCCCCTGAATAGACAAGGGGAAACATAACCCACGTTTTTAAAAAGGGAAAAGAGGAAGACCTGGGGAACTACAGGCCAGTCAGTCTCACCTCTGTGCCCAGCAAGATCATGGAGCAGATCCTCCTGGAAAATCTGCTAAGGCACGTAGAAAATAAGGAGGTGATTTGTGACAGCCAACATAGCTTCACTAAGGGCAAATTGTGCCTGACAAATTTGGTGGCCTTCTATGACGGGTTTAAGGCATTGGTGGATAAGGGAAGAGCAACTGATGTCATCTACCTAGACTTGTGCAAAGCCTTTGACACTGTCCTGCACAACATCCTGGTCTCTAGATTGGAGAGATATGGATTTGACGGATGGACCACTCGGTGGATAAGGAATTGGCTGGATGGTCGCATTCAAAGAGTTGCGGTCAATAAGTACTGCATCCGGCTCTGGACCCCTCAACATAAAAAGGACATGGACATGATGGAGCCAGTCCAGCGGAGGGCCACGAAGATGATCAGAGGGCTGAAACACCTCTCCTATGATGATAGCCTGAGAGCTGGGGTTGTTCAGCCTGGAGAAGAGAAGGCTCCATGGAGACCTTATAGCAGCCTTCCAGTGCATAAAGGGGGCCTACAGGAAAGCTGGGGAGGACCTCTTTATCAGGGAGTGTAGATATAGGACAAGGGGTAATGGTTTTAAACTGGTAGAGGGGAGATTTAGATTAGATACTCAGAAGAAATTCTTCAGTGTGAAGGTGGTGAGCCCCTGGTGCAGGTTGCCCAGAGAAGCTGTGGCTGCCCCATCCCTGGAGGTGTTCAAGGCCAGGCTGGATGGGGCTTGGAGCAACCTGGTCTAGTGGGAGGTGTTCCTGCCCATGACACAGGGGTTCGAACTAGATGACCTTTAAGGTCCCTTCCAACTCTAACTGTTCTATGATTCTGTGATAGTTACTGTTTTATTAGGTTTATGTCTAAAAATGGCTTTCCACCACTGAGTTTTTCTGCATTATTCTCATACCAAAATGTGTGTGCATAAAGCAAGTAATGATTAGTATCAGATCAAAAATCAATTAAGGATAATCCCTATTCTGTCTAGATTTTCCCAAAACCCCAACATCAGTCCACCAGAGTCTGAGAGGCACTATCCACAAGTATCACCATCAGATAAATACTGTAAAAGATTATACCTGTGAGTGACCGTCTCCTGCTTCTAGTTGATTCACAGTCAAAGGAGCATGCCGTAAATTTAGACCAGGGGGTAAATGTGCAGTCATCTTTGCAGGGAACAAGACACTCCTGTACTAGAGACGGCATAGCTCCTGCCCACCGCATGCAGTCACCAACATCAGCAGAGTCGTTGTACTCCGACAAGCATGTAACAGCTGAAAAGCAAAGGTACAGAAATCTTTATATTGTTATATATAGTGTATTGTACTCCATGCAGTCAGTACCTGTGCTCTATGCGAGATTTACTCTCCTGGGTCAACAGGGTAAAGTTTTAGGTCATTATTCACGAGTCATTCAAAGATGTGATAGAAGCTTCACAAAACCATAATGACACATTCTTATTTGAGCCGTGCGTTATCTAAACAATGATATAAATTCAACAGTCTCAAGGAGGCCGTCATTTTAAGGTTGGGTCAACAGTTTAACCAATGATACATTGTACGATCAAAAAAAGAAAAGATATAATACTGCAGCTCTGTGCCATAAAGTGGTGAAGGCCAGGATTCCCAAGCTGTGATGCACACGCTACCCACAGAACTGAAACTGCTTCAAAGTGTGTGTGTGTGGAAATTAAAAAAATATATAAAAAGCTTCCTTTTCCAAAACTACCATCTTTTCCGTATTTCAGATGAAGGGCACAACTGTCTGAGCAGCTTTCCCATACAGAGAGGTGACCTCTGCTCTGTCTGAGCAGCAGATGCTACAACAGCTCAATGCTTCTTGCAGCATGGTGTAAGCACCAGGTCTGCCCCCTCCAAACTGTGTTCCCTAAACGTTGTGCTACCCCTCATGCTCTCCCTCTCTCTGGCCACATGAACTTTTGAGTCCGTTGCATAAACCGAGATGTTTAGGAGGAAAGGCATGAGTGTTCAGCCCGTAGCCATGATAGAAAGGGGCTGCGGCACTTTACTAGAAGCCTGCTTTTGCGGTGCACAATAGCTTGCTATAAAATCACTACTGAATGGGTCCATTAATATAAAGAGGAAAAAAAAGAAAAACAAAAGAAAAACAAAAAACAACTGCTCTATGGGTCTCATCTGAGGACAGGGTCACTCTACCCAGCTCTATCCGACCTGAAGTGCCTTCACACATGGGCAGAGGCAGAGCCCCCACACACGTACCCAGTGTTACCTTCACACACAGCACGAGCAAGGCTGCAGCCCACATCCAAATGCGATGTGGTCTTCTGGTCCCCTGCCCAAAGCTTTCTCCGAGACTGAGCCACGGGAATAGGAAACAGCAGGCACAGGGTCAGGCTGGGGCTGAGGTCTCTGAATTTGGACGGAGATGCCTTTGGGGCCAGGCAAGAGTCAAACAGGGTTTGCAAGAGCACAGCCCAAGACTTAGATGCACTGATTTCCCCCCAGTTTCATTTTAGGTCAGTGCCCTTCACTCCTGTCCTTTTTTGGACTGTAATGATTAATTTTTCAGGGTGGATAATGACACTGTATAGCCATGATGGAGGACAGAAGTATTAATGTATAAATCTGAGTCACAGGAAGCCTATAATAGAACTTCCTAAAGTTTCAGTGAATTAATAATAAGTAATTATAATAAATAAAAATAGCCTGCACATCATGGAGTCTTTCATTTCATTAATAATAATTAATTTTCACGAAATCTCCAAGATTATAGGTTATTTATATCCTACACTGTAGGTTAACCAAAGCAAAGATAGGTTGTGACTCGATTAAAGTAATAAAGTCAGGGACAGAGTTAGGAATTGAATTTGGCCTCAAGAGTTTAGTCATGTCAGGTGCTCTGATTTCAGGCAAGTCCACGCATTGTGTCATAAAGCTACAGAAGATGAAGTGATTTAATCCAGATTTTATTATTTAACTTTAACAACCTGTGATATTATTTTATGGAGATTCCTAAATAATTCAGGTTTTTGAGGCTGCATATATTTTTTCTTGTTGCCAGCACTTAACGTAACTAGGAGTGCACGAAGAAAAAGAGAAAAATAATGCTCTGTTTTCTCACAGTTAAAGGATTTACTGGGGTGTAACTTTGCAATGAATACACATGATTTTTGGTTTTTACCTACAGTACTGTATGGGAGCAAGGGATGGGTTGGCAACCACCTGGAAATGAAAAGATATCTTATTAAAATGTAATTAGATTTCTAGGGGGGGAAATCAGCATTTTGAAGAGCGTGCGAAAGGCAAGCAATTGTTAAAAGTCTCTTTAGACTGAAGTGACAGTAAATCAGCATATTAATAACTACCTCTAAATTGCTGATCCTTGCCTTTCCCTTTCAATCCTTGTGACCCTTCCTATCTCTCAACTCCAGCAGTCAGAAACTCAGAGACGTTCCCCTTCTCAATTACGAGAGCGTGAGGACAGAGGTCACCACTCTGTACGGGAAAGCGGGGTAATTGCCCTCTCCAGGAAGGTTAAACAAGTAAGAGACTCTGATGCCCAAGGTCTGTGTAGCCTCATTACCTTCAGCAAGGACACCAAAGATTCGGCAACACAAACGTGCCTACGTGAAGTATGGTCGAGTGTACGCAAACCATCTTCTCAGCATTGCTATGCCCGCCAGCGTCTGGAGGGAAGCGAACAATATCCTGCGCTGCCAGCCCCGTGAAGCAATATTTGCAATTGCATAATAAACCATCATGTTGCAATGTTTACTACTATCTGACAGAAGACCACAATTCATTCCCGACATTTATTAATGGCAACACAAACGATGGAACTTCTAAATATTGATGTTAAAGCAAATGCTCCAAGCCGCAATGAGTTATTGTCTAATGGCCCAATCTTCTGCACAAATGTCCTTAGTTTTAAGCATACAAATAATTCACAGAGTTTGCTAAGGCTATTTAGATGCTAAAAGTCTTGGATATATACGGACATAAGAGATCAGGGCAAATATTAGACAGAGATCATGGAGCTTAAAGAAATGAGTGGCAATAGTAAAGATGGGTAGAGGAAAGTTAAATTAAACCAACAAATAATATAGTGGATTATACATGTATAAGAACAGAGACAAGATGGAATTGAAAAGAGGAAAACATAATGGATAGTCCAGTAAGAGATCTAAGACCTAAAGGAGGAGATTAGGAGTATCTCCTGTGAGGTGGTTAGGGGTGGCTGAAAATACAGAATTGCTTCTCTTCTCTACTTTACAAATTTTTATAACTGCAGATCCCGGTAACTCGATCAGGTCATTCCTGACAGAGTAACAAAGCCTCAGTGTTAGCAAGGAGAGAAGTCAGAGGTCGAAAAGCAAGGAATCCAAAAAACTTTTTTTTGATGCCTAAAATACTACTTAAAGTTCCACTTGCTTCCCACTGCTCTGGACTTTCACACTTATCAATGCCAACAGTGTTATTGCCAAGCTGGTGGCCCAGATGAGCACCTCTTTGGTGACCCAACTGGCAGGTGCGTCAGTTTGCTGGGAGAGCGGGCACTTCTTGTTCTACATGTACAAAATAAAATGCCAGCCATGAACATCTGGTAGCCTTCCGCACCTAAAACCCACACCTCCTCGGACTGGCCTAAGCAATACGATGCGTTTCAGTCAGATTAGGAGGCAATTCATTTCCACTCAAGAGTCTGCACGCAACTTCCAAGTCAATGTCAATGCATGACTTCTTCAGTTGGAGCTGAATTATCTTCAAAAGCCTGAGCGTCATAGGCCTGATCTTTACAGCACATCAGTCATAAGAAATGGCAGGTTACTTCTACATGCTTACTCTATGTTTGAGGTGAGCAGCATGAACTACTAAAATAAATTAAATAATAAAACAAATGTCCATTAGGGCGTTTTAATGGATTGAGAAGGGCCAGACAGGAAGCAGCAGAATTGCCAGATCCACTCCCGTGGTGTGGTCAGGAACTAGTTGCCTCATTTCTGCCTGCTGCAAACTTATTTCCTAGTTAATTAGCTTTAACTTATAAGATAAAAATAATTTCAAATATAGCCACTTCTGGAAACAGAATGAGACAAATTTGGTTTTGGTGGAGCTTCAGGAAAGTTAGTAAAATTATTTATCCTTGGTGGTTTCAAACTACTGATTGGTTTGGCTCACGTGTGGTTTATGTTGCATAAAAAATATTTCCCCGTAATCCTCAGTTCTGTCACAACGGTTTTAAATAAACTCATACCACAAAGCCATTTCTGCTATGTCAACATCTTTTTTTTTTTTTTTTTTAAAGTGGATACCACCAGTGGGCAAATGCAGTCCATTTTCAGCCCTATACACTGAGAAAAAAAACCCCAAACCATTGTAGCGATAAATCCCTCCTAGTCATAACGTGTGATTTCTACCCTCTCTGCAGCATTTAAAATGGACACAAACATATGAATAGAAACAGCTAATAACAGGACACTGCCAGATAAAGGCTTTCGGATTATAATATTGATTCCCACAAAGAGGGGAATTCAGGATTTCCTTTTGAACTCCCCCTGTTCTTTCTTATTACCACTAGTCAATGCCACCAAACCGGAATTAAACACTTGGGGCCAAGCTCCGGAATGACAATTTAATGCAGTTCTGTTGATATAAAACAATGGGTGGCATTAAAAAAAAAAAGTACCTCCTCTCTCGTAATGATAAAAGCAGGGTCATGAATTAAACTGAAAGGTAACCAGGTTTAAAATGCTAAAAGTTAATATCCTTTTTTCAGGGGAGGGCTGGAACTGTTTAACAGAGAGTGTGGATACACCCATTATGGGGTCAATAAAAGTTAGCGATTAATATGAACAATGAAATAGCTGCAGATGCAACTGCTTTGCTTTGAGGCATAAGTCAAGTGTTAAATGTACGGTTTGGGGAAGAAATTTCTGTTTCTGCCAGTGTGGGGTCCTGTCGGGATACTGAACAAGGACTGCTAACGGGATACTCAGTACGACTGTCTCTGTCTTCTTGTTTTATATTTAAACTCTTGTGAGTATATTTGTATGCCATCTTCTTAGCATACGGCACACGGAAACATATGGAAGCTATATTCTTTAACTACATTTATCTTAAATTAAAAGTAAATGGCAGACATTTCACCATGTAAAAGTTTATAGAAGAAATCAAATGTTTGTATGCCATGAAATTGCAGACGCACTGAATGCATCCTTAGATGACATTACATCCCCACCAAAGAAACATGTCAGCATCAAACTGGGGAACTCAAGTGCTCTCAGTAGGCACGTCCCTGACTTTAGAGCACTACAGACAGTCCTAACAAAAGGAGTATATTGTAAAAGAAATATTATAGGCATAGCATTGCATCCAATAAGGAAAGATAACATAAATATAGTTCCTCTTAAGTAAAAATCCAATTACAGACAGTCTTGGTAATCATATTCATTTACCAAAGTTATAATCAATTCTCCTTTAAAAATGCATTTCAACAGTTTCTACAGGGTGAAAAGCTGAAGAGTGAGAATATCAACTACCAACCAGTAAAATTATATTGTACTGTGGCACTTCAATTTGGGAAACCTAAATTAGTGGTTTCAAAACTCTGGAATTAAATGTCATTAGAACATCTGAAAACAATGACTGATAATTCCAGGAAGGTACACTCAGGCCAAACACTAAAACTAAAGCTATGCAGTAGTGTAAATCAAATGACTGGACTTCGTACAGGAACAACGGGATGACCTATGAAGCTAGACAAGAAGTCTACGCTCAAGAGGTCCAGAAACAATGATGTAATAATCTTCTCTGCCTTCGAATTCTAAGAATGTGTGAAACATCAATGCCAGCACGTAAAGCTGTAAAGGGAATTATTTTAATGTAGCTGTTTAACTTCTCATTGTTCAGAAAAAAAATCTCATTTTGTGTTGCATAATTATTCTCATTACCCTTCAATGTAACACAATAACATACAATTTCTTACATGTATCACTACTGATAAGTGAAAAAGGAGTTCAGGGATAATACATTAGAGAAAGAAAAAAAAAAAGAAAAAGAAAATAACTTTAAGGATCCAGACTGGCTGACTATAAGCACAGTCTCATAACTCATGATGACCTCATTTATTTTCTATATTGATGCTCCTTTAGCCTTACAGTGAGTTTCTCCAAAATCCCAGGTGGAATACTTCTGTTATTCTTGGTATGTTAATGCAACCCCTAATTACAGAAAGAGACCAGAAGCAGACATAATAGAAGACATAAGATCAGGCTCTGCTGAGACTCGAGTTTAAGTCTAAGGTCCTGATTCTATAAGGACATAAATATACACTTAACTTCATCAACCATCCCCGTTGGATGCAGCAGCACTCCCTGCACTGAAGTGTGTCCAAAGTCTGGACTTACAGAAGCAAACCGTAAGATAACCATTAAAAATAAGTCCAAGGAAAAGAACAAATGATGCCACGAAGGACATCACAGACACAAATCTAGTGAAAATAACAGGCAGAGCTGGAATAACTAGTTATGCAGCAGGGAAACTGGCTCTGACATCACCAGTTTCCCATTTTGTAATTATTAATGATATTGACAGCAGTGCTAAAGGGCTAACAAATGCCACCGAGCAAACAGAGCGCTGAATAAACACAGACCACAACCAACCTGCACCATAAACAAACCAGACGAGCCTGAGATGAGGTTGGGAAGCAATAAAGATGGTAAATATCAACGGAAAAGATAAAGGAAAGCAACTGAAATGATTTGCATGAAAAGGGGTGAGGGAAGAATTGGGTAGAAAAGTTGGATACAGAGCATTATCACAGAGCGGAGACTGTAACAGGGGAAAGAGGTAGAATTAGAAGGAAAGAAAAAAAGCATGCAAAACTGTGAAGATCCTTCTCAAGGTAAAGGTCCATGTTTTAGCTGCTCTTTGGGTTGGTTTTTCTCTGCAGCCTTCCCACAATAAGACGTGCACGCGGGGAAAAAGACAGGTTAATCTAGCTACAGGAGCCTCAGAAGAAGAGGAGTCCCAGCCGCAGCTTTCTGGGGACCAGTGTGGTGGGAGGTCACCTCCAGCGCAGTCCCAGCTGGGGCAGCCATCCCTGTGTGCATGTGTCTGACCCAACCGCAGAGCTCCCCTGCGGCTACATCTCATCGGCATTCACCTGATGGAACGGGATGCAGACCTGTACACAAGGTCTGCATACCAGAGGAGCATATCCCTCCCATACTGTTCACTCTCCATGGCTCAGAGCCTCTCAGCCAACACCACAGCACGAGCACAAGAATGGAGCAGTTTGTCTGAAAAGGATTAAATATGGCCAGGGCTGCATATTAAGAACAGTAAAATCAGTGCAGGCTGACTCCCGTCATTTAATGCCTTAAACTGGACTCACCTCTGTTCCATTTTAAAATAACTTCTTAGCGTACATTTTTTCTTTGATACTTACAGATGAGGTTATTGATTATTTGGTTGGGAATATACGATTTGAATCACTGAAATAACTGAGCTGTACATGTCAATTTTGCCAAGCTATGTGACTCAACGTTTTAATTCTTCCTCATCCATGAACCAAGACTGCCCACTGGTTAAGGAGAAGTAGGAAATCCATTGCTATAAAGCCCATTCCTCCTCCCACCCACACACTGAATGCAGAACACGGGATTGATACATTAATGTCTAGCACCATTTTCATTTTAATACAAGTGTTTTCTTATTGCAAGCGGTTCACACTCTGCCTGGCTAGAAAGACAAAATAATATGATTTTTTAATGTTTCAAATTTCCTTTGGCCAGAGAATAACAGCAATCTGAGTGCGTCTACATTATGCAATCAGTCTAAGGAATCTTTCACAATTTTTCCCTTTTTTCTAACATTATTATAGGTTTTGAATTGCTTTTACTTTCATTTTCTATTAAAAAGAAAATCAATGGAAGTGCATTAGATGATTAATGATAGAAATTATGCTTCTGCTCCTTTCAGAGAACATAACAAAATACAAAAATATGCTTCCTTTTTTGCTTCTTTCTGTGGCCCACAATTACTAAAATTACTCAAGTTCAATTTATTTGTAGCACCTATCATCAAGTTATATTTAAGATGAATTATTTATCGCACAACTTGAAAATAAAACTAAGACATCCTGTTACATATACGCACTTTCAGACCACAATAAATAAAGAGAATCAAACATGCCAAATAACACGAGAGAGAAAACGGAAAAGAAACACAATGTTTACAGTATTTCTAGCAACTCAAGTTGGAAAATCACTTAGCTGACTAAGAAAGCACTGACTTTCTTTTGAAAGCTCTGCCTCAGTTACACATTTACTGGCCCGTGGCTTCAGTGATAGCTGGATGAACTTAAAATCTCATGCAGCCTGTTTCATTACAGCCAGGTCCAGTTTTTGGTAGCACCCCATGGTCATTTTTCACCACAACACTGGAGAGCTGAACACCACAGCCGGCTCACATGGCAAACCCAACCTTAGGAAGGTCTCAGAAGACAGCCCTGTAAACTTGTCCAGCCAAATGTCCACTTCACTCTGAATTTTTTTTGGTATTGGGTTTGATAAAATTATGCACTTGTGTCATCTTTCAGGCAACTGGGCATTCAAAAACATCGCGTTACATTGGTTTAGGAAAATACATTTGAAAATCTTGCTCTGGAGGGCAGGCGCTCTGCCATTTCACTCCATCTATCTCTTTACAGTGAAGCGCAGATACTACATCCAGAACATAACACCAACACACTGACATATTTACAGCTCCCCCCAAGATGGTATTTAAAATGCTATGGTCCAAGGTAACACCTAAAGATTTTAATCTACCCTTCCTCCTCAGCTCCCCACTCCCCAGCTCTGGCTCTTCTCATTTTGACATTCCAAACTCCTCCTTGCTCTTAGCCAGTCAGGGACCAGCAACTAACCCACTGTGGACATATATGGGCCCTTCAACAACTTTTCACTCATCCTGATGCCTCCTGCTCTTCCAAATCACTGAATCACAGAATGGTCAGGGTTGGAAGGGACCTCTGGAGATCATCTAGTCCAACCCCCCTGCCAGAGCAGGGTCACCTACAACAGGTTGCACAGGACGGCATCCAGGCGGGTTTTGAATGTCTCCAGAGGGGGAGACTCCACCACCTCTCTGGGCAGCCTGTGCCACTGCTCTGCCACCCTCAAAGAAAAGAAGCAAATCCTCAAGTTCAGATGGAACTTCCTATGTTCAGGTTTGTGCCCTTTACCTATTGTCCTGTCACTGGGCACCACTGAAAAAAGACTGTTCCCATCCCCCTGGCACTCTGCCTTTAAGTATTTATAAGCATTAATAACATCCCTCCTCAGTCTTCTCTTCTCCAGACTAAAAGGACCCAAGTCCCTCAGCCTTTCCTCATAAGAGAGATGTTCCAATCCCCTAATCCTCTTAGTAGCCCTTTGCTGGACCCTCTCCAGCAGTTCCCTGTCCTTGAACCAGGGAGCCCAGACTGGACACAATACTCCAGGTGCAGCCTCACCAGGGCAGAGTAGAGGGGGAGGATGACCTCCCTCGCCCTGCTGACCACACTCTTCTTGAGGCACACCAGGATACCATTGGCCTTCTTTGCCGCAAGGGCACATTGCTGGCTCACGGTCATCCTGTCCTACCAGGCATGCTCCAAGCCCCAAGTAAGGCAGTACAAATTAACATGCCATTGCATAGATCTCCTCATTACAAAATGTGCAGTCTGTTGTCCATTGGGGTAGATTCATCGCATTTTTTCCAGAATTCATAATTTCTCACTGCCAGGTCACACAGCAGGTTTGTCTGAAATTATCAATTCCTCCCTGGCAGTACTGCCTGCGTAATGCTCTTTATACCATTGCACCTAAGTAAAGATACGCAGATTTGGACTAGTGTAAAATAAGACCAGAATGTGGTCTCTTCTATTTATTTGTATTTTTAATTCACCACACTTTTCCAGAATTCAGACCACTACGGCATTTTACAGCATACAGACTTGTCATCTTTATCAAAGTCCAAAACTGCAATTCAGAAAGTAGTAACATGGAAATTTGGAAACTCCCTCATCACTTTTGATATTCCACTCATAGAAACTTCTGTTAAATTTTTTCTGAAGTACCAATGGATTTTGTATGTATGGTCCTGCATAAAACTTTCCACTTCAACTGTCTCTTTTCTACAGTAAAGAACGGATAAGAATACTAAATGCTTCGAGGTCTGAAGTCTGGCTACTCATCTTCAGCCTAAAATTGATAAACCAACTAAATCTACTTTGACCGAAGCTAATAAAAATGCATACTCAAATAATTCACATTATCTAAATTAAGTATCTTTCAGCCATCATACAATATTGTCTACCTCGTGAGACAAAATAAAGATACCGTACTTGCGACTGAAGGGTCAGCACAGTGTAAGTAAAGTAGATAGATTGTATTTAGATTGCACTTGTACACTACACTTAGATTAAAGGTGAGAGAGGCAGAAAGAGATTGTGAAAGATTTCCCATGGACAGCCTTGACAAATCAAATGTTTGGGGCCTTTCAGGAGATTTGCCCAGTGGGAAACCTAAGTACGCAGACTTGGATCCCACTAAGAACAAAGTCACATTCTGATGTGTGGGAGTTTCATAAACGTACACATAATGTATAAATTATACATACAGAAAGGCTTTTTATACTTCTTAAACATTCCTAGTGTGCGGGGGAAAAGTGTTTCACAGAAACCCTACCTCAGGGCATCCTTTCGTTCACAGCAAAAGGAAAAAGACAAACAAAACAAAACAAAAAAACCTAAGTTCCCCAGAAGAGACTAACAGTCCAAGATACATTACTATACAGTGCATATAAAAGTCCCTGATTCCCACAAGAATTGGTATTTCCCCTGGGTCATGCTAAATGAACTTTTTTGTGTAAGCAAAGGAGTTCCAATAGGTTTGCCTCTTAAGAATAATAAAAATAGTTACCCTCATCTTTCCTTATGTTTGTTGTTCAGACCATTCTCACTGCTAGTACATTCCTTTTTACTCTTCTTTTGAAGCTAACAGATCTAAAGGGACTATTTGCTTTCCCCTTCTGTTCTTTTAAAAACAAGGTAGAAGATCAGAGAAGATGCAAAGGGAGATATCTTGCAGTACGTTATGTTTTTCTCTTCCTTTCTTACAGGCAGAAAAAAAAAAGAAACATTTCTGATTTAGCAGCTCCTACTCTTTTTAAATTTGCACTAAATTGTTATAATTGAGTGGGGATTATAAAGCAGATTGTATTCCTGC
>NW_009646598.1:143636-151488 GCF_000708025.1 Charadrius vociferus
AAAGAACAGATCCTATTACACTTTCTTTTCAACATCTATGAATGAAGCATTTGTTTGCAAGCATTTGTTTCTAAAGCAATTACACAATCCAAACACTGATTGATTACTATAGGATTGTTCATGTATAACAGATACAATATTTGGACACAAAAAGTTCTCTATTGTTATTTCTTTACCATTGGTTCAGATCATACAATTTATGGTTTGTTTAACCAAAAAAAAACCAATCAAATGCAATAAAAAGCAAACTAACACAACAGAAAGTAAATTGCATCAGAACTAGCAATGCTTTCCACCCTGCTGGAAGATTATTAGTATGTTTAGCTATTCTTCATATGCTTCATTCTAACTAACCCCAGGGTAGAGCTGACTCGGACACTACGCTACATTGGCTTATATTACAGTCTTTCCAGCACAAACCATTTTAATCTTGGCTATAATAAATCACCAGTTTGATCTTCATCATATTCCCTCTTCTCACCTGTGAAGTTTTGTTCATCTTTGCTGGAGCTCAGAGCAGTTTGTCCCACAAAATCGCTCTGTGAATCTTTCCTGATGCAGAAGGTTTCTGCCAACTGTCATTACAAGATCAGACAACGTCATGCTGAAAGTGAGGAGCACTTACAAGCAGGGGAAGGTCATCTCTGGAAAGTAACTTGGAGTAACATTTTACAGAAGTGTTTATTATTTTTTCTGACTTCTTAAAAATAATCTTTACCAAAAAAGAAAAAAATAATCCTTAGCATGCTCCTCCTAGCTTATTTGAAAGTGGTTGAGTCAGAAATAGGCATCTTCAGCTTCCTCATCCTGCAAAAGCAGAAATACCGTCTGCACCTCTGAGAAGTCCTTGGTGTCCATGCGCAGCATGAGGACCTGTGCTCAGGACCTGGAGAGGTGGCTCCATGACAGCCATGGAGGGCATAAGTATGGAGCACATCAGTGACTCAGACCTGAGGTTGCTTCAGTGACATGAAGCCCAGAGGAACATCTAACCCTTTCTTCCCTGGAGAGGGAACAATGACTATGGCCGAAATACCCAGCTGTCATGGTTTGGGCTGGCTTCAAACCAGGGCACCAGCACTACCATTTCCCTTAAAACCAAGGAAATGTAATCAAAGGGACTCCAAAATTTCCCGAAGTGGCAATTAACTCTTCCATTTTAGAATAAGCTATTTAGGAAATAAAATTCAATGCAAAACCAACTCAGTGCTTTGAAAATCCATCAAGATTCACATCACATTTCCTTTTCAGAAGAGAGAACTGATATTTGGAATTTTAAGTGTGTATTTCAAAGAAACAGTAAATAGCAGCTTTTTAATTCATCAGAAGCCCAAAGGAAAGGGAACTTTCCATACAAACGCACTGTACTTGGGAAACTAACTCTTGCTGTTGCTGTAACAGAAGTATAAACACAGCACACTACGAATGCATAGTAATTTGTTTCTATGAGCAAGTTTGACATGGCATGGCCAAATAAATTAAGATTGTATGGATATGCAGAACTGAGATATTCACTAAAATAGCGCATCGGTATTTCGCCTGTTCTAGATCATTCATCGTGTCAGACCTTTGTCTCAATTTCTCTTTAAACCTTTGTCTTGTCCTATTTGAAGGCCCACGCTCCAGGGTTATATCTTATCAGTTAATTAACTTTTAGAATGGAAACACAGCAAAAATGACTATATAAACTTTTGCTCACATATATCAAAGCCAATGTCAACCAATGTGGTTCCTGTGTACCTAATCCAGGAGACTTATAATAAAATCTCATCTTCCATTTACAGCCTGAGGCAAAAGTAGGTCTTGCAGAGAGATGTGTGAAGTGACGAGGTTTAGCAGAGCAATAAAGTCACTCAACAGTTTAAATATTGGTCTAGCTACAAAACTTTATGCCATGAGGTTCTGACATTACATTAAAAATACCAAGATTTCATCCACCATTTTCACTGACTCAGAATAATACAAAATTCATTTCAGAAAGAAAAAAAAAAATGCAATTTAACAGGGTTTTTTCCTCCCCCAAAAAACCCTTGAAGGTAATGCTACTCTTCAGTAGAGGAAGGCAACACTAACAGGGAAGTATGGGAGGGATGTGTAACAGATCAGTTCTTCACTGTAAATTAATGAACAATTTACCAACAAAATACTAGAAGCAATGAAAACCATCATTTTCATTCAGGGTCTATACGGTCACTGCCAACGGGGAATAAAGGAGAAACCAATTAAGGTGAAAAATTCGAATCAACAAATGAGGAAGAGGAGGATCCTCAGAAACAACTTTGATTTTTATTTTACTGGTTCTTCACCCAACAGCAGCAGATCTCATTGACGTGTATTGAAAAAAAAAAATAATCAGGGAAGAGTGAATTGAACAAGAGCCAGTGTTTCAAAATATTTTGCCCACAGTTCAAAACGACAGTGAAAGACCCAGCAGTGAAAAGGATGAAACACAGAAAAGGAATAAAGAATTTGAATGGGAATCGGAGCCTGAGAGGATGCAGTGAGGGCTGGGAGAGCCCGGCGGCCCCTCGCCTAACTCCAAGCACACTTCTTCCCCACAGTGAGGATCAGGCCCTTGGGCTCCTAACTCCTCTCATTTCGGCAAAGCTGTGCAATCTGGCGTCGAGATCAGTACAGCCAAACCGCAAGGAACTCGTGTCTGGACCCAAAGCACAGGCTGTCTCCCTGGAGTGCATCACAAGGTGGGGAAAGGCAAGGGCAGAAACGGGAAAGAAGCTGGGAAGTTCATGCTGGGACAGCTCGGTGAGCTCAGCTCTGCACGACGGACCAGGAAAGCTCCTTGGGAAAAGCAGTCCTTGAAAGGAATCGCACTAAAGGAATGAAGGTCAAGTATTAATTTTATTTTGTATTTTATCTTTGAAACATAGCAGTGGTTTTTAGTAACAGAGGAAGAAAAATCTATACATAGCAGCCACGTGCAACACCAGTCATCCCTCTTATAGAGTTCAATAAAAAGTAATGTGTCCTGTAGTTGAAATACTCCACAAAGGATTGCGGTTGCTGAATGTACCAATCTTATCAGATAACAAGTGAGCAGAAGTTTAAGCCATGTCAGGAATTAAGGCAGAAAACCCAGATCCTGACCACAGATCCTGGAGACAACATGGTGAGCAGCTCACCGTTCCCACAACCCCATGAACGCAGCCAGAGGTCGCTCTGGAAGGGGCAGGCCAGCAGGCTGCTCCCATTCCCCTCACCCCAAGATATGTGCACAATGCCAAAGGTAGTAAAGAAGGATGTAGAAACATAGAATCACAGAATGGTTTAAGTTGGAAGGGACCTTAAAGGTCATCCAGTTCCAACCCACCTGCCATGGGCAGGGACACCTCCCACCAGCCCAGGTTGCTCAAAGCCCCATCCAAACTGGCCTTGAACACTTGCAGGGATGTGGTATCCACAGCTTCTCTGGGAAATTTGTTCCAGTGTCTCACAACCCTCAGAGTGAAAAGTTTCTTCTTAATATCAAATCGAAATCTCCCCTCTTCCAGTTTGAAGCCATTCCCCCTTGTCCTATCACTACATGCCCTTGTAAAAAGTCCCTCTCCAGCTTTCTTGTAGGCACCTTTCAGATACTGGAAGGATGCTATAAGGTCTCCCCGGAGCCTTCTCTTCTCCAGGCTGAACAAGCCCAACAGTCTTCAGCATATCTTCATAGGAGAGGTGCTTCAGCCCTCTGGATCATCTTCGCGGCCCTCTTCTGGACATGCTCCAACAGGTCCATGTCCTTCTTATGTTGAGGGCTGCAGAGCTGGATGCAATATTCCAGGTGGGGTCTCACAAGAGCGAAGCAGAGGGGCAGAACCACCTCCCTTGAGCTGATAGCCACACTTCTTTTTATGCCGCCCAGGATACGGTTGGCCTTCTGGGCTTAACTTAAGAACTTATCTCAAACTTAAGAAAACTCCCCTGAAGGTGATGCCAGCCCCATATGGGACTTTTCCTCCAGCTTTACTACACAGCCCCACAGCCTTATATATTTGCCGAAGCCAGGTCACTCATAATTCATGGAAAACTGCTTCCCCAGTGCTGGCTCTTCTTCAAACAATGGTCCGAATACTGTGATAATCCTGCTACGCACCCTTTTTTATACCCACTAAGGAATAGTACGGAATATATATTTATTGCTAGGCATGAGAAGCATGTATTGGTTAGGCTTTGGGGTTTTTTTTGGGGGTGTGGTTGAGGGTTGAAGTTCAATTGTTTTGAGTTGATGAGGTGGATCACTATGCCAGTTATTCTCTGCACATTCTGTATGTCACCAATTGTTCAGCGAAATGTTAAAAAGCAATTCTTAATTTCACAGGTAGCTGTCCTATTAAAAAAAACAAAACATGCACACACAAAAAAAACCACTTTAACACCCATGCACAAGTTTTCTTAAAACTGCATCTCCTCCAGGAGTGAATGGTCTGTGATTCCCTTGGCAACGCAGAAGTACTAAGAATGTCTTAATAATCTGCATTAGAAATAACCTTCAAAGTTTGAAATATAAACTTTAGGAAGCACTAATGATTTCTTGTAGCAAGTCAAAAGTCAAATAAAGACTTTTGTTCAAAAGTATGACAAAATTAACTATATTCTTTAACTGCATAATGTCAAGCAGAAGCAGAACCTGAAGTTACTGAACAACATTAAGAGGTTACAAAGACTGTAACTTTTGGCAACACTTAATAAAACAATTAAAAATTCATCTAGTCTAAAGATTTTTTTGATATATTAGTAATACGACATACAAGAATATCAAACCAAAATTAGTTCACAAATTGAAATGGATTTCTGGGAAATTTCTCTCATTACATTGTACATTAGCTACAGTTTGTATAATCAAAAGCAAAGATGTTTTCCAGCCTCCTTTAATCGAATGAAACCAAATGGCATCAGTCTTCCACATGAAGATAGTCCCTTTCCTGACATTTGATCTATGAGAAAATTATAAATAAAAAAAGGGGGGGGAGGTGGTTTTCTGACTAAAATAGTCCCTTCCCCAGCCATCATTTACATGGTTAATTTACATAGACATCACACTTCTACCTAAATACATACATAAAATCCATGCCCCATAGGTTTATGTACACATATATATGTTATAATTAGCTGCCATTCCTGATTTTTAAGTGCAGGGTTAAATCTATATAGATTTATTGAGAAACTTTCTCAAGGAAGTTTCGCTAAGAACAGTTTTAAAAAGTCAATAAAACTTCTTATCCTTTAGTTTCAATAAAATGCAAGAGAACATACTGTAGATTTAGATTACCATATCAGTACTTTTGATTTACTCACGTTTTCAATGAGAAGACAGGCAATTCCCATATATAACTTTATTCCAAAGCTGTGACCTTGACTTTTACCAAAAGTTCAATTGCAGGGATATTGTTTTTTGAGGCAAGATGAAGGAAGAAAGGAGTTCTCACAGATAAGATAATGAACTGTCAAATGCAGCTTATGAAATACTACTGTTTCAAACAAATGCTCTGATTTAATATGTGTTGACAGTCGATTCAAAAATTATGACTAGGTCATTACGTAGCACACCGACTACAAAGCTTGAATTACTTATTTGTTTATCTCCTAAAGCATTAGGCATGTTAACCAAAGACATTCCCACAGCCTGCCATGTACGGATCAAAAGTAACAGAATAATACTACATTAAATACCACATATTGAAGTTGTATGATTAAAAATGTACGCAAAATTGGAATTTGTGCAAAGGTAAAGAAAAAATTATTGAAAAGTACTATTGGTAAAGTTACTGACTACACCAAGATAAAAAAAAAGTTCTTCTCTAGTTGTTGAAAATGATGAAGGAATGCACAAAATGGCTATTTTAACTATTAAACCACTGTCCTAAGTACTCATACAACTGTAAAAACACAGTGAAGCTTAAAAAAAACCTACCCCAAATCACAAGATTATCTCCAGAGTGTGATGAGAATTGTGTACCCATATAAACTATAAACACAGAAAATACATTTTTTTTTCTCTACTCAACTTAATAAATGCATCAAGTTTTTTCTAATAAAAAGAAAAAAAGATGAGCTGCCAATACTAAGTGTCTGCTATCAATAAATGAGAAGCCTTGATGAGACCACAAGGTTATCCTGTACAGGAAACATGCAAAAAAAGCTGAGATTCATAGATGCTTTGCACAGATTCTTCTATTCTATCTTGTCCAATATAACAAAAGCCCATTTTACACTGCTATATAAAATTATTCTAAACAAAATAAGTGAATGCTGGAGGTAGGGACACGGGTTACATTTAAGTTAAAAAACACAAGATTGACAGTCCTCTCTCAGCAAAAGAATGAGCAAAGATTGTGAAGAAGAGAGGAAATGTTTAACTCTTTAAAATTTCAAATGCTTATCTACCTTTCTATCATAAATGTTTTAAATGAAGTTTAATGTGCTTTCCATTACGATTACAGTGGGATTCTTCAGTAACAGCCCCAAACAAACACATTGTACGTAATCACCTCCCAAAATCAAATTATCCTTTATCAACACGAAATCTGCTATACCTACAAAAACATCGACTAAATAGCGAACAACAGTCACCTGCTTCCAGTATTAAACTATTCTTTTCAGAGTAACTTACATAAGGAAATAAACAAATGGGACCTGATGTTTCTCCTCCAGAAGAAGGCTGCCTAATGGACCTTGTCCCAGCACCGCCGGAGGCGGTGCCTGATGAGGCACCCACATCCCTCTCCTGAGCCATGACGACTGCTCCATCATCTTTACATTATACTTCAGCTAAGATAATTGAGGTTTCACAATAAAGCTATATTTAGTCAACAAAGCCTTAAAAAAAAAAGGACTGAAAGTGTTTACACAGTTAGCACATTAGCACATATTTCTGAGTGAAACCCTGTTGTAGCCAATATTTAACATGTGACTGGAATAGTAACATAAAGGGGTACAGCTCTTCTGGAAGGACATGTAAATGATGGTGTATGTTTTATTTCATCTACAAATTATACTCCTTTTCAGTCTCTGGGCTAGTCTATAGAGAACGACTGACCTACCGAATCCCTGGCTGATGATTAAAAGGGAAAGGAACACATGTGCTATGCTGGGAAAATGATCTCAAACGAGGTGAACTCATGAGCAGGTAGAAGGACACCATCCACACCACTCCATCTGGTGCTACAGGAATGCTGAATGGCTCAGTTCTTCAGCCAATTCATAGGCTGTTTTGGTGAATTTGGAAAAATTTGGTCTGTTGGGGTGGGGAAAGACTAAACGCGGCTCAGCTAGTCGGTAAGCCATAAGGAGGAACCAATGGAGAACATCAGGGTGGACAGCAGGCTGAAGGAGAATGACCATTAAATTACACAGCTGCGATGGATGAGTGGACTAATACATTCACGTGCATTTGCATTAAAGCTCAGTAAGGTGCCGCGGAAGGCTGGGCTGGCAGGGAAAAGAAAATTGAAGAAAGTCACAGTTCAGAAAAAAAGACAAAAGCCAAAGTGAAAGTTCTCCTATTAGGGCACAACCATGGTAGGGATAAGTCGGAGTATGAGAGATCAGCTAAGCTCAGTCAATAGCTCTTCACTGCCATCGAACAAAATAAAAGGTGGAAACTAGGTCAAGTTCCTGAGCATTAGCAGAAGATTGCAGCACAGGAATGCAAAAATCAGAACTGGCAACTGGCATTAAAGGTAACAAAGGTTCCTTCTGCAAATGTTGTAAAACCCAGACACGCTCCACTCTCCCACCCCACCTCCCCAAAAACTGGCCCAAGTTTGTACCACCCGGTCACTGAGCGGATCAGCTGCAGTCCCAGGAGGGTTAGAATTTAGCAGTTAAAAAAAGGGAAGGTCTCAGG
>NW_009646598.1:151505-153674 GCF_000708025.1 Charadrius vociferus
AGAGCTGTCAAGGATAAGCCAGCTATTTTGAAATTGTCCTAATGAATCCTGGCTCTAGCAGACTCATAGAAACAGATCTTGATGTGTCAGGAATGTTTGAGATCTCACAGAGGAAGTGCAACTTATCAGCAAACACACTGCCTATCCTTACAACAGCTCTATTTATTTATATTTGTTTTTTATTTAAGATGAGGGTTATGGAAATAAGGGCCCATAAGCTTATCTTTGATTTGCACAAACATATTGGAACAAATAATTATCCAGCAGATAAGAACTACCACAGATAGCAAAACAAAACAAAAAAAAAAGTTAAATGCATCAGCTTTCTTTCTGTAATAGATTGATGGACTCTGGAAAAGAAAATGAAGAATAGTAGCCCTATTTTAGAATAGCTTGTTTCCTTGAGGACAAAAATCCTAAAAATGCTCAGCACTGTGAATCCCAAATGACATTCAAATGACTTTCTTAATAATTAAATTATATTGCATCAAAAAGCACATGCCTTTAGCAGTTTAATCCGTATGCATGCACTCTGACCATGAGTAACTGGGTAAGCAAAGACTGGGTGGTTGCCATTAAAACATATAGTATGCTTAGCAGTAAAGAAAAACTGAAACAGAATAGAGCCTTTTGCTTTATGATTCTCTCTGGGCCTGATTCACCACTGTTTTATTACTGACTTTTGTTATTGTATCTGAATACAATTTGATTTTATGAGATCTTAAATATTACCTTTATAAACATTTCATGCGATGTTGACTCTCTATCTGCAAATTGCTTATTTGCTTATTGTATCTGTTCATTGATGCCATCGCAATAGCTTATTTTTGCATTACCTTCTTTGTCGAGTCTAGTTTATCTTCTGAGAAAATCCTGGTATGAAATTTTTAATAAGAAACCCTTAAAAAAAGAAAGATATACCTGTAACTGGTAAAGACATTTTCCCTTACAGTGCTCTGTTTGCAGTATAATTCAATCAGGGAGTTTATGCCAGTCACCATGAGATTTCAAGAAAGTACTTTGTTCATCATTTAATCAATATGATTTGAGCAACCCAGAAAGATTTTTAAATAGTAGGCTAAATTCTGTATACACCTGCTGCAACTTTCCCCGAGTTTCAGACTTTTGCTCCATAAACACTCTCCATACAT
Source organism: Charadrius vociferus (assembly GCF_000708025.1). Taxonomy (NCBI): domain Eukaryota; kingdom Metazoa; phylum Chordata; class Aves; order Charadriiformes; family Charadriidae; genus Charadrius; species Charadrius vociferus. Next base: position 152,657 of record NW_009646598.1, read on the forward strand.
CATTTCTTTTGCTTCCACCATTCCCACTGTGCAAATTGAACTCCAATAAAAACCTGTGGCTGACCTCCACCTATACAACACATATTAACTTGTTTTCAAGTAATGGAAGAAGACGACGACTGCACTGGGAGAAAATACAACAGGATCATTGGGCTCCCCTGATCAACCCACTTGACAGGTTAGCACTAATTGATAGCTGCACTCATCTATCCATCACTTCTTCTACTGCAAACCTGAAAGCTTACATTCCACAAAGCACACGCTCAAACTTCACTGAACTAAAGAACTAAACGTATTTAACTTCTGGAAACACATGAGATGATTATTTCACTCATAGCAAACACCTAATACTTGCAAAACCACAGGACGAACAGCAAATTGCTAATATTTTTCATTATTATTAAGTTTGCCCCTGAAAACACCAGCTCTAAGGGTCAAATGAAATTCCATAATCCCTCTAAATTTCTTTCATGGTTACTTTCAATATTTACACTTACCTGTGAAATTCATCTCCCTAGGAAAGACAGGCATCTCTCAAAGTCTTCAGATAAGACAATTTAAGCGGAGACGTATTTTGCCCTGTTTCTCATCAAAGCACTTAAAATTGGAAAGTTTATGCTTTCATACTGGATTTGCAGAGTATTTACATTTAAATAAGCTTTAAAAAAGGCAAGATACATGATCTAAAAACAAAAATGAATAAAAAGCAGCCATTTTCCTATAAATGCTACAATTAATCATTGTGAAGAACAGATAGAAAGCAATCCATCTTATCATACCATAGAGCTGATGTAGCTTTTCCTTTCATACACCCCAGAAGTTAATTATTATGAGCAGATGTGCTTAGATTACATGAAAATTTATCCTCCATGAAACTAGGCGCTGACGATACCTATTTATTTTAAAGCACAAATGTATTCCCTGTTTGTTCGGAGGTTTGCTCACATGCAACTTTACCAGCAATGTAGCCCGCACAAAACCCATCCATCTTACAGGCAGTGATTTTTATTTTCTCCAC
>NW_009646598.1:153722-200826 GCF_000708025.1 Charadrius vociferus
CTCACAAACACAGTGCATCTGATTTGCCCCACAAATTCCCCCAATGTGCCCCAAATGACATCTGCCATGACCACATCCCGTGGTCCAGGGGGTTAAAATGCAACAGAAGAGCTACATCCCTCAAACTCTCTCAGGAGTTCATGTCTGCATGTAGCTGCTTGGTTCTGCAGACCAATTTCCACTTGATTTTCTCAAATATCGTTAATAAGTACCTATTACTAAGATGCCCTCCCAGAGCATAAGGAATAAAATAAGCCAGCAGCAAAGGCCCGTGGTCAGCAAGGGCAGAGGCTGTGGAAGCCCATGTATTCCCATCACACAGTGGCGGTTGGGAGTGCTGCCCTCTCACGTCACACATCCCCTGAGGATGTCCTGATCTACTTCACCCTGAATTAAACAAACGCTGAAGTAGATGGCCTTCGACAAGCCTATTACATTTTAATAGGTCGGTTAGATTCCCTCATACTGTGTACCTCTACTTCAGGGGTTTCCTTTGCCAATGCAAAGACTAGGATAAAAACAAAGATACAGAAATTTAATATCCAAAAGACTGTAGAAAAGAGATAACTCGAAGAAATTTCAATCACCTTGGGGCACATATCAAAGAAAACAAATATATGATCGCAGGACTGAAACCTCAGTGAACTGTCAAGAAGGAACAATAGTACCGATGTTAGAATTGACCAGAAAAGCGGTAAAAAGATACATTTGCTACAAGGCTTCACAGCCAAAATCCAAATTTGACTTTACAAAATACCCTACTTCAGGAAAACTCTGTCAAATATCAAAATATATTATTCCAAACTTTCCGTATTTCGCAAAGCCAATATCAGCAATCCTTTAATAAATGATGCACGCACTAGGCAAAACCAGCGGCTGCCAGGAAAAAAATTGACTTTAGAAAAATCTTTGTTGGAAGGTGACAGTTTTTTCATTACTATCTATTGCCATCAAGGTATAGAGATGGCTTTTTCTTGTGTAGTAATTTCATTCCAGTGGAATTCCAATTTTTTGGATGAAGTTTCTCTTGATTTATTATAATATAAATAAGACGGAATCTTCTCCTGAGTCTTTTGAGGAGCAAATCAATGACAATACTGTTAATGAAAGGGCAGAAGGGGTGTTTCCAACAGGGAAAATGCTTGGAAGTATTAATGCTGCAATCAGACTGGTTTAGAAAGCACTAAACACACTGCTCAGTATTTTTAGTATTTCTGAACATATTTAGAAAGGGTGCCAACAGAAAAGAGCACCACTGGCTGCGTAAAGCAAATGCAGTATTGGCCATTTCACAGTTACCTGACGTACTCTCACAAGTGCAAGCACTTCATAAGCATCCCCGTCACTTCCAGTTACTCTACTGTCACTTCAGCGCACCCGTTTGAAAGTAAGATGCTGGGAATTTTGAAAGATAGTTTGAGCCAAGGTTATTCATTTATTCTGAAATTGAAAACGCATGTCTAAAACCTCTACCGCAGACATAAAGCTACTGGAGTTACATAAATATACAAATTCAGACTCAACAAACATGACATCAGAATTCCTTCTGCACCTTTGCGGTATGTCACATTTAGCAAATCTTGTGCCTGAGGATTTATAGTAAGCCACACTGATGAGCTCTGCCACTCAGGATGCTAATATTCATGTTGAGTATTAGTGCTTAATTATTCAAAGAAACCTGACTCAATAATTTCCAATAAGAAGCACTTTCTAACTAATGCAGAATAAGGGAAAATGCAAACTGCAACTTTTACCGAGCTCTTCTGAAGGAAATTCCCCAGACAGTCCAAACCTTAGCTGTCTGACAATGAACAATATGTGCTATAAATCAAATTCTGCATTCCTTTCAACATCTCCCTTTTTCCTTTCACCAACAGTTGGTTCTGGGTTTTTTGTTGGTTTTTTGTTGGCTTTTTTTTTTTTTTTGGGGGGGGGGGAGTGGGGTGCCCAAACAACTGAAAAAGTCCTGTAATATTTCATTGATTTAGGCAGGATCAGCATTTCAACCCAGAACCGTCCATTTATTCAGCTATGTAAAATAAATAGCAAACTAAGCCACTTTGGTACTATCGTACAGTAAGAATAAACAACTGGTCTTTATCCTTCCAGTTAATGTCTCACAGTTTGGTATTCCACTTGACTGAGACCATTATGGACAAGAAAGAGGTTATTCTGGTGAAGAGTGGGAGAATACTATCTCCAGTGTTTTCCTGACAACTAATAATATAAAAGCTTTTTAATAAACTTGCTTGGTTTTGGTCATGTTTCAAGGTTTCCAGTTTAAAGTGTCTATTTGAAGAAAAGTTCTCCTTAAGGCCATTTTCCAGACAACCTGGATCTTATCCTGCTCAGCTCAGATGAATTTTTAACAATTTCCCTATGAAGTACAGCCGCTTTGGCATGAATTATCTTTAGATTTGTAAACAGCACAACCACGACAAGGAGGAAATTAAAATTTTATAAAAGCAAAAGTAGATCTAAATCAGTACTGAACGGGACTGCCTGCAACACGGGGAGGTGAACAAGAGGGACATGAAATTGTTCTATAAAATAGCAAACAAAAAAGGAGACAAAACGGGACTCAAATCTCTCAAGAAATGATGATTCAATTAAATTGAAAATCATCAAGAAACTAAAAGAGTTTACTCACTGCAGGGTTAACCCATGGAACTGAGGCATGCTAGACACAGGCAGAAGGCAAGAGATTAGGAATAACAGCAAAAAACCCGGATATTTTCATAGCTAGTTACAGTGACAGTTACCTGAGCTCATATAAAATATTAAGGATTATAAACCCTCATGTTTCAGGTTCTAAGTCAACAAAACACAGTTTTAGGATGAGATGGCTCCTGTATTTCTTATCAGGAGGACAGGAGGCTGCATGATCAGGTCTGCTTACAACCCACCTGTGGCCACAGAAGAGACTTCTGTTATAGTTCACAGAATGGTCAGGGTTGGAAGGGACCTCTGGAGATCATCTAGTCCAACCCCCCCGCCAGAGCAGGGTCACCTACAACAGGTTGCACAGGACAGCGTCCAGGAGGGTTTTGAATGTCTCCAGAGTGGGAGACTCCACCACCTCTCTGGGCAGCCTGTGCCACTGCTCTGCCACCCTCAAAGAAAAGAAGCAAATCCTCATGTTCAGATGGAACTTCCTATGTTCAGGTTTGTGCCCTTTACCTATTGTCCTGTCACTGGGCACCACTGAAAAAAGACTGTTCCCATCCCCCTGGCACTCTGCCTTTAAGTATTTATAAGCATTTATAGTTTATAACATCCTCTCCACAAACCATGAAGCGTGACCACCCAGGCCTACTGTTCATATCATAAATTTCTCAGATTTCTACAAAAAGTCTGAATCAACTGTTCATAACCAGGATTTTAAATCACTGGAAGCTGATGCTAAAAACAAGTCGTAATTGGAAGGGCCTGTCTCCAGTTTGAGGGAGAGATTGCTCTTCATTATGGCTCTCATTATGTCTTTCATCCTCCTGAGTAAGTCTCAGCACAGTTTGGTTCTCCTCGGACCTCTTTCATCTACTATACTCTGTTTAATGACAATCCATCATTTAAAAAAGGACCCCAAAAAGGACTTTCACCAACGATAGTTGCTTAGATCATACAGACTACACACTAGATGAAAGAAATCTTAGGAGGACCAAAGAGAGCTGAACTTAATCAGAGGGATGAAAGACAAAATGAAAATCTATCTACCCTTACATTTAAAAAGGAGTTTCCTTCAGATAATATGATCCCGACTCTCTCTCTGTACCTGTTAAATATGGTGTGAGTACTGTCAGATCATTTGGGACTTTTATGATTGAGATGCTCTAGCGATTCCTGTAAATTGTACACATTTGGATGGTGCTGCCTTTGACTTTGAGGTGATCGGGCCATTTCCTATTGATCTAAAACCTCCTTTCCCCACTTCTTCCCTCCTTCCTCCTAATCAAGGCAGAAATACGTAGCCTGGAAAGCTTTGATGTTCCTCTGCTTTACTTCTCATTATTTTGATCTTTTAACAATCCCTCTATTGGTACATACTTGTAGTATACATTTTCAGTGTTTATGCCTTCTGGCTTCAAAAGACTTCTCTACTTGATCAAGACTTTTTTTTTTTCCCCAGAAAACAAATACCATGTGTGGTACTAAGATGCTGGTATTTGTTTTGTTTCTCAGATAGGAACAGCATATAGTTAAGCTAGAAAACCTGCTTATTTCCTTGTACACAGTGGAATATACTGTCCTGTTTTTGAAGGAAATCAAATATATGTAATTTACCTGACGCACTCTCCATCTTTATTTTACAGAGTGTGTACAGATTACTGAGTCGCCTTTGGATAAAATGTTGCACTGTAGATTGCTGTCAGGACAAATTCTCTAAGACTCTTCTCAATTTTTATGTTTCTGGCATAAGGCTACAGTGACAGAAACAAGTTGGAGTTTTTCTTGCTATTAGTTAGCATCTAAAAAGTAGTGTCATGACAATTCTCCTACCGCCTATGAAATACTCTTATAGCAATTATACCCGAGGTGGAAGTCAGGCCAGATCCAGCCGGAAATATAGTAGCACAGTTTTAAGCATCTTGTGATGCCTGCTGACATCTCCCGTGAAAAAGGAGGGTAGTCCACCATCACTCTTTTGTGAACAACCTGTCACTGGAAAATCAGTATCAATCTTTTTTCCCCTTGTCCTATCAACTAAGGCCCAAGGAAAGAAAAATTGGTCTACGGGAACACATTACCTGGAGATCAGTGGGATGTAATACAATATGAAGGCAAATTTCATTTCCCAGACCAGTACCCAGCTGCAGAGGCCAGTACAGCCATGCACATATTTACATAGACAACTCTGCTACACTGCCAGGTTTTAAGAAATTGGCCCAGGACGATTTCTATACAAGCAGGTGATTTTATTTCTCATAAATTAAAAGGTAGGAAAGTCAAAGGCAGCCATGAAATGCTCAGAGAGATTGATCTACCACATCTCACATAGCATCACCTGTCCCTTCCTCTCTCCTTCTGCTCCCGGTCAATTCTAATGTTCCAAAACTGGAAAATCTGTCGGGGAGAGGATACCTTCCTCGTTCCACTGGTGCAGGAAAGGCTAAGAATGCATACACAACATTAGTATTGTATTTTTGTCTCCTCCTCCCTAATTTTTCCTTGTTTTCCCCTTTGTGAAACATTGTCACACATTTTTGCATGAAGCTAAGCTACTATCAAATCCACAATTAAGCCCAGGCTTTGAGAAATAATTTAAAGATCAAAGCCTATAGGTAAACTGAGAGAAATTAGATACAAATAATCCAGACTCATGTAAAAAACCATCCATACTGCAGTGACAATTCTCTAAAATTACAAAATCCTGTGCACAGATATACATAGTTCACCAAGATTGAAGATAAGTTTTAAATGTAAAATCAAGGGTAAACTTTCATTAAATTCAAGAGATTTTAATTAGTTCCCTGATACTTGCTAGAACTTAAGACTCCTAAATATCCAATTTCTTTCTGTTAATTAAATTTGGGTATTTTGCAAAAAGAATCCTAATCTATTCTGAATCTGCTGGCAAAACAGGAATTGGAATTATTCAGGAGAAAGCTGTGAGGTTCTTACTTGACCTTAATTGTTTGTCATTCTTTACAGTGGGAGAAAGCGTTATGGAACAAAAATAAAAGGGAGGATTACTTGTTTAAAATATTCTATTTTAGGAATCAGAAGAATAAAATTCAAGAACTTGGAGATCAGAAGGTAAATCTAAGAAATAGATGTACATTTTTTTTAGAATGGTATAGCGCTACATAGTCCGTAACTCTTAATTCCAGACTTACCCCTGCAGTACTGCTGCCCATCTTTCTACACAGTGCTAGTGCTGCGCATCCTTTTCTTTAATGAAAATTTCACTTTTCTGATTTAGAGCATGCTCAAATCTATCCAGCTTGTACTTTTGACCTGCCATTCAAAGTACTCACACCCAGATGTGTTATAGATGTACTCTCTATTTCATTATACACACTGTTAGTGAAAATACTGAAGATAGCCAAGAGTATGTGCGCCCCACGGGAAGCCATCTGAAAATGCCTTCCTGGTTGACAGCAAACCACTGATAACAGAGCTTTGACTGCGTTTTTTCAACAAGTTGCACAACCACCTCATCCTGCATTTCTCTAAGTCATACTTTCCTATTGCACACGGGAGACTGTCACATGGGACTGAATTCAATGTCTTCCTAAAGTCAGGAGAATATTATCTGTTCTGCTTTCCACTTACCTTATTGCCTAACCTCCAGCCCACTGCCTTGTCAGGGAAAGAAATCAGATTATCAAGAACAAATAATAGTAAATCAATTCTGGTTTGGTTGTTTCTTATCACCTTATTACTCTCCATGTGCTTATAAGCTAAAAATTGCATTATCAGTGACAAGAAAATAACAATACAGATAACACGTACTTTATGAATTTGCAGGATGATGTAGAGCGGCTACATCAGCCAAGTGTCAGCAAAGCCCCGGGCAGACATGACCGATAACAGACTGAGGCTCTCCATCCTGGGGACGCCACCCCCCAAAACTCAGTCCCCAATCCTAGACAGACTTCGCTTCACAAACTTTCCTTTCAAACACATCACAAACAAGACTCAAGTCCTGTCCTTACCCTGGTAATTGTTTTTCCCTCAACTATTTACTACCAATGCCACCAGCTGCCAGGCAGGCATCTTCCAGACAGTGACGCTAGCTGGCACCACTCAAGTTCAGCTCGCAGTGCTCCCAGATCCATACTCCCACTTGTGTCCCCACAACCACCCATTAGCAGTGGGTCCCTAGACCGGTATCATCTGGAAAAAAAAAAAAACAAAAAAAACAAAACACTGACAAACCTAATGAAACTTCAGCATCGCTCAGAATAAGGCTCAAGGTGCCGGTGTCCTACCAGGCAAAGTTAATATTGGAGGGAGCTACTGATGACAGCTAAGCCGCTATCAGCTGGACAGATTTATACACAGGACCGCACCGCACAGCACTGCTCATAAAATATCACCATCTCGCTGAAGCAGTCTGTGTCTTCGCCACGTTTACTATCATAAATGTATTCATTGTAAACTTTCGGCTATCACATTGCCCATAGCCTGTAAATTATAACAGGATTCTTACATCTACCTCCCGAAATGGGTAATTCTGTGCAAAAGCCTTCTGCAACTCAAATTACAACGAATGCATCTGTTAATTTAGCTAATCAGCAATTATATTAACTACCTACAAAAAAGGCAATAAGAACTGTTGGGTGACTATCTTATCAGCAAAAAAAAAAGGTAATGCTGATGCTTTTTTGATGGCATGTCTCATTATAAATAGGTTACCATAATATAATTTCAGCTGAAACAACAGTAATGTAGTATCAACCTGTAACATGGTAATGGCCATATACACAAGATAATACAGCTAAAGGATGCCTGTTTGAAATATTTTTGTAGATGCAATGTTAACAGGCAATACCAAAATTCATCCTTTCATCTTACTTCATATATAACACGTTAACTTAGTCATTAATTTGTTCCAAATTGTTTGTAATCACAATTCTGCCTATATTTGAGATGAGATTTTGGTGGAACTATCACTGCATTTAGACACACTAAGAAAACTTAGGTAGCAGATTGTTACAATTTTTGTTCTCACAATGATAAGGTTTTGATCTGCATCTCAGTCTAAACTGGGCCCTGCCTGCAATACTCCTATAGCTATCACAGAAGCTCCAGAGCAAGAGCCAGAAACCTGCAATGAAGGAGACAGGAATCTTAAATTGCTTGAGTCCAGTGCTGCCTGCCATCTACTTTTTCACTGTCAATTCATATATCAACTTTTCAACTGGAACGGATTATATTTAACACCAACCATCTTAGCAAAGTCCACACGGTGTGAATTTACAACCCGGTTAAAGGAGGAAAGAAATACTTCATACGTGGTCTGATAGTAGAGCACACCAAGAGAAATATTCTACTGAGATTCCCTATGAGGCTATGCGGTATCGATCCATCCCACGACCTCAGGTGAGCCAGGGAGACTGCGCTTCTCCAAAGCAGAGGAGTAGTTTCTCATTACTGCATTGGTGGGTTTGTTGTTGTTTTCCTGTGCATAAATCAATAAATTATTCTCTAAGAATATTTCTGCTCTGTGTCAAAGCATTTCCGCATTCTTGCAATGAGGAGCTACAGAGATGGACTCACTGTCTCGTTAATGGGGGGAGATATGGTCGAATCCCCCAAATGAATCACAGTTGAGAAGTGGCAGGAGCAGAAGAAGTAAGATGTGACATGTTCCAGGGCTGCAGCTTCTCCTTGCATTTGGGAAGTTACCACTTTTTTCATAGCCGTGTTGTCAGGGTGTTTCCAAGACTAGTTTTTAAAGCAGAGTCTCATTACTTCAGTCTGGTCTTTAACACGTGTCTATTTACTTTATCAATGGCTTTTGAAGCAGCCTTCAAAGACACTTGCTTAAAATAGGCTTTCCATCCACTAATTAAACCTTAACAATCCCTTGTAATGAGCAACACATTTTTTTCCCCCAAAATGTAAATGTCTAAGGTGGCTGCTCATGTCAGTACTGAAGGGAGAGGTCATTTCTGAAGGATCCTCCATCACAAACATCAGAGAACAGTAAAGTCACTGAAGGGCATCCAAAGCAGAAGCAATTTTCTCACAGTCTTGACACCTTCTAGTAAATTAGTCACTTGTCGAGGAAAATGACAGCTATATAGCAATAGAAAAGCCTGTAAAGCTCTTCATTTACTGTTAGAAATGTTGTCTATGTCACTGTCAAGTAACAGTAACATCTCCACCCTGTTTTACTCGAGTGCCCTATCTCAGGGGCTTTTTGCAAATCATGTCTTAATGAAATTTAAATAACAACCATATTTCTTAGTTCTAAATGCTACTTTTCTCTTACCTGCATGATTGTTTTCTGAACACGTTAGTCCACCGCAGCTGATACACAAAATGAAAGGCTGTTGTAATTAGTGTAATATCATTCCAAGATAAAGCCATGAAAACTGCAGCTTCAGACAGCTGTCATCTCTTTGGCTATTCTGCTTATTATTCACAGACAAATTCTGATATCTTCTGCATGTTATATAGTACGTTTACATACAATTCCAGTGAAAACACCCATGGAACAAGATCTGTAAGTATCCACCTCAGATTCTAGCCTAGAGAAAGAATGGACCTTGAAAGTCATTTCAAACTTAATTTTCCCTCAGCACAGTCATCATTCTAAATAGGTACACAGAAATATGTGCTTTCTTTCTTTAGAAATAATTTATATGAATTCAATGTCCTTATATAATTGGCTAGATACGACCGTCACTGAAAACTGAAATCCTCTTATTTACATGACAGTCAGGATATGAACAGCAAAAGAAAAAATATTCTAAGAATGGATGCTCTAAGGAACAGCAAGACTGATTATCTTCAGTGGTAAAAGGGTAATTGCTATTACATGGTAAAAAAGAAATTGGGCAAATTCATATAAACAGTCCTTGGAGAATAAGCACTTACTGGCTAAAGACACTGACACGTTATGCAAGCCAATTACTGGTGGTGATACCTCGAATGTAAACTCATTTGTAGGATGCCTGAATATTGCAGGAAAGCATCTATCTGTAACACCTGGTGTTCTTCCACTGATGGCACGGATTCCCCTGAAAAGACCTGCAGACTCACAGAATCGTACAATACAATTTAGAATAGATCTCTGAAGATCCAACACCTGCTCCAAGTGGGACTGTCCTCAAAGTTAGAAACGGCTGCTCAAGATCTTATTCCGCTGATTTTTCAGTATCTCCAAGGAATCTACAGTCTTTCTGGGAATTCTGGGAATTTCCCTTACTACAGCCTATGACTGTTACCTTCCGTTATCTCCCTGTACACCTCTGGGAAGAGTGTGGCTCCATCTTCTAAATGGGCTACACCCTGGCAATATGGTGACACAGCATCTCTTCACACCAGCCAGCTGCTCCTGAAGCGTTCAAGTAGCAGCAAGGTGAGGTATAAACAGCAGCTTTATGAAAGTTCCCTTACTAAACACTTCTACAGATAAGATACAGAACCGCTGATAATCTAGAAGCTAGTTTTCCAGAAGCAATATGCTCAGTTAGCAGCTTGGTTTCAGCTGCCTTCTCCATGGAGATCACTCCCCTTTGTAGGAAACATAGAATCACAGAATGGTTTAGGTTGGAAAGGACCTTGAAGATCATCGAGTTCCAACCTCCCTGTCATAGACAGGAACACCTCCCACTAGACCAGGTTGCCCAAGGCCACGTCCAGCCTGGCCTTGAACACCTTGAAAATCTTCCATAGGTTTCATCTGAGAACTCATTTTCCTGAAACCCCACTCATCCTCAATAATAACGAGCAGATTGCTTCAATCACAACATGATATTATGAAAAACAAAGCTGTTTGCAAAAACCACAGTTAATTACAAAAAGTGAACGTGGCACTGAAACGAATTTTGATTGAACCCACCAGGTTATGAGATTCTTTTTCCATGATTAGCCCACACATAGCACATAGTCAATGTAATTGTTGGAGGACTCTCTACAGAGCAAAAATAAATGTGATACTCTTCTGTTATACTTCAAAATCTGTCAGAATAAGATTAATACAAAGTTCATGCAACTACTGGAGCATAAAGATTACCTTCCCTTCACATGGAGATTGAGGAATACATTTTAGGACATCTCAATTTACAGAGCTCTCTTTGAAAACCTTGTGGAAAGGCTTGTGGTCAAAACTTAATTAAAGATATTTACCCCTTTGAGCTTTAGTTTAAAACACATTTCTTCTTTCAAATACAGCCCACATACTGTCAGGGCTTTTCTTTCTTTTCCTTTGTTTCCAGATTATATAAGAAATTCACTTCATCTTTAAAGAATAGTTTCTACTCTTGTGAAGGAGTAAATTATTATGTCAAGTTTCTTCAGTTAGCATACCTGTATAGTAATTTTTTTCAATAAAAATAACCTTTTGTTAAAGGTTTCATTAGATTTCCCAGGAGACTGATAACAGCCAAATCTCCAGCCATCTGCAGGAACCACTACAGACTCTGATCACACACTGAACAGTGGAATTCTTCTCAACGCTTTTGTTCAGACAAGGGGATCACTGTATTTTCCAAGTGCTTAATCATGCCGAGGGCAGGAACCTAAATCCTTTACCCACGCTGAACTTCTCTAATAGTCTTAATGAGAATCAGGCCTCAGGAAAATTATTACTAAAATTTAAAATCACGAGGAAATTATCCTTTCCATTTTTAGCACCAAGAACAGATTACTTCATAGAGGCCTATAGACAAGTAGTTCTTTCAAAGCCCACGTGCTTCATCTTTAGGCAGAAAAGCAAGTTACTGCAAAGATACTTGAATACCAAGCAAAAATCTCCTCCCATACTCCAAGCATACTGTCACGCTACTTTATCATCCAGCACAGCAGCAGAACTCTACAATGGGTCTCCTTCCAATACCGCTTTGTTTTAAGTGCTTCAGTCACTCAGTTTCCACATTAGCTACTGTAAAAAAGTAAAGACCCTACTTAAATGCCACACTCCAACACCTTAAATATTTGGAGGCTGCATGGAGAAAGCTTACCCCTTGACTGCAAACCGTGTCCACACGCCTCACTATGTCCCGGCACAGCCTGTCTCACCGAATCCGGCACCAGCACACAGTGACTCCAGCGGTGGGTTTTCCACCTGCCAGAGGAAAAGGTCAGCAATTTAGTGGTTAAAACTGGAAAACAGTTACACGTCCAAGTGAAAACTTCAGTTACGAATGATGACAAGCTGCAGACACTTAAGGAAAAATAGAAACTAAAAGCTGCAATTACTCCTTAAATAAGCATTGTGAACTGAAATTCAGATGCAAGGTTCACCTTCTAGAAAGCCACATCATCCTCCAACCATGTTTCCCGTTCTCATTTTTGTAGGGGCATGCTTCAGAGTCACATAAAATACACAGGAAACTTCTTCAGGGGGCTTTGAAATCAGGCTCTCCTCCTGCAAGCCCACTCTTATACAACTGATGCTGCACCCAATCTGCTTTCTATGCTAGGATGGGTGCCAGTCAAGAACAGGAGGACACAGCGATGCGGTACGGAGCCAGGCAGAGCTGACTGCTGTGACTCCTGCTGTGGTACCACCTTCGGCTCCACGCTCTGCTCAGAGACCATGAGCTACAGGATGTGCGGGCTGGAGATTTATATGCAAGGATATAATGCTCTTCTATTTACTAATATTTTATAACAGATGGGTCACAGAATTTCGGTGAGTAATTGCCCTATTGTGCTATTTGTCTAATCAGAATTTTTTAAAGTGCGTATTATTCACTGGAGTGAGAGCATCAGGGGAAAAGATAAGAGTTTCTGCAATAAGCATACAATTATGATTAAGGCAGTTGAGTGCTTGTGGTCCCAAAATAGCTTACATTGATTTTTAGATATATTGAGGGGGGAGTTCCCAGTAATAGCTTCCTTAAACACATTGAACCTTGAGGTTACCGTTTCTAGGAGCTGTGCCTATTGGTGCTTGTTCTGATGATGACAGCCTTACTGAAATCTCCAATTTGAACTCCACTTCTATGCATTTTGCAAGGTTTATTTTTCACAAAGTGTTATTTGTTTATAACTCTGTATTTTCCAGTTTTATGTCATCTTCTGATGAAAATAGGGCAGGATAATTGAGCCATTTCTAGAGAAGTGAACACCCACAAGCAAGAGACTGATTCCAAGCTAACACTTTTTACCTGTACACTGGACAGACAGGAATATCTTCACACTCTCTTTCCTCATACAAGGTGTCCGGGCATGCCTGTCCCCCATTGGCAGCATCCTGAACGATAATCCTATACCGGGACTGCTTAACTGCAGTGGCATTGACTGTAAAATAAAGAAAAAAATTGCTTTCCTGACACAGTTGGCACCCAGAGTTAGTGATCCAGCTGTCTTGGTTAAAAACATGCTTTGTGTTTCATTTATGTTTTGAAACCACGAGCACTCTGGCGCTACCCAAAGAAGGGAGGGAATGGTACAGTGGATCAAAAGCTACCATAACTTGCTTTAAAATTAGCAGTAGTTCAGCAGAACCGCACCTGGAAGGCTGATAAATCAACAGGCTAAGAGATGCATCAAAAAATGTCTATTTAACAGAAGAACAGATCAGACAGGAAAATAAGTATGAGCAAATACTTCAACACCTGAACATGAGAAAATAAAAACAACAAAAAAACCCCAAACTGTCACACTGGAAGATTTTGCTTCTGAAAAAACATTCTGGTGGTCTCAGGTTGCTACCAGTAACCCTTTTTATGGGTGTAGAAACTATAGATGATAACTTCCTGATAAGAAAACCATTGCAACCAAGAGAAGCTAACTGTCTACTTAACCTGAGTTGATGCAAGCTCAATCCACCTGGACACACAGCTCACAAATCTTCAGCACAGAATGCAGCATGAAAGACAAGGATAAGATTTATCTATATATCTCTCTAGCTAAAACAAACACAATCCTTGGCTGCGTAAGTGGTAAGTACAAACCGATAGCTGGTTTAACTGCTGCGTACGGCATTAGTAATTCTTTGGGAAATGTATTTGTGCTTCAAAAACAGATGCTAGAAAACTGAAAAGGGATCTCAACAGAACTCCATAAAGGATTCCAGAGCAGGGAAACATCTTCTACTAGTGGACTTCATCAGATTTGTCCAAGAGAGGAAGGCGGTGTGTAAATGAGCCCACATACAAGCATTATGGTTCCAGCTCAAGATAGGGTCAAAGCTGCAGCACCAAGAAGGTGGTGAGACACTGGCCCAGGCTGCCCAGAGAAGTTGTGGATGCCCCATCCCTGGAGGTGTTCAAGGCCAGGTTGGATGGGGCTTTGAGCAACCTGGTCCAGTGGGAGGTGTCACTGCCCAGGGCAGAGGGGTTGGACCTAGATGATCTTTAAGGTCCCTTCCAGCCCAAACCATTCTATGATTCTAAGATTACAGTGCATTAGAGTAGAAGGAAAACTGAGGAAAAGTCATACCGTGAACACAAAGTACAAGTACAGATCTTCAACACTTCCAGGAATGGGGCATCCACAACTTCTCTGAGCAACCCGTGCCAGTGTCTCACAACCCTCACACTAAAGAATTTCTTCTGAATATCTAATCTAAATCTCCCCTCTTTCAGTTTAAAACTGTGACCCCTCCTCTTATCACTACACTCCCTGATAAAGAGTCCCTCCCCAGCTCTCCTGTAGGCCCCCTTTAGGTACTGGAAGGCTGTCTCCCTGGAGACTTCTCTTCCCCAGACTGAACAACCCCAACTCTCTCAGCCTGTCATCATAGGAGAGGTCTTCCACCCCTCTGATCATCTTCGTGGCCCTCCTCTGGACTTGCTCCAACAGGTCCATGTGCCTCTTATGTTGGGAGGGCCCCAGAGCTGGACACAGTACTCCTGGTGGGGTCTCACCAGAGAAGAGTAAAGGGGCAGAATCACCTCCCTTGACCTGCTGGTAACGCTTCTTTTGATGCAAACCAGGATGTGGCTGGCTTTCTGGGCTGTGAGCACACATTGCTAGCTCATATTGAGCTTCTCATCAACCACCACCCCCAAGTCCTTCTGCTCAGGGCTGCTCTCAATCTATTCTCCACCCTGCCTGTATTTGTGCTTGGGATTGCTGAGACCCATGTGCAGGACCTTACACTTGGCCTTGGTGAACTTCACGAGGTTTGCACAGGCCCACCTCTCAAGCCTGTCCAAGTCCCTCTGGATGGTATTCCTTCCCTCCAGAGTGTCGAACACACCACACAGCTCGGTGCCATTGGCAAGCTTTCTGAGTGTGCACTTAATCCCACTGTCCATGTCACTGTACCGACCCCTGTGGAATGCCACTTGTCACTGGTCTCCACTACATTGAGCCATTGACCACAACTCTCAGAGTGTGGCCATCCAGCCAATTCCTTATCCACCGAGTGGTCCATCCATCAAATCCACGTCTCTCCAATTTAGAGACAATGATGTTATGTGGGACAGTGTTTGCTGTAGGACTCTCCTTGGCCATGTTCCAATATTACTGTAAATAATGGACATCTATCAGCCAACTGACTGCAAGCAGCTTTGCAGAGAAGGACATGGGAGTCCTGATGGACATGTTGACCATTAGGCAGCAATATGCCTTTGCAGCAAAGAAGGGCCACAGCATCCTGGGGTCCATTAGGAAGAGGATCACCAGCAGGTCGAGGGAGGTGATCTTCTCCCTCTCATCAGCACTGGTGAGACATCTGGGTACCATGTCAAGTTCTGGGCCTCCCCAGGAGAAGGAGGACACAGGCATAATGGAGTGAGTCCAGTGAACAGCCACGAAGACTATTTAGGGACTGGAGCACCAGACACACAAGAAACCAGGAAAGCTGAGACTCTTCAGCATGGAGAGGAGAAAGCTCATGGGATCTTATCAATGTGTGTCAATACACGATGGTAGGCACTAGAGGAGACAGAGCTAGACACTTTTCACAGTGATATCCACTGTGAGATTTTTCAAGCAGCTGAGTACCCATTTAACAGTGATTTAATTCAAGTCACTGTTCCTCAGCTTCCTGATAAAAGTTTAATGTGTCAAAAATCTACCACTTCCCTTAATTAGAGCAACTATGCTGTCAAAAGAGGAGATTAAATTCACTGGGCACAATTTGTTCTCAATAAATCCATACTGGTCAGTTTATCAGAATCTGATTCTTGAAAATTTTGTATCTTATGTTACTACTTCTTCTTGTGTTTTTCTAAATAACAAAGTTAGGATAAGTAATCTACATCTTCCTTGACCTTTCTTCTTTTTTTTTTTTTTTTTAAAAAGGGGGGGGGGAGAAGGTGTTGGTTGGTTGGTTGGTTTGGTGTCTGGGTAGTACTGGAGTTTACTCAGTTCCTTAGGATTTAGCAATTTCTCACCCAGAAGACAGTCACTAGATGTTCTAGCGTGACTTTATTACTTCCTTCTCTATACACACAGCCCTACTGACATGGGAACACCTGATTTATAGACATACATTTTCTTTAGTCCATTCCTCTGCTGGCTGCAGACAGGAAACACCAGCAGCAACTGCACATTCCCCATGTTGTGTTTCCCTTGTTTCTCAGGAAGTAACGGACAAATATTTCATTCAGCTTCCTCTTACTTCTAATTCTTGTTATCCAATATCCTCCTATAGCTTAATTTGCATTCTCTATTTCTATACTATATTTTTAAATTCACCTTCAGTTACATGCTTGTTTCTAATTTTTGTGAAACAATTTGATAATCAAAAAGGAAACAAGGTTCTGAACAACCCTGATGATGAGAAAAGCTAAAAACAGGGCTATGCTAGCTGCGTTTGATGTTTTCTTTTCACGGTTTGAAGCTCAAACACACAAGTCATACACAGACCTACACACACATTGTATCCCTCTGCTATTGGCTTTCTATTATAACAGTTTCAGGATAGAAAGTAAGAGTCCAGTTGGGCTTCAGCCCTTCTTACAGCCTTTCTTGGTAGTTTCCAGGACTTCTACACTCCTGACTGCATAGAACACGTTCCCAAGCAGTATAGCTACCATTTTCTCAGTTTGTTGAAGTCTGTCTCTTTTTTTAATGTCTTGCTGATATTGCCATCCTTCCCTTCTCCTAAGAATCGTGAACTCTATCACTTCGTGATGATTTTCATTCAAATTATCTACCATCACTAGAATCTTAGCCATTTCCTTCCTATTAATCAGTGCCAAATCTAAATGAGCTTCCCACAGTAATTTTCTCCACCTCAAGAAACTAAATTATCCTCAACATTTATTGCACATTACTCGAACCCCATTTTCAAAATTGAATTTCCTCATTGGCTTTTCTACAGCATTCCTTACAAATGTTAATGAACGTAATTTTTATATCTCATTTAGAATTGCTATAGCCTGATTTTCCAGAGTATTAGCATTATGTAGGACTGTCCTTTTAAAGAAGGACTTCAGCTGATTTCAAGTATGGCTATGACTGCTTGCCCTCCTGAGAAAAAGTGAAGCCTCAGGTTCTCAAGAGAATCTTAACTTCTGTGTCCTTGACTTTGCAACTCAGATAACACTGTTGGAGAATTTTGGGGGTGCCTTACCTCTGCTTCCACTCCCACCTCCCTGTCCAACCAGTCTCCCTCTCCTTATACACATTTCCATACAACTCCTCCTCTTGATCCACTCCTCTCATTCCTCCTTTGCTCTTGCATCTTTCCTTCCTCTGCATTTGACCCCCAGGGCTTCCCCAGTACCCTGCCCAGGGCTTGGAAAGGTGCAGCACCATTCTCAGGTGAGGGACAAAATCCTTGTTCGCTACTGTAAAGTCTGTTATATCTGGTCCAGCTTTTAGAGGAAACATTCAGCTTTACACTCTTTGCTCATGACCAAAGGGAAAGGCAGGGTCTGGTCAACACCAGACTCAGCACATGAAGAATAAGGACAGCCTCTCCAAAACCAGAGCTGTCTTCAGCATTTTTGTGCAGATAAGAGCTGTTGAAGGGTTAAGTCTTTAACTCTGACCAACTCTGGATGGGTGTTTGTTTATGAGAACTGAAAGGGGCAGATCCTTGACAGAAACTGTCTGACACAAGGTAGAGCTCACTGGAGTTTCTTATCATGGCACGCCATGCATTTTATCCGCTTTTACTCCATGTTGTTTCAAATCTGATTTAAGGCATCGGGAAATAAACAGGACAGTTACTACCTAATATTTCACATAAACTTGTTTAGAGAATTAAGCAACAGTGAAATTTCTAACCTTCCCCACAGACAAAAAATGCCCAGAAGAGGAGAGGTACTTACAGGTACCGTCTATTTTCAGGAGGGAGATGAAAAATGTTATTTATTGTCAGGTGTTTGGTTTGTTTTTAAATCTCCCCATTTTAAATCTGTGCTAACAGACCAGAGAGCACATCACCCATGCTGAAAGCCGTTACCTCCCCAGGACACCTTCACCACCCGTTATGGAGGTGACAGAGGAAAATCTACATGCTGCTCATTCAAACCATTTCATATTCTGAAACCTCCATATTGATTCTTTGATTCTTGTTTCGATTCATCCTCAAAGACCCATTAAAGCAGATATATTATCGAAGACTGCGGTAGACAGTTGTCACCTTTAAGTATCTGAAATGGCAGAGAATCAATAACTTGCAACAACCTCCCTGTTCCTGCCTCACCAACAGGTGTTTGGATTCAATTGCACTTCTTTTGTGAATTATGTTGTTCGTCCATCTGTTATTGCCCTAAGTTCACCGCTGTCTATGCTTCTGAGGTGTGAGATAATCCTTCCCCAGAAGACAGCCTGTTGCCTGCTGACATTTAAATGAAGGAAAAAAAGTAGGGAAAATGCCAGCTTTTTTATTGTTAGATAGTTAAGTTGGACGCATTTTCTCAAATAAACTACAAACAGCTTAACTGGTAAAGTTCTGTGTAAACCTGATTTAGTGATTGCATGTTTGTCTAAGCTCTGATCTTATGCTGCTACGCATTTAATTTTAAATCTGCCAGGCAATACCTGTTCCTGCTTGATCTGCTTAGTAATTCACCATCTGTATCTTGTTTTCATTAAATGCAACTCCTCTATAAAAAAAACAAAACCCTTAACAACTCACATACATATAGTGGTTTTTAAATTTCATTATCATGCTGAGGTTTTAATTGTGCAATGCAAATGAAAAAAAAATATCTTGCAATGCAGCCATATCAATAACAGATCTAGCAAAAAGCAAACTCCCCCAACTAAGAAGTTTTAATTTAGAATTATATTAAAATGATAACACTGCCAAGGAGGTTAAATAATTAATTTCTTCTCATTTTAATTGTAGACTATTATTTAATAAACAAAGTAATTTACCAGGTAATTTATTCTACTTCTTCATAGGCAGCTCATTTAAAGTCTAAAAATAAATTGCTAATTAAAACAGGATTCACTGTTTTAGAAAGCAACTCATTTTCCTGTAAAATCTAACAAGGACTATGCTAGAGCATCCACTGAGAATCTTTGAAGGGCAAGGAAGCCACTGACAAAAATGAAATATTCTGGTAACTCAGAAGGCTTTAATCTGAACAACTAATGAAACACACAAATTTGTCACAAAACCCAACAGTAGATCATTATAAAGAAACTTTACTAAACACCTAGTGTACAAATGCTAAACAACTAGATCAAAGAAATGTGTGGTCCTTGAAAAACCACAAAGCAGAGGAGTTATTTGCACAACCCTGTATGTACATCTAGGTTGGTCAAGAGCAATAAATTTCATATAATGCAGTAATTCCATGTACATCCCTACAATGCTGGGACCTTGGACTTCTGACTTTGAAGGCAGAAGCCCAGAAGGAATTTATTCCAGGTAAAGAGAACTGAAATCTCCAAATCTGCTCACGAGGATACCACCTCCCTTAACAACATCACTGTCAACAAACCCCAAAGTCAAAACCTCATTCAGATGAGCGCCCTAAGAATTATTAGACTGACATGAACTACAACTACCATATATTTCTCTAATTTTTCCACAAACTTTAACCTCTTCTTAAAGGCTTACCAGGCTGACATGCTGTTGGGCAGCGAGTCCACTCACTGAAAGGTGTAACAACACAGTCTTTCTTGCAGAGGAGGAGACACGGCCGCACGGTCTCAGGTCTGATGGACTCTGGACATCTATCAATGCAAGTGCAAACATGAAATATAATAAAAAATTAAAACTATGGGAAAATTATTTACTCCTAAGACTCTCACAGGGCTGTAAGCATACTGCCATACCAAAGATATCATTTCTACTCATAGCAAGTCTCATTTTGTGATTTTTTTTTTATTCACTTTTAACTCCTAAATGAAAAATGTCACGCATATTCTAATAAAAGTTTCAGACACAGACAGTTAATATTTAAAAACTCAAAGGGTGGAAAAGGGACAATTTTCTGGGATCAGGCAGATCGTGCATTTCAAATGGGGGAGCAGAAAGGGAATTACTCTTTTTTAATTTTTATTATTTAGAAAGATCACTCAAAAATACTGAGTAATGCATGCAATCCAAAATGACCCCATCTGAAAGAGGAATATGCCACTAAACCCCACTAGGGAAAAAAAAAAATTATCTTAAAGCCATGATTCTGTTGCTGAGATAGTAGTAAGATACTTAGAGGTATAATTTAAAAGAAAATAAATATAAAGAGACATATCTACTCATTAAGTATGATTATCCTAGAGGGCAGATTTCTGTTATCTAACAGAAGACCTTTAAATATTTTTCAGCAAAAAATTTAGTTCTATTTGGCTTTCTATGCCTTTCACCATCCTTGGATATGGTATAATTTTTCTTCATGAAATCAAGAAAAATGCAGAATACAAAAAATTACAGTATGCCAACAAAAAAAAAGGTTATTTATTTACATAGCTTATCCCATTTTTGAAGCCATATTAACAGTAGGCTTTCACCACAACAGCTCTAAACCCAACACTATTTTGGGTCAGTTTGCATCAACTCAAGCCTAAAATAGAACACAGCTGCGGCCGGTGCCCGTGGCGAGGAGGGCTGCCCTCCACCCCAGCACCAGAGCGGTCCAGACCCTCCTGGGCAGTAACAAGGTACTGTTTAATTCTGAAACACGGAGGTTTTATTCCTTCACTTAGAACCGTCTTCCTAAATACTTTCACAGGTTCAATTTCAAAGATTATTTCCTTCCAGTACCTAAAGGAGGCCTACAGGAGAGCTGGGGAAGGACTTTTTACTAGGGCATGTAGTGATAGGATGAGGGGGAATGGCTATAAACTGGAAGGGGACATGTTTAGATTAATCATTAGGAAGAAGTTTTTCACTTTGAGGGTTGTAAGGCACTGGCACAGGTTGCCCAGAGAGGTTGTTGAGGCCCCATCCCTGGAGGTGTTCAAGGCCAGGCTGGATGTGGCCCTGGGCAACCTGGTCTGGTGGGAGGTGTCCCTGCCCATGGCAGGGAGGTTGGAACTTGATGATCTTCAAGGTCCTTTCCAACCTAAACCATTCTATGATTCTATGATTATCGCTGTAAGAACAATACGCAGCACAGCAGCAAAAGAAACGATTTCAGTAAGAAGCTCTTTCAAGGACCCAGCAGTCCTTTTTGATCCAGCCACTTCCATCACACGAGGAATCCCACGGCAATGAAGCTTCCACACCAAAGCCACTGAGACCCCCTTTCTGAAATCTCCAGTACACAAAGCTCTTCTTTTTGCAGGATTTTTCCACCATTGAAACTCTGTTTTCCCTTCATGTACTTCACTTAAGTATTTACTTACCCCCTTCGGTTCCATTTCCTCTTACACCATCTCAAAAGCGGAGGGGGTAAACAACTATTTTAGACATTATGTAGATCTATAAACAATATGTTTAATTAGGTAAAGTTACAGCATATCAAAGGATTCTAGGTATAAATGAATGCTAGATTTCTTTCCTTTTATTTAATTAGTCTCATTAACCTCAAGAATTTTAATTAACTTTACTGAAATCAACACAGTCTGCTTATACGAACAGGATTGTTTTGAGAGCTACAATAAGAAATGAAACTCAGTTGTAAGTCTCCAGACTCATTAACAGTGCAAAAAATAATTAGCAATGTCTTGATTTTGTGATATTAGGGAGAACACCTGTGCTATTTATTTTTCTCATCTAGTAAAGCAAAGCAGAATTCAGAATATTTGTACTCCAGAATACACAATTTTGTTGTGTTGGTATCACATAGAAGCTATATCAATCAACCGAAGGATATAGAACACACATATGGTTCTGCCTTATTGTGGTGTAAATATAATGCAAACTCTATTTACTTTTTCTATTTTATTAGAGCATTGTTAATAATGTGTTGATGACTGTTATATTCATATGTACTCTATATTTTCCTCACACCTGTCCTTCAGGAAAAATATTTGCAGAAAACTGTAAATTAGAATAACAGAGGAGCTACAGCAAAAAATCCACACCACTAAAAACATGCATTTTGCTTGGATTTACACAGAAAATTAAAAATGGGCTAGCTATTTATTTTTGTTACTTATTAGAATCGCTTTCATGGTTGTGATGGAGTAGTAGCTGGAGAATTAGTCATGAAATGAAATTATTTTCAAAGCTGCAGATCCCATACACCAGCTGAAAATGCCTTCATATGTCACGTATTGTAACTACAGATAATTACTAATAGCCTTTCTTTAAATACCTTTTAGGTGTGACCTGGCCAGAACTGCTCTTCATGCAGAAGACTTTCCTTGTCTGTACGCCCACTCCACAAGTGGCGTCTCCGCTCCAATTCATGGTTGCATTGAGCGCAGTTACCGGCGTGGCTTCAGAGCAGGAGCTCCAGGGAGAAGTTTCCCAGAAGAAATGCACACACGGGTGATCATTACAGGCACGGTGCTCCTGCAGGGCTCGGTCAGGAGGACAGGCTTTTCCACCTGAAAAGGGACAAGAGAAGGTCATATTTTATCTCGTTGCATGTGGAAAAATGGAAAAATAAATAAAAATGTTAGGTTTGCTTAATATCTTTTTTTTCGCCCATTTTTAAAAAATAAATAAATAAAGCTTAAATAAAGCTGTTGACCTTTATGGCTGCAATAACAACCTTCTAAAATATTGTTTCCCCATTAAACTAGCCTTGCATAAAATTGTATTCCAACACATAATGGAAACAGAAACAGGCAAAGTATATTTCTGAGTTACCTTATTGATACTCCTACACATAGCCAAGTTGATTCCATTTAAATGGCAGTATCACTCAGCAAACATGCAATTAGGTTTAAAGACAAATTAAGCATTATTTTTATGTTCATTTTCCTTGCTAATTTCCCAAGGTGGAACATTTCTTTTTAATATTTGGACTCTATTCACGCGTTGCCTTGAAGAGCTGAGTTGTAGTAAAAGCTGAACCGTACGGATGGAGGAATGCATCAAATGATACCCACACCTGCAGATTCAAGGGGTGAAAAACCTGAAAGATAGGTTTTGAGTACGAAGCCTTTACTTTTCTGAAGCAGCATCCTTCAAATTGGAGTCCAAAGATTTTGCTAAGCTACTGCACTCTGTCAACAACTTGTAAGAAATCCACAAAGTACAGGAGTTTGAACAGCCTCCCCAGAAGCTTTAACACTCCAGCCAGCAGCCTGAATTTATCCCATAAAAGCAGCAGATGTTCGCAGCTCAAAAGCTAAGGAGTAATGCAGTGAAATTGTAACAGTAAGCATTGCCGTTTTAGGAAGAAAGAAGTAAAAAATGACTAAAATCAAAACCATTCTCTTCCAGGAGGGAGAATCTGGCAACTCATGGCCAAAGTGCTGCAGGTTTTGAAAGAACTGAAGTGCTGGGGCCAGATGCTACAAGGTTCAGAGCACCTTTACGCCCTACTAAAATCAACAGGAGATGAAGGTATATCGCTCCTCAGAGGGACGCCTATCACCTTGCAGGACTGAGCCTTCTCAAATAAGGTATGACCCCAAACGGCCACAATGAATAGTACTGAGAAAAGAAAGAGAGGGATAGACATTTCTTAGCACACCGATTTGGATAATCATGTCACATTACCATTCATCTTTTCATGATAATGGACTGTTCCAGACAGTGCTCAGTCTCAGAAATCTTTAGTACGATGATGGAGTAGAAAATGCCCCAGGTAACTTACTTTCCCCAAAGATTTTGACTTGGCAGGAAAAATGCACACCAGTTACCGCTCTTGTGTGTTTGAGCACACATAAAAGAAAAAAAAAAAACAATTTTGCAAGCAAACAGAAAAATGCCTGGTCCATTACATAAAAAGAAAAAGAAAAGATTTAACTCAAATTTTGAGATTCCCAGCGAAAAATTAAGGTGGGTTTTTTTTTCAAGAATACTCACGGTGAGGAAGCTCTCCTAAACAAGGGAGAGTAATAATGAGGCAATTTTAACCTAAGATAACAAGAAACAGCACATGGTCCATCCAACCTAGCAGTCTGCCTGCAAAACCACAAGTAGGAGATGCTCTTTATAAATAGCACAAGAGCCTGGCCACTTCCTGCAGTTCATTGACAACTTTTGTACAAGGAAAGCAGGACAGCATGTCACTGCCTAGCCATTCAAGTAGCCATTCACAGACTTTTTATGGACCTGTTGTTCATCAGTTCCTCTAATCCATTTTAAACCTGCTGAGACTACCTGCCTCCACAATCGCCTCTTGCACCAAGTTTGCCATGTAAAGAAGTATCTTTTAAAACCCGATTTAAACCAAGGCTCTCTGGTTTCATCAACAGCCTCCTGGTTATCCTATTTCGGGATCTGGCGAACAGCTTGGAGAAGAGGACCCAAAGGTTTGAAGTGGTCAGCCTGTGGGATGGCATCCAGAAGTCCTCAGACAGCAGAGCCACAGCTAATATTGCCTCAGTTGATAGAGGACAAATGAAATGTCACTCACAAAGGTAGCAGAGCTCTGTAGAAGTCGGTGGCTCAGCTGTGAGCCGAGTATGAAAGCGTCAGAGAAAACAGGTAACATAACATCACCTTAGTACTGCAGTGACAACGGTATTAAATCCACTTCCTCTCGCCACAAATTCAAACCAATCACTATTTATCTGTATGCAGATCTGTAACTCTGCATAGCAAACCATTATACTCATTGCTAAAGATGTACAAAAAAAAAGTCGGGACATTTGATTTTAATAGCTATTTATTCCTTCCTGAGAAACTTAAAGTATTCAGTTCAAAGGACGTCATTTTTAGTTTCGCATGTTTCAGGCTGAGATGACTGAGCTTCTGTACTTCCAGAATTCACTTCTTCAACACTTTACTTTCATAACTTCATGTTTATTTGTTACCTGCATTTCATTCCTTCCATGGAAAATATGAAGCCAACTTTGTTTTTCATTTTAATTATTCTCTAGCTTACAGACTTTTTCAGTAGTAGTTATTATCATTCAATTGACAATTACATAGCAGTTTTCATCCTGAAGGGTCCCAATTTTCTTTGCAAGAGCTTACAAGGATGTTTAAGTGAATACAGACCATTCACAGGTGTAGGGGTTTGCAAGATCAAGTCCTTTTATTGCTCCAGAAACAGTGGGTGGCTTTAATGATAATTTACAAAATAGCACTTAACAGAGCTTGTCCTAGACTAGATCTGCATCTGAAAGTGTTTTGCTGCTGCATTAGCTGCACACAGTGCTGACAATAGTAGATATTTTTGTTGTGTCAACAAGGCTTTAGTCTGTTAGACCTGTTCATGTTTTATGAATTTTTATGCACCAGATGTGACACTTTTCAAATCCTGTGTGATAAACCAACACATAAATGAATTACCATACGTGTAACTGCAGTTAGAAGACTACACTTCTGATATGAAATAGTTTGTGTAAATAATTGTATCACTGATGTTGACATGTAAAAATCCAGAAACATGATGCATCCATGAAATTATATATATTCATCAAGAGCTATTTACTTACTCACACAGAAAAACAAGGTCAATAGATTCGAGGTCTGCATTAACAAAACAAACAGGTCCTTTTCTATTAACTCATTTTTCACAGCTCACTGTTCTTTTCTAAATTGCTACTGATATGTTCCTATATAAAGACACTCACACAATGAATTTGTGTCATGCAGCAATTTCATTAGAATAGGATATAGCTCTCCTGAAGTAAATTCACACCCAGACTGGCCCTCAGTAGACAAAAATTCATAGGCTGAAGTAAATAATTTTGAACGGAAACAGAATTTCTCTAAGTGATGCACGCATTAACACAAGCCCATGAAGATCTTTTAGTCACTAGGC
The DNA here is from genome assembly GCF_000708025.1 of Charadrius vociferus. Classification (NCBI taxonomy): domain Eukaryota; kingdom Metazoa; phylum Chordata; class Aves; order Charadriiformes; family Charadriidae; genus Charadrius; species Charadrius vociferus. The sequence goes on from NW_009646598.1 coordinate 179,543, forward strand.
ATGAAGCACAGACACATAGTGAGTTTTATTTCTCATTGCCACAGTATTGGGATCAGTGCTGATCTAAGCACAGCGTGGCTGAGGAATGCAAGTCAACTCATTAAACCAACAAGCAAAATGTTTACCACTCACCCTCGGCTGGAAGGGCCAAGATGGACCTACTCCTGCTTTGGCTGCCCTCAGCATTTTTACTGGAGCAGGAGTGGGAACACGGGGACCACAGGGACCACTCGCTGATGACACAGTCCGTTGCACAAGGGATTTCACAAGCCACAACTTCAGGATGGGGAAGCTCTGAGCAGAAGTGATGTGGTACTTCTTCACCTGGAGCAAACAAAAGATGACAGGCATGGAGGAAGGCTCAGCCTGGTTCAATATCCGTGGTCCGCATCAAACAGACTAACTTTATGTCAAACGTCTGCCTGCCCATGGAGGAATATACTACAAAAGAGCATGTGGCTAGGCTTCAGGCTTGAAACTGTAATACTTGAGCAACTAACTTAAGTATTTCTTCAGAAAAACAAAAAAGAAAAAAATGTGTTTGAAGTTTTGTGTGTGATGACACTGAGGTGCTGGTGCGCATCCAAAGAAGGGCAACAAAGCTGGTGAGGGGTCTAGAGAACACATCTTATAAGGAGTGGCTGAGGGAACTGGAGTTGTTTAGTCTGGAGAAAAGGAGGCTGAGGGGAGACCTTATTGCTGTCTACAGCTCCCTGAAAGGAGGTTGTAGAGAGGTGGGGGTCAGTCTCTTCTATCAAGTAACAGGTGATGGGACAGGAGGAAACGGCCTCAAGTTGTGCCAGGGGAGGTTTAGATTGGATATTAGGAAAAATTTCTTCACAGAAAGCGTTATCAAGCACTGGAACAGGCTGTCCAGGGAAGGGGCTGAGTTACCATCCCTGAAGGTACTTAAAACACATGTGGATATGCTGCTGAGGGACACAGTTTAGTGATAACTTGGCAGTGTTAGGTTAGCGGTTGGACTTGATATTAAAGGTCTCTTCCAACCAAAACGATTCTATGATTCTGTGCTCTTGGCTGCAGTCCACTTTATAAAGCAGACAAGCATGAGGAATGAGAATCATTCAATCAATAAAAAGCTGTAATATCAATTATCAACAGAATTGATCATAATTGCCCCATATTTTCCAGCAATCTCCACCTACAGAACCCCTATTTTCCACAATACAAATTGTGCAGATCCCCACAGAAGACAATATCCTTCTCCCTGTAGGCCAGAGAATTGTCCAGTAGATGTTTTGGTCATTCTCTTACAATCTCACCAGAACTAACCACATACAAGTTCAGACTAACTTTTCACCCAAAAACTCGGAGATCTAAACTAATGGATCTGTTGGACCACCCCACTCAAGGAAGAAATACCAAGGCACATGGACCAAGGTGTACCTCCTGATGAGAAGCATCTTTCTGAAACCCCTTTCAACCAGAAGGTAGGACAGTGGGAGTGCTGGGGGAAAACCTACCAACCAAAAGAACAGGTGGCAGAACAAGTGGCAAAACAAAGCACACAAGGTCTGTCATGCGGAGTACACCACATGGAACTATTGCTTTAAAAAACCTAAACAACATATAAATTTATTTTTAAAATAAAAAAATGAAATTTCCAGTAATCTTATTAATTGCATAGAATTTACGAGGACATCATAATTCTTAAAAATTCATAAAATGTAACTCTTTTGGTACTGAATTACACGTCTTACAAATATAATTCAAGTGATGACCAGATGCGACTGACTTTGTTAGACTGTTCTCTTGCTTAGCGTTTCTACGCCCTCGTGAATTTTTAGCTACAAATCCGAAATCGCTGGAAGCTCAAATCTGCCTCTTTATAAACAACAAGCTCACACTGAACATTACCTCCTCTTTTGCCCTTATAAGAGTTACAAAGCTCTCCTTCAAGGTTTCTTTAATTATGAACCTAGGCAAAAAACATAATGACTATCCAGGCTCAATTATATGTAGGGGGAAAAATTAAAATTAAAATTTATAATGGTAACCACTGGCTCTTTCACCTCACGCTACAGGAACAGGGTCTGTAACAAGGCGGCCCAGGATGCAATTATAACTAGGAGGGTAGAAAACTGTACTGCTTTTGCAAGGCAACACATGTTCAAGTGAGTAAATAAGAGAGGCAGGCTGCTAGCGAGAGTGCATAAAGCTGTCAATAGCGCGGTGGTATTATCTGCAGTTGCATCCCTAAATGAAGACAGGCTCATCGCCCTCGAGGCACAAATAAAACTTTTCAAGCATTTTATGAGAAGTAACGGAGAATCTAGCAGGCAATCAGACTGCAAGATATGTTTAAAAAGACTGTATTTGTATACTCCCTTTCCCTTGCACTCCTCTATGCTCATCAGGAAGGGCTCGATATGCCCAGTCTTTGCACCACTATTTTAAGTCTACTCAATAAGAAAAAGGAGACGAACACCCTCCCTACAGACAGCCCCCATCTTTTGGTATGGAGTTTGGCACCCCTGCAAACCACGCTTAATCCATCACTCGCTTCGACTAGTCCATTACCACCACTGCTGCTTTAGATGCTCACATAATGCTGAGAACTACCTTTAGACGAAAACAATGTAAAAACCCTAAATAAACCTGTAAGCCTTATTCCAGCTGTCTCCTTGAGTTGTTTTAGCATAAAAGTGCCTGCTAACATTTTGACAGCTTGTCTGTACAGCAGCAGATAACATGAGGCCGTCCTGGGGAGACTTGATTTTAGGAGTCAATGGTACAGTAGCATCAAGAGATTATATGCTTTGGTGAAGCAGGGTAAAACACCTGTCCTCCTCTCCCATCACTGATACTTACAGGGAAGTGGGTGAACAGTCAGCAGCAGGCTTCTGAGTGAGATGGGACACCGGCCCTGCAAGCACGGCCCCCTCCCCTCCATCCATGCAAGAAATTATCTTCATTATATACAGATATTATAGCAAGGGAGCGCCATGAAGTTCACTGAATTCTGGATTTAACCCAATTTTCCCTCCAATCAGATAGTGCCAGAGATTTAAACCTTAGAGAAAACCCTACTTGCTGAAAGCCATGGGAGCCTTTCCACTAACTTAATGACTTTAGAAAGTCCAAGCCATTCCACTTGGAAGATGGTTCAAAATGCTTGGGTCTCCTTTGGGGTGGCTTCCTCCACCCATGAGCACAGGTGCCACAGATTTTCAAGTGACCACCCTGTGGGGAAGGGAGGCAAAGGAGCTAAAGGCACTTCCCACTTCTTCCCTCCGCGATTTCTTTTCCAGCTGGTTTTACAGCAGGTGACAGCAATAGTAACGCTGCGAACAGAGGCTGCAATCCATGGTTCCTCAGCAAAGAAAGGAAGCTTTGAGTTTTTTTATAAAGAGTTTACCACCCGGTGCATGAAGGTACAATTCAACACTCACTTTGATTTACTTCACAGCTCTATTCACTGTGTTCAGGTTTAATTACTGGCTTGTATTACTGCAGAAGGGAAACATTACTTCTGTACCAGCTGCCTGGCAAAGAATTCTCACAAAACTACTGTATACTACAAAGGGAGGTAATAATCTTTCATTTTCCATGAAAAATACTAGTACAGGATACATCTGATGTGTGCTTTATGCATTGTCACAGATTTACAGGGAATATTAAATTCTCCAGAGCTTCCCAATTGTCCACCCAGTACCTTGAAGGTGTAATTCTTATCTCAGATATTCTGAATAATCTTTCTAGAGGAGGCTTTCTCCCTCTCTAAACAAGACTAATGCTTTTAACCACCTAAATTATGCATCTGAATGCAATATGAATTCCTCTCCAAGTATGAGATCAAGACGCAGCATCTGAAACCAGCCCCGGAGAGCAGAGGGGTGGGGGAGCACAGCAGAAGGATGCCAGTCTTGATAAGAGATCTTTCCCTCAGGAAAAAGAGAGAAACGGGCATCACTGACCATGACAGCTACAACTTTGCTTCCTGTTAGAATTTTTTAGATGAGAACCAATGACATTGCTCCGAAGTTCATCTTTTGGTAACCAGGAATTAAACCCAGATAACAATTCAGGGGCGTTGTCTCTCCTGGTCAGAGCCCAGAGCAACTCCCTCTTGATGGGAAACGTTCCTCTCTGCAAGTTGGGTTGAGTGCCCGGGTCTCGCTCCTCCTCATCCCGGCACCTGATGAGCTCAAAAACACTGAGACCTTGAAACCCACACACCATAGCTGGCTATAAAGTAAATATTTCCACAAATTCAGACACTAGAGTCTTCTAAAAGTGCAGTCTTCCCAATTATTAGAGGAGAAATTAGTCTTGTGCCGCTCAAAACAGGACAAGAAAGAAAAAGAAAAGTAAAGATGGTCTCAGGTTTTGTGGGGTCCTCTAATTAGCTTGGAGTGGATCCAGCCCATCCAATCCAACCTACCCCAGAGGTTACCACCACTGTCTTTGTTGGCTCTCTTCAGATATGACTTGCTCATTTCATCTTTTTTTCCCCCCTTGACACTGTCCAAGTACCCAGAATTAGTCTCAAGGAATTACATTTACTCTGAAGAGTGTTTTTCTGCTGTAACACTAAACAGTACAAATCCACAGCTGTTACTGAGATGCAACTGGAGACTTGGTTAGGATGGTGACCGACTAATTGAACAGTTTCATCCTAATGTTGAAGATATACGGTGAAAACTAAGTGGGGCTCGCACTGGGGTGAACCTTGGGAAGCGCGTTCTATCCTTAGGGTAACCACAAACAACTACTGCTAATACAATGGCCCAAGGAAAGCAATAGCTGTAAAACAGAATTTATACCTACAATTTACAAGGAGTTACAGCTAGTAATTGATTTGTGCTACTCATGATCAACACAGCACCTTGAAAATATTCCTCTTTTTCACTTATTCCATACAAATAAATATAACAGGGCACTGAGTCAAGGGGAAATTATTTTTCCATATTATGAAATGTTTTAAGGTTTCAAAGCTTTTAAGGTTTTATATTCCATGTTAGAACAAAATCCAGGTCTTTCAAAAAACGTATTTCAAGAAGACAAAGTGTGGGAGAGAGAGCAAGAGGATAACTACGTGTTTGCGGCTTTCAGCCATCACCCGAGAAGCACAACACAAAATCCAAACTCTGATCTACATCAGGTCTAAGAATTGAACCAGCATCTCCAGCATCCCAGGAGCCACAGTGTTCTCTCTCACATGCTCTTTATTTCATGTTTTAAACAGACTTTATGTTCTCAGCCTTGCTGAATCTGTGCTTTCTTAAAAAAAAAAAAAAAAATCAATTAAGAAAAATGTTAGTTTTCTATTCAAAAGGTTTTATTGCTAACATCCTGACCACCTCTAATGACCTTTTTAGCTGATTGACATGAATAGTATAGTGATTAAAGCTAAATACACAAGATACATTCAACAAATACTATTTTCAATATAGGAAAGATCGAATCCATTTTCTTCCAAAGTCAGGGTGCAATAATTACAAAACAGAAGATAAGCATGGCATTTTTGTAAACATATTTGCTAATAAAGCTGATCATTACCTAATGTACTGGCCCCTAGTTTGAATTCTTTAACAAGGTAAAAAAGAAGCCACATGGAGAAGTACAATTCTGAGTGGAATTTTTCATTCACCTTAAAAGCAAATTAAATTATTCCCAACAAGGGAAACAAAACAAGGGAGGACATGGAACCCTGCTTAAACTAAAGAACTTGTTTCTTCAGCAGTTTAATTTTTTTTTCTTACTGTCTTTTCCATCCTAGAAGGAGAAGCCACTCCCCATAGTCCTGAATAACACGCTCCATGGCGAGGCACTGAATCAACAGGAACCTTTCATTCTCAATCAGTTCAGTATTAAACTGCATCTGTCTATTTTACATAAGGCCCTGGAGCTCCGGCGCATTAGTCTCATTCTTCCCAGCGACCCGCGTACCCATCTCCTATGATACAGTTTAATAACTCCTGCCACAGACGTCCCTCCCGGCTCAGGAAAAAGGGAATCTCCACTGGACAGGGTATGACAAAAGCAGCAAAAATACAAAACCCATCAGACAGCAGGAATCAAAAGATCAACTCAATAACAAAGCAAGTATCCTCCTTTTTGATATTCACCACCACTATACCACCTTCGTTTTTTAAGAGGAAAATTTGAAAAATTACTTTGAAGATTTCAGGTTTGCAGACGTGTGTGGAGCCTCAAGCGACCTCCATGGTGGAGAAAGGCTCAAGATGAAGGAATTGTATTTCAGACAGTTCTGCAGTGCTACCTACAAGTTCAGGAAATTTATTTTTGGTGCAAATGACTGCTGCAAAAATGCTGCATATTTAATGACAATTACCAGTTTGACATCAATATTTCTCCTTGTAGCATTTCAAATTATTCAGTGGAAATAATGAAGCTGTCATCTAAAATACTATATGTATCGTAAAATTTTATGTCCCACTTAAATCTCAGCAAAGAATGACAATAAACTTTGATTAAATACTTGCCTGTAACAGAATAAGATGTCAACAGACAGCAGTAAATTCAGAAGAATTCCTATTGACTGCATGCCAGTTTGCTAACGGCAACTGCATTCAGAGAAAGCTGTGTGCTGACAATATCTTGGTCTAGGCATCTAACCAGCTAATGACAACGTTACATTTAAAAGCAATAACAATCAAACTACAACAATAGGAGAAATTTCTTATAACCATTTTGAATGTGTTCTTCTCTTCACAACATCATGGCTTGTTTTTTTTCCTCATGTCACATGACCAGCTTTAGAGATACCCTAAAGCATCCAGGGCTTGCCATGCTCAGTCGTCACCAGGAGACCAATGTCACACTTCATTGAAATCCCTGGCTCCTGGTTGACTTTTCGTAATGCCAGTCAACAGGTAAGAACATCGGAGAAGAGGGGTGTCAGTTTGTCAGGGAAAGCAGCGGTGTATGGAATAAATTTAATTGCAGTGGTCCATCACTGTTATCAGAGCCCCATAGCGGAGAAGAGGAACGCAACAGCAATGAAGATGAATGGAGGTGAAGATCCATCATGAAAAAAAGATGAAGCAGCCAAGAAGAACAAGCCATTCACAATGGAAAAGAGGAAATAAACACAAATACAACCAGGATCATTCTCAGAAAAGAAAAAAGAATAGATGAGACAATCATGAGGATTTCAGTCAAAAGACTTAACTGCAATGCAACAAGGAAAAACAATGCATTAGATTAAGAAAAAACATTTTTAACCCCATAATGCACAATGAAGAAAAAGGGAGTAACAACTCAGAATACGGGAAAAGGAAGGTAAGATTTAAAAAGTATGAAAAACAGAGGGAATGAGAATAAACATGAAAAAGAAACAGTATGCCTGGAAACTTGTTACAAAATCACCGTAAAATCAGAAGTCTTGCCCAAATCCCTGCATCACTGGCCACAATCCTGTCCCTTACCTACATCCAAGTGATCATTACAGAGGTTATGAGAAAAAGATGATGGGGAAAAAAAAAAAAAAAAGTGGTACTTGGTTTTCTTTCCTGTAAACCCTCTACTGAAATTTGGACTGTTTACCTACAACTATTTTCCCTCTTTGTTTATGCAAATGCACATAAGAAAATTGATTTGTGACTCTAAGGAAGCTCCAAGAAAGTGAGCACAGGGGGAGGCACGTCAGCGAGCACTTGCCAGGCCTGCAGAGAGCCTCCCAGTATACCACTATGGAGGTATACAGCAGCTACCAGTCTCAAGGTTAAAAAATAATAATAATAATACAGCTGCATGAGGTTACCTACATAAAAGATTGGCTCCGATGTATTTCCTATCCCACACAGAAAGACAAGTAGTGATTTAAAGGAATTTGCTACACGTTCACCTGCTGGGTTTGGGCATAAAAGCAGAATTGCGGCTGTTTGCACAACCCCTCCTGAATTAAGAGAAATTGCTCACATGGCAGCTGAAAGTAAACACAGGTTCACTGTATTCCCAGAGAAGAGCACAGAAATTAAGGCTGCTGCTCCTAATAATTAACATAGCACAGCAATCTGAAAACATAAAGTATAAGAACTGAACATAATCCATATTAGTGTTCTGGGGTTTTTTTCCTCTCTCTCTTTGCAATTTTTCTTTTTTCTCCATTATCCCTCCTCATCGTAAATGAGGGAATCTATACAGGTGGGTTGATCAAGACTGATTGCAATTAAGATTTATTGTTAAAATTGGTGCTGCGGTATAATTGAAACAGGTGTCCCTCTATTTTCTTCTGTACTGCTTTGTTCCAGATGCTAATCAACACAAAATACTGTAGAAACCAATTACACAAATAAGTCAAATGTATTAAAATATTATAAAATATATGTATCTTTCCAGAACTTTAAGAAAAAAACCAATTATGAGTAGACTTGTTTATTCCAGTAGTGTATAGAGTCCACTTCAACTTATATATCTGTGCAGTGGGGCAGAACAATTTTAGTGGAGGAACTCAAGCATACTAATTTAGAATAAAGAAGGTGGCATTTTATTCCCACTGCATCACAGCCGTAAATTTCTAAACATTCAATTTTTGCAGACTTAAGGCACCATCTTCACTCTCAAAACTCAGAATAATATTACAAGGGAGGTATTACAAAGGGCAAAGTACAGTAATCATGCTCTCACACGGTAAGTCACCCGAAAAGGAAAAGTTCATGTGTGCATGCATGAAAAGGTGCAATGATTTGATACCTACTGGTTTGATTGTTATGATTTTTGGTCTGATTATGCTACTCTTAAGAACGATGAACCTTGCTGGCATGCTCATAGCCATCAAAAAGCTATGAGTGACTGTTATCCGAGCGATATTCCCAAAATAAGTTAGCAATTTGCCATATATTGGGAATAGCAGACTCTCTCTTCTAGCCCCAGAAACCGCCCCAAGAGTGAGTTTGTATTAACGTAAGACACTGAAAAATTGTAAACAACAGTGCAGCAGATGAGGTTCATCTAAGCTGGCAAAAGTCTTGTCTTCAGATACAGTGAATGCTAATGATAATAAATAATTGCAAATACCATCTGGACTCTTTGAAAAACATCTTTCTCCAAGTCTGCAATTGAATCTCTACAAAAAGAGGATCAATGCAAAAGAAAATGAAAACAGTAAATTAAAATGAGATTTATGCCAACTATTTAAAACTAAGTGTTCATTTAGAAGCAGTTAACACAAAAATGTGCTTTCGTTCAGATGCAGAGTCTGGCCTAACTCCATAAAGCAACTCCAAGAGCTTCCACAGTCTATCAGGAAACGTTCAGAATTTGCAGGACCGAATACTAAGCTATTTTCATTTTTATTATTACTACTAACAGTAGTAGTTTCTTTTCCAATTTTGTCTCTAATTGATCCACAAAACTCAGAACAGAGTGGTATTAAGATGTCCTATTCGATAGCTTTTAAGAGATTGCAATAAAGAAGAAAATTCACCCCGGAACATAGATGATCATCAGTCAAGGGTCTAAAGGAATGACTGAAAGCTGTTCTTGACAAAAGCAGTGCTAATTGCAAACCAGGATCTTTGGTTACTGAGTAAAAACCTCCTAGTGTACACGCCAGTTTTGCCAAATAGCAACTCTGCATAAGACATTTTTCAGATGGGTTAAGTTACTTCTGGCTAATGTACCCTGACCTTCGCTTGAACCATTTTTACATAATAAAGTTGTGAATTTTAGAAGGTGTGTTTAATTTCCACTGTATTTTGCATAGATCATTTAGTACTTAAAGTGGGGATAAATCAAATGTAGGAAACACAATATTAACAATATTTTCTGCGTGCTTCCACTTTGCCCATGAGGTGGAACTTTAATTCCATCATTAATAACGATGCCTACATTTTCCGTCGGTAGTGCATCATTCCTCTACTGCCATTTAAAGTGCATTTGGTCTCTAAACTGCTCCACCCTCTGGAACTGGTTCACTGATTATATGGTAACAGCCTCATCCTGCTTACAACTCGGCTACAATGGCATCAACAGAAGAATTTAAAAGCAAGAATCACTTATGTTGAGCTGAAATATGGAAGGCTTATTTAGAAAAGTTTTCTGTTATTTTCTGTCTCCAGAAAGTTTACATAGATGTAAAATTTGCAGTTGTTCTTTGGGTGGGGAATATCTATTCACAGTCCAGATTGTCTCAAAACAATTAAACTGTGACTATATTTTTTACTGGGAAAAGAACAAAAAATATTGCTTCCAGTGAGGGTCTCCAAAAGGAAAACTCTCCCCGTAAGCAGCGCAGGACCTTGGGTTTCAGTACTGTAATTCAAAGGTGACAAATACCAGATCTGCTAGTGCATCATAAAAAAAAAAAAAAAAAAAAATGGTGTGTATTACTCCTCAGAAGCCCTGGGAAACAACTTCGCCTGAAGCTTGCTCTCCGTGTTGCTGGTCCAGCCAAGGCAGTACATTCCGCTTCCTTTTTTCTCAGCTGGTGAAACTGCTTCCCATGAAACGTTCACTCTTTAAGGTTCGGATGGAGATGGATACCGCTGCTTGAATGTTTACACACCAAGATGAAGCATCCTTGTGGCACTGCACAGTTTTATCATCCTGACCTGGGAAATGGGCTGTTGCCAGCAGAGCAGCTTCCACCAGAACAGGAACACGGCGTCCCCAAGAGGTCTCTGCTTGGTGGGGTACGCTGACCTTCCACCACCACGTCCTTTCAGAGTTCAAACATACGGATGGGTTTCGCCATGGCAGATGAGTTTGGACTCCGGCACAGCCTGAGCTGGACCGTTGCTATTAAAGGAGACTCTGATCCCCTCACTTAAAACCAAAATAAGGTGCATACGCACCTACAGCTTCCAATTTTTTCCAAATTGAGTGGCAAATCTAACACCTGAAGACTATATTAAAAAGATTAAGAACAGCCATTGCCCATGCTTTGATATTGTCCTCGGGGTACGCCCTCTGCTCACAGAAAACAAGAGAGGAAGATGACAAAGTAAAGGGACAGTAAGTGCAGAAAACACAGGAGAAGGAATTATCTTTGATATCAAAAATTTCAGCAAGCTGGGGCTTTCTCAGAGATGCTGAAGCCGGGACCATGTGCTGAGCTGGCACTTCAGACAAATGTTGCTTGCCAAGTTCAGAGGCAGCCGCGCCAGAAGCTGCCCTCCCATGCTGACCTGCTCCTTATTTGCTCCAAAGAAGAAAAGAAAAAAAAAAAAAAAAAAAAAAAAAAAAAAAAGATGTATGGACCATAAAGGGCCTGCATAGATACCAACCAGTCATTCCCTAACAGGTTTTCCAGCTCCTGTTGGAGAACCGCTATTTTAGCTTTTCTACTAGATTAAAGGAAAACACAGAATCAGTAAATGAAATAAAATGAATGCTCTCCCCCCAGCCCCTTTTTAAACACCCCAAAGTGTCAAGGCTGTCAGGAGGCATTTGAACATGCTTTTCAAATATAAGAACTGAAACAGAAAAACTGGAGAATATCTGGATAAAATTTGGTTTTCTACCACTAAATTTCTTTGTGTGAAAAAAGCAATAACCTCTCTGCAACTTAGAAAATATTTCTGTTCTGATTATTCAGCTATTAAAATGGGAAACTGTCATTTTATGACAATTGCTTTCGGCAGGAGATATTTTACACTTATATTCTCAAGGAATATGCACATAAGGAAGAACAATATTAAAACCTTCAGCGTTAATCTGTATTTTCAAAGCTAAGCACATTTTGACAAACTTTCTAATAGACACTGTTCAAAATTCATAACATATATGAGCATGATTACATTACTGTAATTTATTTTTTCTCCTCTTATGCGCAGCAATAAAATTTTACCTTTGAACTTTTATTTATTACAACTTTTACTCTACGGAGGGCATGCAGGCACAGAAATATAATAAAGCTCGGCTAATTCCATACATTATTGAAATCCTAACACTGCAAATGGTATCTTACTGTCTTCATGCATACTTAAAATTTCAATTCAAAACCCATTTCATTAAAAGGGCTGGTTAAGCAACAGTATATGCTTATTTTAAGTTTGTGGATTAATGTAGCAGAATTATATTTTATATATTTGGGAAAAAAGTAGGTAATACTAGTGGTTTGTTTAGGTGTTGTAAGCAAAAGCTTGATAGATGCTAAATAATTGAGTGCTCCATCCATCAGACTCCTAAGCATTGTAAAACTGTAGAGAAGGGAAGTGCTGGAGAATAACCTTTGCTTATCCACAGGCTGCTGTTAACTGGGTCTAATTACAGCAGTAAAAATCCCATTGACTTCACCAAAGTGGGAAGTGTAGAGCTATGGAGGACTAGCTTCAAACTAAACGAAGAACAAACAGGTGAGAGAACAGAAAGAAGTTAGACCATGAAGATCAGGGGTCACCACGTAACACTAGTGATACCTGGTGAAGGAAAACATCATGACTGACATACGAGTCAAATTTTGGGCATCTCTTAATTTGGTTGGTATACTGCTAAATGATGCGGTGATCCAAGTCAGTAATGGAGCAGCTCATGCAATCAAATACATGATAAAGCGCAAAAGTTGACTCAAACTGCAAGCGTAATATTGGCACAACCTCCTTTCTCTTCACAAAGGTCACCTCGCACATTAGCTCCAGCTTCATTGATTAGCAGCTGAGATAACGGCCGCCCACACGCACCTCAGAGTCATTGGGAAAAAAGACAAGGGTATGACTTTCTGCGTACGATGTCCTCATCACGTTTCTCGTAATTGTTCAATCAGAGAAAAGGCACAAATAGGGAAAAAGCAGAACAGACTACTCTGAAAACGTAAGAGAAACAATTTAACCACCTTTATGTGTGGCACGAGGCATCAAAAACGATAGCTATTTTTACTGCTGTAATTACATGGCTGAGACTCAGAAGAATTGCATTTTTCTTCCCTGGAAACATGGCCATGTGATGTTTGATGTCTCCTCAACCCGTAGGAACAGATCTCTCCACCACGACCAGTTTCCAGAACACCTGCAGGACCAAACGCCTGAACACACTGCCAGAAATGGTCCAAACAGGGCTCCCAAACCCACCACAGGGTCCGTCACCCCTGTCTTTCTGAAGGCAGACTATGTCAACCTGACTTCCACAGGCATTGATGCAATCACACCAAGGGAGGTTTAAAAACTCAACAGCCAGGACTGCTGTCAGCCCCTGATTTGGGCTTCTCTAATCACAAACCTCTGAGGTGCACCAACATCATGATCCTTCCAAAGCATCTGGAAGGTTCCCCACCACATCCATGTCCCTAATGCAGGCTTAAAGGCCACAGCTGAAGACTAAGCAAAAGAGAAAAGCAAGGGAGTATATACATTAAGCCAATTAAGCTTTTTGACAACGAAATACCAGTCCAGGCTGGGGAAATGCATGTGCATGAAATGCACAGACATAATTAAGTTGCCACACTGGAGGATCTCCCAGAGTTTAATAGGGCTCAGTGCACGGTACCAAGCTCTCACAGGCTCAGTTAATCAAATTTAGGCTACTGAGCTATTCTGTGCCACAGCAAGCTCAGATGGGACAAGGCAAACCTCACCTGCGCTTGAGATCCCAGCAACACACAGCAAGGCAGGGAGCAGTTTACCACAGCAAACTATGATGTTGTCTCCTACATTAAGGTGAACTTTCAAGATCAGCTGTCCCAGCTGCAGAGCCAGAATTTAACAAGATCCCTCAGAAACCTGGTCTTGACCACGTTTGGTTTAGAGAGGAATACTCACTTGTTAAAAAGTAAGGGGAAAGGTTTTTCTTTGAATCTAGGTAAACAGAGCAGGATTTTTACCTGTTCTCAAGCAGTTAGTTGAAATGTATTCCACTACAGACTTTAAAGTCACCTCACCAGCAACGTAACCTCCCAACATATTGAAAACCAGCAGGAAGTGTTGAATTAATGCATATACGCTAACAAGCACTCCTACAACCATGAATGTTTCATGTAGTTTCTCACCCGCTGACGCCGTACCCCATGGCTGCTGGGTGGTTTCGAAGCCTTGAGACAGGGGAAGAACTAGAGGGAAACCGCTGTAAAGCAGGGAAACACAGAAAAGCAGTCAGAGGGAAGAGTCTCCAGACAAAACCCGGAGCAGAACACTAGCAGCAAAAGAGGCACGGCAGATAATGTTAACATCTGGACTGGGATGGAGGAGGGAGAGAAGGGAGTTAACGTGAGCACCGGGGAAGTCTGCCTCTATACTCAGTAATCGTGGGGCTACATTTCGGTGATGTGTAGAATACTTCCCAGCAATATGTGATGTTACCGCTTATGTGCTGTGTATACAAAGAGATGCAAACAAAATGAGTTTTCAGAGAGCGTGTAATACTGGCTGACTGCACAGGATAAGTTATTACGTACCAACCAACTGCTGGAAAAAGGAACTTTTACACACCTTTGGGGTCTTACCCATATATCTTAATGTTCTGGACCATGACAAATGATTGGATAACAACTCTTACTCCCCTTGTCATCATCCATCTTCTTAGGAGGCTTATTTCTTCAAATCCTGATGATGAACCTCTGTAGTCACTTATCTGAGCAGCGAAAATTTATTGCCTTTACTAGAAAATGAAATTCTCCTCCAGGAGAACTGCAATGGACACAAAAGGGCAAATTTCCACCCTGGAGTATGCGGATGCATTTTCTTTCTCTTTAGTGGGAACTGTATACATTTATCCCATGTCAGAAATTGAACCAAAGGGTGTCTCCTGTGTTAATAAGAATGGCTAATTTCCAATTAAATAAGCTTACAGATCGTAGAGATGCCCTAATGACAAAAAAGGATGAGGCCCCATACTAATCCTGTTTTCAGAGCACATATTTAACAGGGCTGCCAAAGCAAAGTCTCCAAAATACTTACTAATTACGTTGGACTACCTCCAGCCGCTGTCACTGGCAGGGAACAGGCAAAGTTTGCAAGGAACCAACCCACCAAGTTCAAAGATGATATGCCCATGGCAGGGGTGTTGGAACTCGATGATCTTCAAGGTCCTTTCCAACCTAAACCATTCTATGATTCTCTGATTATTATTTTGGGAAAGCCTTGAAGGAGTCAAGAGGGCTGTGTAACAAAGTATTGCGGGGCTGATTTGGACAGAAAATATTGCCATAGCCTCTGGACTTCTTGAGCAGCTGTATAAAAATATATTTAATAAAAGCTGGGAGCAGCCCCCCAAACCAGTAAGACGCAAAAGTGCAGACTAGCACTGACTCCACAGCACCCATGTTGGACTTAAATACGTGCAATCTCCAGCAGTTACTGGAAACTGTAGTAGGGACTGGAGTAAAAAAAGAAGAAAAGCTGTACAGCATAAGTCTATAAATTCAGCTGGAACAATCCATACGTGCCTTCTTGTGTGTTCCTATGGCAAGAGTTGGTACCCCAAGAGTGGACGTGCCTTCTTGTGTGTTCAATGGCAAGAGTTGGTACCCCAAGAGTGGTTGTTCCCAACGCAGGGGGAGCCCAAACTAACACCAAAGGATGGCTGAGGGATCCAAAAGTACAGCACTGAAGAAAATCAAGTTTCTACTTTCGTCTGGTCAACTCTGAGAACTAGCAAATTTGTGCAAGTTGCATGTGACCCTCAGAAGAAGCAGGACTAAGAACAGTCTTTCCAGACTTCGTATCAAGTTTCACAGTTAGCCATTAATTAGCTCAGAGTTAAAAACCTCCATTCCAGCTCCACAGTACAAGAAGGGTTGAAAGAACTGCAGGTGCCCAGAGTGACACCATAAATATTGATCACAGTGCTCATTCCACTTCATTAGCCGCAAAGCGAGCAATGGTCCTCAAGGGAGAGGAGAAGGCAGATCCAATTTTAATCAAACAGCCGTACTAAAATGCAAACCTCGTGGAATATTATTTTATTTATTGCTCTTTAGTCATGCCAATTGCAGCCTATTAAAAAAAAAAATTGTATTTCTGGACAGGAGAGCCAAAACCTTCAGCTGCCAGGAAGGTGCATCTACACTGCGCGAAGCAGCCCTACGTAACGATACCCAACTGAGCTCTGCAACCAGCAAAATGCAGTTTTCCAACCCAGCACCTCACCCTGGGCTCGTTAGAACCACAGTTCATTAACCAGCCAAAACTTCACGCTACTGCAGCTATAGTGTTTCCAAGATACAGACTGGTCTCTGGCAATGAAGAGGCCATACAGACTTATTAGCTTACTCAGACCAACCTACATAGTATAGTACATAAATCCTAAATCATTTAACCTTCAAAATATATGTCTGGGAACACTGCCAGTGAATATTTGAAAGGGATTACAGGAAATGTATTAGTTGTCACTGAAAATGAAAATATGGATTTCAATTGAAACTCTATATAAGGGGGAGTTTTTCCCCCAAAATACGTTAGTCTAGGAGCCATGCTGAACCAAGGGAAAATTGTACAGCTGGCTCCAACTATGCAGGGCAAGCTGATATACTTTTAAAGCTACATTTTTATCTACTGAAATAAAAGATTTTGCTTTTTTATTTTTCTACTTTAATCAGAATAGAACCTCATTAAATGACAGTGTGTGAAAAGAACATATAAACTAGAAAGAAAATATAAAAACTTTCTGAATAAATTAATGTTTATTGCTTTTAGACTTTGATATTCTGGTTTTTACTACTTAAATGCAGTTTAAATGTATTACTTGCCACGGCCTTTACGTTAAACCCAGTAAGTCTGCAATTTGCGATAAAATTCCTTATCTCTCTCTTTCTGAACCTACGCAAAGATCCAAGGTTAATTTGCAGATAATATTACTTCATGAAATAATTATCTTAGTCTATAGTACTTAAAACAGCTAAATTCAAGAAAGAGATTTTAAAAAATGAAGCTGGCACAGCTGCAGGATGGAGGCTGCTCCTCCCTGGCACACAGCCCCGCACTGGCAGCATCTCCCGTGGGGTGCAGGGTCTGGGTACCCCAAGCCCGGAGCAGCCGCCCACATGTCCTGCCCGCCAGGGAGTCAGGATGGGGGGCCTGCAGGAGAGCTGAGAAGGACTTTTTACAAGGGCATGTAGTGAAAGCACAAGGGGGAATGGCTTCAAACTGGAAGAGGGGACATTTAGATTAGATATTAGGAAGAAATTCTTCACTCTGAGGGTGTTGAGGCACTGGCACAGGTTGCCCAGAGAAGCTGTGGATGCCCCATCCCTGGAGGTGTTCAAGGCCAGGTTGGACGGGGCTTTGAGCAACCTGGGCTGGTGGGAGGTGTCCATGCCCATGGCAGGGGGGTTGGAACTGGATGATCTTCAAGGTCCCTTCCAACCCAAACCATTCTATGCTCCATGCCGATGCCCTTGACCAGGGCACAGACCTCCCTGTGGTGGGGAGAGAAGGGGACCCAGCCCCATGCAACCTCACCCTCCATAGCCCCCAAACGCCAACAGCAAGGCAGGCTGCCTTCCTCTTTGCAACCCCACTGCTTGCTGAAAAATTACTCTCTTGAGCCATTCTTTCTCATCCTGCTAATTTTTCCAAACGTCCTCCTATTAAACTATACAAATATATTCATTTAGTAAACATCCCATTAACCAGGTCAGCATACAGTATTCACAACTTATTACAGAGCAGCGCCAAATCAGTCACAGAAGCAATTATGCAATTGTAAAGCAGACAACTCACTTTAATCTTAATATGGGGCTGGGGATGTACATGCCAATGTTCATTCACATGACTCATTCATTTCCAAGTATTGTACACCATTTGTTTCACCCTCACTTACGTAGCACTCGTGTATTTTGATTTGTAAGCTTTGTGGACTGTCAGAAAATACGAGCTCAATGCTTCACCCTTCACATAAGGGATTTCGTTATTGAATTTAATGTTTTTACTAAGCTTCTGTCACCCAAGACCTAAATATGTGTTTAACTCTCACCAAAAAAAGAAAAGAAAAAAAAAGAAAAAAGGAACCAAAATCCCTCCAGAACTATTTTTAAAAAGGTGGTTGTATAGAAGAGAAATCAGAGCTAAGACTATGGGATGCTGTAGTTACAACAGGGGGGAAAAAAAAGAGTGGTTTTTAAAATCACAGCTTTATTTGAAGGCATTCATTTATTTAAGCATCTTGGGAAAATGGGTAGCCATATAATATTAATAAACAAGAATATGCTCTGTCAACCACATGCGGTACCACAGACATTTTGAAGACCAAAATAAATAACATATTAGAAAGCCTACCCTAGTCTGAATTAATGCAGTAGAATTATTTTCCTGGGATTTAAGTCATATATAGCATTAAAAGTAAAGGCCTTAAGATACTTATTGATAGGCAAGAAACTGCTATCTTTAGATCTATGCATGCCCAGGGAGCACTCGGCTAAATTTACAGTCTCCGAGAGTTTCCAAGAGAGTTACCAAATCAGTCAGCTTTATTTGTAAACTCCACAAAAAAAGAACAAAACACCCTCTTGGCTCTAGTCTCCTTTGACACAGCACTAAGCATACAACAAAACAGTGCTGACTTTGTATGAAACTTTGGAAATCTGGTGAAACTGGGGAGGAGGAGGGATAGGGACGGGACTCTTGTGATGTTAAATTTAATGGGAATTTTGCATCTGCTAACAAGAAATGGAGTTTGAATTTATAGGATCATCTTGGTTCCTACAAAGTACTATGGGCAGCCAAGACCCATTTCCCACCTGCTTCAAGCATGGATGGAGCCATTTCTACAGAACTGCCTATCGTTAAGTTCATGAGGACTTACCAGTCCCGCTGCGTCATCGCATTTTCACTACAAAAAAGACCTGGTACTTTACACGTCATGCACAATCGCCAACAACGAATGGGAACAACCCCCTATCAGTGACAGACTTTGGTACAGTGCCACAGGAGATGTGGCAAGGGAGCGCAGGTGGACCTCATGCCACCTGGAAGTGACTTTGTCCCTCCAGCAATGCACCCTGGGTTCATCCAGTCCCAGCGAACTCTCTGCTCACATGTTAAGAGTAGATAAATATACCCACTTCTTCCAGAAAAGTCACTTTTCAAACAACATCCATCTCCCACTGGCCGTAGTGCCTGAATCCCCACAGACACCACTGGCCAGAGGACCAAGCCAGTAACTAACTTCACATGATTGTTTTTCCCTCCTCTGTGATATGAAGGGAAAAACTACCGCTTTCTGCTTGCATAGCTGCTGACCCAGTCCACATGGATGTGTTAACTCGTTCATCTTGCTTCTCCCTTTTTCTCTTTCTGGGCTTGGCAATCACTGTGTCAATGTGAGGGTTCATCGGTGGCGATACCATCAGGCAAGTGATGGCAAACTATAGAGCACAGCTGCCAGAAAGGAACTGAACAAATTCATGCTTACAGTCCAATCCCCACATCTCCATAGGAATTTTTAAATAATGCACCTGTTTTAAGAACCACGGTATTATCTCCCAGTATGGGGAGACAGGGCTTCGCAATTGGAAAATGCATCCCAACAATACAGGGTGATTCAGTTTCTAAAGAAACTCCATCTCATATATACGTTCTCTTCAAAAGCTTTGCTCTGACATTTGTAAACAGCCTCAAGATAAAAATTGAACAGGCTGTTTATTTTAAGAAGAACTATGAAATATCTTATCCTGTTACTTGTTTAACTCTTCTAAACAAAGGCAGTACCTAATTTGAGACAATTACAGACGTGCTTCATACAGACGGAAAGAAAAACACCGAACAATGGAATTTTAAATTGTTCTCAATCTCCTCGAAGAGGTAATCTTTCTCGATTCACTAATTCACATTCACTCCAGCACTTCACAAAAGCTACCATTTATTAAATATGAGATTCAATTCACAGATAAACAAATGTGATAATGTAACCTACACTTAAAATAATAGCTTGGCTTCAAAGTTTTGGGAGAATTAGGAGTTTTCCTTTTTAATGGCTCTTCTTAGCATTATTTCTTGTCACGACTTCAGAGCTCAAGTTGTGTAATCGAGGGCCACTGAACTCGTGTTTCCACACAAGCCAGGATCTGTGTGAGGATCGAATCACATCCTGCAGAGCGCCCTGAATTCAGTGGGAAATCTGCCAACAGGAGGATGTTAAAGAGCATTTAGGAGCCACATCCCGGGGTCGTTTTCCCTGCTCTGAAATTTCTCTACCACTTCATCACATGTTCTCTTTCCATTATGACCACCAGACTAATCACAAATTGCTGCCTAATGAAGAGTACGGGCATTACAATACTTAATTAGAATTAAGAGGAAGATTTACTTTAAAAACCTGACAGACCAATATGCTCCAGAGCCAATCTCAGTGGTGCAGAACTAGCCCAAAGTTTCCAAGTCCTGAATTTTTAATTAAAAATTTGTCAAAACTTATTTTAAGGGGGAAGCCTTCCCCTCCAACATCCATTACCCTCAAAACAAGTGACTAAATTTGTTTTTAATCAGCTCTACTTCGTAAACAGCTTGATAAAAAGAAACTTAAAGAAAGTGCAACACTTATCTTTAATTTCCACTCCACAGCCTTGAAAACTACTGTATAAAGGTGGCTCTCACAATCGCTCCTGTCCAGCACGCAATGTGCAGCACCGAAGGAATTTCAGCTACAGAAAGAGCCTCCTGTAGGGCCACCCAGCAGGAAAGGATTAAATTACGCACAAAAAAAAGCCTTTCTTTTTTCCTCCACTAAAAGGCCTGTGGTCAGAGATCAGCGTGAGCAGCTGTCTATTGAAGTTCAACTCAGAGAAACCTCAGGAGAAAGCGACCGCTGACCCCCATGGCACGGCACACAACCGGACCCCGGGGGCAGCTCCTTCACCTCCTCTGAGGAAGAGCGAGCACAGAAGACCCCATGGCTGCAGGCTGCTCCCAGCCTTTTTTTCCACCCTGACTCCTCCGCATCTCTCCTCTCCCCACCACAAACCCTCCTGCAGAGGGAGGCGGAGGGAAGCCCCCGGCCCCGCACGCCGACCGTTCTTACACATACTCCCTACGAGGGCTCAGTCTCCTGTCTGCAGAATCAAGCTTTAGTTTATTCCTTTTAATATTATCTGATGACAGTGAATTCCTAGCTACTACCTCATACAGAACTTGAACTGGCTTGTTTTGAAATGTGTTTTTTTTTTTTTCTTTCATGAGTTACATCGTACGAGTTGGATTCTGGTCCACTAAACCTCACATACAGAACGCAAGAAAATACAGCCGGTCCTTTCTTTACCCTAACGATCTTGTTTAATTTAAAGCCCTTACATTATTTTCAGTATTTCTTTTTGAAAAAATAAATTTGAACTGAGATTCGGGCAATTTTCTGTCTATTAAGAATTTGAAAAATATCAAATGCATTAAAAACTTTTCTGGCTTGTTTCAGCCTGGCATCCTAAGGAAATC
>NW_009646598.1:200874-207068 GCF_000708025.1 Charadrius vociferus
TGTAAACGAAATTTCACAGCAGGGTTGGTCCCTTAAAGATTGAAATGCCTACTTGAAATAGCAGCTGGACATTGGAGAAAGTCACAAACCATTACCACCACAGAGGGAAAGTTATCCCTCTGCCACGTTCGCTGGCCAGACATGAGCTGGTCAAACACCAGTGCCCAGAAAAGGACAAATGCTACGAGTATGTAGAACATGAAACTTTCCCCATTCACTCTTAGGTATTTTGTGAACATCTCCGCAAACCGTCAGCTGTCTCTTCAATAGGACGAGTTCAGAAGCGCTGCTGAAATGAAAGGCTCGCGCCTGCACAACCCGTGCTGGGCTTTCTCACAATTTAGCTACAGGATCCTTCAGAAAAGTTGCGTGAATGGTGTCATATCCATATGCTGTAATATCGGGTTAAAGACAAATGGCTTAAGGACAGTATTAATGCAGAAAGCTTTGAATTCGTGTATCTCAAGGGGATATTATGGGTAGGAAACTAAAGCCCAAGGAAGTTTTGAGGTTACAACTGTGTAAAGAGGCTCTAAAAGCACCATGTCAAAATCAAGTGAAAATACCACTGATGTGAACGCTATGAATAGCCCGTGGTTATTTTCAAAGAGCACCTGTATGTGTATCAAAACCAACAAGGGTGGGACGAAAGCTTGATGCCTCAGAGACTCTGCTTGGGATGAGGGGGATAAAAAGAAATCATCCCCACTTGTGATATTCCTCAAGACTGCGTGCCCGGTACTGTGTGTTTGACAGACTTAGCACAATCATTACCAAATTATATACAAGGAGGGAGAAAAATATCTAGGTATGTTAAACACTTCCATCACTAGTAGAAAAGCAGTGAAATCTGTAACCACTTTTGGAACCTGTTTAATCCCCAAAACCACAACCCTCAGAGATGAGATCCACCCTCACTGTCACATCTGTCATCTGCCCCCCCTGGTAATTTCAGACCCCTTTGGGTCACAGATCCAGAATCCTGTCCTTAACGCTTTGCAAATTCATCCTTCTAACCTCCTTCCTCTTCTACACATATAATTTTTGAACTTGTCGTCTACCTACTACCTACCTTTCAAATGCAGTTCAAGAAGGATCCTATTTTGCTCACATCTCCCCTTTGTTGAATCAGTTGTCTAAGAAATACAGTAACTCTCTAAAAAGAATATGAACTCAACATGTCTGTGAAGTTATGTTTAGTTTAAAGAAAACAGCCGAACAGGTATTTTAGGCTGCATGCTCCATTTCACTGAGAAAACAGGAATTGCTATTGGCACTTACAGGTATTTTTCTCATTTCTAACTGAAACAATCTGGGATTTTTGTCTACAATATATTGTGAGGGGCAAAACCACGTAAATATGTTTTAAGATTTCTTTTCCTGACCTAAAAAAGTAACTATAAGTATTTTTGCAGTTATAAAATACAACACAGGAACCTTATTTCAGTGTCATAATTG
Organism: Charadrius vociferus; assembly: GCF_000708025.1. Taxonomy (NCBI): domain Eukaryota; kingdom Metazoa; phylum Chordata; class Aves; order Charadriiformes; family Charadriidae; genus Charadrius; species Charadrius vociferus. The sequence continues at coordinate 202,333 of NW_009646598.1, forward strand.
AAAGATTAGAAAGCATCAGACTCAATAAAGATTCCCTAGGCATTAAAAAATGGTTTATAAATAAATAGTTTAAAAGTACACATTTACACTAGCCTAGTATACAAATATTAATCCTTCTATACAGTTTCTTCAAACTTCTTGCACCAATGTAACAGACCTACAGGTCACACACACACCATGCTCTTTAGGTAACCTTTATCACAAACTCAGATCAACTTATGTCAAACTTATTCCATAACATTTAAAACATAAAGGGCAATAGAGATCTTGCTATAATATGGGATGTTTATCTTTTGCTTAATGTTATAATTCCCATTTCTGAAAGGGCTACCTTGAACCTTCGTTCCAAATCTAGAGGTGTTTGAAGCTCAGGTTCGTTTTTTTTTAAAAAAAAAAGCAGCACCTGCTGCTCCCTCTCGCTAATGCAAGTGGGATCTTTGAAAATCCATCTCCTCTTTGCTGAAACAGCCATAGGGAAGAAATGGCCTTTGCCTTCACCATTTTAACACTGCTCTGAAGTCTTGAAAAACATCTTTTGGAGACATTAAGTACCAAAAAGGAGCACTAGATACTGAAACATATCGCCAGTTTGCATAGAGATTCATTCGAGGGCCTTCTGCACTGACCACAAGCTCACACTCAGCTCACCTGGCACAGAAGAACTATTTCACAGGTAGCTGTAATACCTTATATTGACAGGCCTAGGGAGGATGAAAGCTGGCTATATCCCTAATCAACTCCACTCTGTCTGCCAACTACCCAGAGCTAACATCACCACTGGATACCGATTATAGCTGCCTTCTGGATGACTGACACAAATCACGGCACCAGCATTTGAAAAAGCACAGCCACAGTTCAGCTGGAAATCATCCAACGTATTTGCATTCAAAGATAAAGACAATTAATCAAAGTACATTTGAGTTTATCCTCTAGATCCAAACCCACAACGTTACAGCTTTCCAGCATCAGGTATTTCAACCTGTGTTTTAGCACGATATGCCTGACTCTAAAACACAGATATTTACACAAATGTAGCTACCACAAGAATTGCTTACAGACTTTTGAGTTTCTATCTTCCTTGGCTCGTGGGCCGTGTGTTTACTATGATCTTGAATGAAGTAAAACTGTTAAAGTGTGACTAAGCAAAGAAAGCTCTTTTCAGCAACTTACCCTAAAATTAACCTAAAGCTGATCTGGTATTTCTTTCACAGACATCAATTTCAGTAGAGGATGCAAAGACAGTAAATTCACTTGAATTCGCGATGGTGTCTGTCCTCAAATTGTCGGTCCACTACTCCTGGAGTAGGTCACAATCTGCGTTTTGTCTTTTTAAATGTTTCCAGTAGGAGACATCAAATATTTGGCCTGGTACCAGCTGCTGCCAGGTAAGGCTTGATGAAGGTAACTACATCCACTCCACCTGGCTCATAAAAAGCCCGCCGGCTCAAAGAGCACATCAATCTTTATGACTACAAAAAAAAAGGGGGGGGCTCTCAAATCTATTGAACAAACCACACACCATTTTTAAGGATTCCTGAAACACTCATAACACTCATCAGCCTTTCTACTACAATATGCTACTACTGTGCTACTACAGCAATATGTTCCTTCCACCACGGCTGCAAAATGAGAATTACAGAACCTATCTAATTGCTTGAAGGCTCTGCACGTTGCCTTTAAGGATTTGTGTTTCTAGCAGTCGGGAAAACATACCAGTTTGGGATCAACAGCCGCAGTGACAGGGAATGGGGGGGTACACTCACGAACTAAGAGGAGGAATGAGCAATGTGGTGCAGAAGGCTGAGCCCCACAACAACAATTGAACCTGCAGGCATAGAAAAGCTGGTACTTGTTTAATTTTATTGATTGTATGTGCAAGTGTGTCGAGCAACTGAGTAATTTTACTGTTCCCTCCAAAATAATTCCAAATCTTACAGCTGTAAAGTTGTCTCACCTCCAGTTTGCATTTACATGAATAGTCTATAAGGTACACATATTAATCACACCCTCATCAGGCAGAACTCCTGTTGTGAGTTATGCCCGGATAATGCTGACAGCACACAAATTTGACCAAAGCAGCATATAAGTCTGTCTTTTTGAACCTCAGTGATTTAAGAAGCTGAGACAAAACAGTTCCTAATTCATCGACTGAGCTGTTTAACTTTTAGCTATACATCATTCTCTCATTCCCTGCGTTAGCGTTAGAAGTGCGGTCTCCACCCGCCCCTCTGAGGCAGTCAAAGCCCTCATGGGTTCGTTCCGCGTACGGGCACATCTGGGAAAAAGCATCACTGGAGAAAAACTGGCCTTCGTTACTCCATGTACTAAGGTCAGATTAAAGACAGCTGTATTTCCACATTAACTTGAAAACAAGTATCTTAATTTTACAAACAAAACTTCTTCTTTTAGTTTCCAGAAGTTTCAGTTTCTAAAATAAAGAATGATCAAAATCTAAACTTATGCTCCTCTTACAGGAGAAAGAAAATCCAGTTGTACCTTTACACATGGTGGTGTGTCACTAGACACAACGCATCAATGAACGTTTAAGATCTTATTCTGGTATGTCAGAAAGAACTTATTTAAAATTTACTTTCAGTAAATTGAACACAGTAAATCTTTTCTCTGAGCAACTAAACAGACTCTGAAAATTCATTCTATATCATTAATCCATTGCAAGATGAAAAAATCAAGAATTCTCCCCAGGTAAGAACTTGGCTTTGCTGAGATTTCTGTTACAATAGAACTTCTCAGAAAGCTGCTAGCTTCATGCCCTCAACCAGGAATAAAACCAGACACCGTCTCTCCTCGCAGCCCCTTCCTTCTGGCGGATTCAAGCAGAGCCGCTGGGGATGCTCCTGCCTCTCGCCATGCTGTGCAGCGAGCGGAGCGCACCGCTGCCTCCGCGGACAACCGTGCTCAGGGACCAGAGGACACGCTGCGATTGAACCGCAAGCGCAGACAGGTAACTGAGCACACCATTATTTATATTCTACCCCCAAAGAGTCTTTAGCTTCTGTAAGTGCAGAGCTTCACTGTCAAGCTCTGGCAGAACATAATATCAGATCTTAAAATAACACTGCTTTGATTACCTTACTTCCCTTTACTCTTCGCTTGAATTCCAACAGGATTTCAGTGTCTGCTCTGTCAATAGAGCCGTGTGAATAATGGATTTCTGTTTGGGCACTGAACCAAAAAAAAAAAAAAAAAAGGAAAAGGAAGAAAAAACTCTATAACTGTTTTAAGGAGACTGAAGAGAGACGAGAAGGATTTAGGACAAAAAGCGATTTCAAGATAAGGCAAAATGTTTAATCTAAAAGGAATACTTTGCCTTTATATTAACATCCTCTGTTAAAAATATTTTGATTTTTTAATTTTGTTCAAAACTTGACTTAGTTCATTTAAAAAAAACCCAAACATTTATCACTTAATCTAAAAAAAGCTGAAAGAAAACATTTTGACACTCTGAAATATTGTTCTCTAGTTTTACAAATAAAACTGTCAGATGGAACAGAAATTTGGGCATAGATCTATTTCAACCTAATCATGTACTTTTCCAGTGAACTTTTTAACACTATAAAACGAAAACACTCTTGTCTTCTCTGCAAGTGCCACGTTCTAGACACCGACTGCCTAGAACTAAAGATACTGCACAGAAAAATAAAACAAAGCTGTTTTGCTGAAATGACTCTTACCAGTACTGCCAGAACAGCAGCAGCAGTAGTAGTATAAAGGTTTCCTGCTCGAAAGCAAAAGAAGCGACAGCCCTAAAAGCTTGGTGAACACCCTTATTTTCTGGGTTTCTTCTATTCGCCGCCCCCTGCAAAAAAAAATATGCCCTGGGGTTTTGGTGTTTGGGTTTTGGGGGGATTTGGGGGGTTTGGATTTGGTTTGGGGGGGCATTTGGGAGGTTTGCGTTTGGTCTTGGCCCGGGGGGGAGGAATTCAAGTTATGACTGGGGGAAAATAAGAAAAAGGTAGAAGAAAAACATACGTTTAATCATCTGGCATAACACTGCTGAAATGAGGATGACTGATTTTTTTATTCCACAACAGTTTACGTTCGTGCAGCCACAAGGCTCAACGAGCCGGGGCTCAGGTGATGGGTGCTGCACTCTCGGTTCAGGTAACTCATGCAGCCTGAAGCCAGCAAGCTTATTCCACCGAGAATACCTCAAGAAAACATCTTGCCACCATGAGAGCTATGACAGTGGGATTGCAGCACGTTATATTTCTAAGCTACCATCTTGGCAGATGGTCCGTAGCAGGGAGCCCCAGAACCTGCCAGATGTTATTCATTTCTCAGATATGGCTGGGAAGGGTGCACAGAAAGCTCCAAAGTGCCTGGGAGCACCAGAGTGAGGCAGAAGCTGCTGAAGAAGGTGGTTTTGTGACAGGTCCCAGGAACAGTCATTTGGGTGCTACAGCAGAGCAACAGCGCTGTTGTTCCGTGCACCTCTGGCAGTGGGACTCTGTTCCTCTGGGCTCAGCACCTCCATCTCCCTGTCACCACCTGGACAGAGCATGAATAAGGAACCCACAGATTATATGGCACTGTTATAAATACTGTCATAGAATCGTAGAATTGTCTAGGTTGGAAGAGACCCTTGGGATCATCGAGTCCAACCATCTACCCTACTCTACAAAGTTCTCCTCTACACCATATCCCCCAACACCACATGTAAACGTCTCTTAAACACATCCAGGGATGGTGACTCAACCAACTCCCCGGGCAGCCAA